>NW_004524588.1:13059369-13068318 GCF_000260255.1 Octodon degus
TAAAACTGGCAATTTCAGAAGTTGTTGACTTGAGCCTTTTATAGTTCAGCATATTAATATGGCTTTACTTTTATATCTCATTTTTATATTTACACTTTCAACCCCTTTTTATTTTTTATTTTCAGACAGGGTCTCACTGAGTCCTCTCTGCCTGTGACTCCTTTAATTGTATTTCCTTTTTGTCATCACTCTCTCTCTTGGAGTCATTTTTCTAGAGACCTCATGGGTTGCACTTCCTTTTTTTGACAGAAGTGTTTTCTTTATTTCTTATACAACTCTAGTAATCTATTTTTCCCATAATTTTATCAAGAAATAAATAGCAATGAAGCATTTTCAAATCAAATTGGTAGGACAGTTCCAATAATTAACACATTGCATACTGCCTTCCTATTTGTTGTTTGTTGTACAAGATGCAGACATGATATCCTATTCACAAACACTATTAAACCAAATCCCTCTATTCCTTGAATTAAGAGAATGTAGCTATATAGCCATCCTAACCATTTTGAATACACAGATACAAAATGGTCATTCATCTTTATCCCCTTTTTTGTTTAGTTCCATCATTTAAATATTGTAGGTGTGTGAACTCAGAAAAATATTCCAAAATAGTTCAGTAGTCCATAGCAGTACTGAGTCCTCCACTTGACTGGTAATGCCAGAAGTTGTTGACCTGGGTTGTACTTTCTGAAAGTATAATTGATTATATCTTTTATCTCTATATGAACATGATACTTTATTAAGAGACAGAACTCTTGAATCATAGCGAGTCCCCTTAAAAATTGATGCGATTCCATCACCTGTGGCATTTAGTGGACTGCAGAGAAAATGTTCACTGCAGCTTGTTGTTTGTGTGTGCAAGTGGGTGTACATGTTCCCTCACAGATACTGTGGAGGTTGAATGTTGTTAGAAAATAGCCATTTGACCTTTCAGCCCCTAGAATAGTGTACAACAGGAATATGTATGTGAGAGGGTCATATGTGGGTCAGAAAAGGAGGGGGAATCATAAATTTGTCCCAGAGATTATGCTAAAATTACTGTGATAGAGGCCAGATTTCTCGTGTTTGGTTTTCTGCTCACCCCAGCTGTACTTCAAATATACAGGATGGTTGTAGCTTCCTTTGGGATCTTCTTCCCTGGGGATTTCAAGTCCCTAGACAGGAGATGAGTGCTGGCAATGTGTAGCACTGTAATTCTAATTTGGGTGTGTATTTTAATATAAGAGCAGCTCGGTATTTAAAATTTTAGATCAGAGAAGACTCTCGAGGCCAGCAGAGGTTCACAGTGGCCCTACTCCTATATACATTCCACTTAGTTCTGGTAGAAAAGTGATCCTTTAAGGAGTGATGATGTAGGGTCCTGTTCCCTCTCCTATCTTATCAAAGTGCCCTCCAGTGTCACTATGTCCCTGCAAGTCTGTGCAAGGAGCAAGCTGAACAGGCTGCCAACTTCTCTGATGTCCCCATAGGCTTTGTTTTTCTTCTACATCCAGATAACTTCTAAATATGTGTTTTTTTCCAACTGTTGCCTTCCCTGACCTGCTGTCCTTTTCTTCATTAGCGATTGTCAGTGAAATTTCCAGGATCCACTTAGCATCTCACAGTGCCGCACAATTTCCAGGGCAGTAGGGCAGAGCTGGCTCTCAGTGAGATCTAATCTTGTTTCACCTTTACTTTATAGATGATAGCATCTGCTTGTTTGGTAAGGTGTTTGCAATCTGGTTTATTTCTAGTACCGAGAATTTGTTCCAGTATTTTATCTTTATGATTTTATCTCTTTCTGGGAAAAAGGATTGCAAATAGACCTTTCATTTCTTTGTAATTCAAAAGACTGTAGAGAATTGTGTATAAATTCAAAATTTCGCATGTCATTTCCTTCCTAAGATCAGAAACACTATAGTTCCCCCGTTAGATTTCTTTGCTAATTTTTTTTTAGATTGATCTCAGCATAAGGTTCACATCCTTGATCCTTTGGCTGATGCATACAGGTATCCTTTTGACTTAACCCCCAAACCTGAAAATGCTCCTCTTGTGAGCCCTGTTCTGAACACTGTAAGCGTGACAGCCAACAGGGATGGGCTGTGCATCCAACAGAAGGCCAGGAAAGCAGTGGATGTGAGCAAGAGCGAGGACAATCACCTGGGTGCCTAGCTGGTGGCCAGCAAACCTGGAGCCACAAATCCTGTGAGCCCCCTTCCAGTCGGGTTCCTGACTCACTGTATGTTCTCTTGTGGACACTATTTATTTTTCAGATTATTTCTGGCAAAACTTCATCTCCCTGGTTTCTCTGTGCCCTTGAGGGTGCTACTGGATATCTTTCTCCATCTATCAGGTAATAAGTGCCCACAAAAAGCTTTGGAAAGATAAATCTACTACAAAGAATTATACAAAAGCAAATATGAAGGATTTCTGGCTTATTGTTGCTGCTGTATATTTTGTTAGCGTGGTTGGTAAACTGGCGCTTATATTGTTGAATGCTTGTGCCTTAGTCTAAAATTTCTTTTTTTCTGTATTTTTACAGAAGGGTCTACAGGGTGTTCAGGGTCTCACTACTAGATCAGACTTGTAGTGATTCTCCTGTTTACAGCCTCCCAAGTGCTGGGATTATAGTTGCAGCCACCATGCTCAGTCTCAATTGCTGTCTCAGTGTGCTCGGGGGTGTGGTGGGGGGAGGGCTGGCACAACAGGCCCAGGGATCGAACCGGCCCCAAGCCTGCTTGCAGGCACTTCAATCTGCTAAGCTATTTGGCTGGCCTAGGTTAGAATTTCTTGTCCTCTTTTCTTTAAGTAAATCTCTTGCTAGAATTATTTTGTGTACTGGCATCTACAATTCAGCTGCTTTTTAACATGGTACCATATCTGTTCTCCTGAGTATCATCTTTAAACTGTTCCTACCAAATGAGATCTAGCATTTGAATGTTATCTATTTATATCACCTTTTAAAGCATTTTTCTGATAAAAATTATGCACCCTAATTTACCTTGTAAGGAATTAGAGTGGTATCCCTACTTAGAACATCTCCATCTCTTTCCGACATTTAGTAAGCTGCTAGAGAAGACGGAGGAGCATAGCTTGCTGTCTTCAAGTTACATCAGTTATTTAGTGAGTTGAATGAGAATACATTAAACTTATTTTTAGAATGTTCTTTCTTATAAATGCATCACGTACGTCAGAGTCTTAGCAGCCTCACAAATGTGGGAAGTGAATTTGTCAGATATCACTCCCTTCCCAGGGTCAAGCTTAATTGAAACTTTGAAAGGGAGATAGGGAACCACTAAAGAAAACTCCAAGTGATTCAAGGGATGATATTTATAAATCTCTGAGTCAATAATGACTCAGCACTGAAGCACCAGTCTCAGGAAACTGGTTAAAGCAACAGTAGTGTAAAATTGAAACTGAGACCACTTGGAGCTCTTGTTCGACATGTTGGCTATTTGGCCTTCAAAGGAGGCAAAAATTCTGGCAAAAGACCCTTTTCACTCACTCTAGATCCATTTGTGTAACTTTTCACAGATTTGAGAAGTGAACTGCCATCCCCAATTCTCTCTCCCAATTAAAAAAAATTAAAAGCCAAAAGAAAGATAGCATAAGTTCATTGGAGATTTAAATTTGATGCCTTTTTAGATTGTATTTTGGAAAGCACTAGCATTTTTTTTTTTTTTTTTTGTACTTTATCCCAGTGTGTTGCAATTGCCTACTATGGGTCTTATAACACCTATTTTATGAATGATGGACTAAGGCTTAGGGAAGTTAAAGACTGCCTAAACTAACACAACTGGCAGGCAATTCTCAGCCAAGATTCTGACTCAAATCTTTGCTGTCAGACAGACTCAAGTTCTTTGTGCCATGGTGCTTCATTTGATAAAATGAAATACAATAACTTGCTGATCTTAACTAGGCCACTTCAAATGAGCCAAACTTCCAAAACTAATTTTGGTTTAAGGTAAACTCCCTGAAATTTTAATTGCTAAATGGTAGAGATAACATTAGAAGTCATTTTAGAATTCTGGAGGATAAAGATAAAACCTATCTTTAGTTCGATATTGGTAAAATGATAATATCTAATTTTCTTTTTTCTCTTAAAGACAGATTTAGGTCAAATTTGTCATACATGTGTTGGCTGCTAAATCTGTATCTGAGAACCTTTCTTTCCAAATAACATGGGATTATAAAGAGTTTTCTCTGTGTCTATGAGGGACCAAGATTTGGGGCTCATCGTAGCCACTGGCATCATGAGGACAGACTACTGTGATGTAAGAAGGGGAGGAAGCATCAGGTTGAGTAACGCTTTGCAAAGCACCCTCTCTGTTTGATTTCCAGGATGGGACTCTGCACACCGCAGCCCCTTATGGTTTCACAGTGAATCCAGCTCCTTGCTTAATAGGACCATTTGGATTTCCGGCCAAAAACTGTTAACAAAGAGAGACAGGAGACCGAAGAAATACTACATTATTCCCACCACTATGGCTAGCTCTTAGAGCTACAGAAAGGAAACCCCAGGGATCAGGGACACCCTCGGGCTGGAGCTCAATGAGCAACACATCGCATGATCATCCAGACAATAATTTGGAGTCCTAGGGTTGGCAAGTTTTTATTCATTCTAGTTAGGACATTAAAAAGCCTTCCACTATCTACTCATATAAAGGAAATGCTCCTTTTAAGCTAAAAATAGGATGGCTGTTACATCAAGATAAGCACTGACCCTTGCAGCCAAGGGCAGTGGTGGTGTGCTCCTGTCCTCCTAGAGCTCTGGGAGGCTCACGCAAAGGGATCACAAGTTCTGGCCTGAGTGACTTAGCAGCTTGACAAGAAAGGTCTCATGTTCAATCTCTTTTGGGGGGGAGGGAAGAGAGAGAGAGCAAGTGAGAGTGAGTGAGCAAGCGAGGGAGAGAGAGAAACAGATAGAGAATAACTTGAGAATAATTTGAGAGAGAGAAAATAACTTTTCAGACAGATTTAAACACCATTAAAAACTCAATCTACCTGCACTTACCTCTCATTTTTTACCTCATGGAACTATGAAGGGCTCAGAGCTGCCTCTGGGCTACTGCTGGCAGTCCCTGCATGTGTAACTCTCTTGAGCTGGATATGGGTCAGGTCTTAGGGTTTTGGTTTATTCTCACATCTGAGAGAAATATTGGAAAATTTGCCTTCAAATAGCAGCCCATAACAGAATCATATCTAACCTGTGTACTTAAAACATGTTGAGGGCTGGGGAGATGGCTCAGTGGAATAAGTGCTTCCCTGGCAAGCGCAAGGGCCTGAGTTCAATCCCCGGTTCCACCAAAAAAAAATAAAAACAAACAAACAAACAAAAAACATGTTGAAACTGAAGAGAGACAAGTGTTTCCTGGAGTTGAATCTGGGGGGTGGTCTGAAGAGGGGACAAGGATAATCCAGGTTCCCTTCAGGACCGCTAAGCTCCTTATGCCACGAGGTAGTATTGGATAGGGCACTGCAGGCTGAGATCCCTCTTCACAAGAACTGGATGTCTTTGGGTGGCCCACTGTGGAATGGTCACCCCAGGCACGGTACAGTAGTGTCTGGACAGTCCCTGAGTGAGGTTCCCAGCTGTCCTCCATGGCTCTCCGCCTCAGCGGGCCCTGTAATCCTCTTAATGGATCCACCTGAGACCATGGACACAGTGCCATGTCTTGAGGAGACTAGTAGCCTTCCAGACAGACCATGTTGCAGGCCTTAAAACTGGAAAAAACACCAAACAGTGCTCTTGTAAGCTTAATTGCACCTGAGAGTCTGTAGCCCAGCATAAACCTGACTAGTCACACAGAACCCAGGGATAAATACAATATAAAAGCTATAAATGACTATGCAATAGCCCACTATATAATCAAGGCCTGTGTCTTTTTTAAAAAAAAATTATTTTGAAAAGTAAAAGCAAAGCGAGAATAAAAATCAGAAACAGAGAAAGAAACAGGACAACATACAGCAGTACATATGTTACAGAGTTTCAAACCAAGAATAGCTGGTTAACAATGTTTGATATATTATCTATTTTATCATCATATCTGTTGCTCAGATTAGCAGATATCGTTGTGTAAGATTGGACATATTGTTGGATATCACCCCTTGATTTGAAGACACCTTAAATTTTTGTCCTTGTCTCTTTTTTCTTTATCTTTTTCCTTTGAAGTTGTTTTAAAGAGAGTATAGTAATAACTGATATGACATTAGAAAGCTTACACGTTTAAGAGACCAAGATGTCAGGTATTCAAGCTTGGTTTTTGTATTACACACTGCTGTGCTCAGTGTAGTCGCTTAGATTGCCGCTATGTGCATACAGAGTCAGTCAAGGTGAAAAGTCTACACATTAACTGCTATTTTCAAAGTACTAATGATCCATCCTGTATATATAACTGCATGATTTTCCCCTTTTCTCTTTTTTCCTCTTTTCTCTTCTCTTTGTTGTTTAATCCTTAAATTCCATTTCTTTCTGTTTTACTATATCTGTTATACCTTTCATGGTTTATTTCTTCTTTCAGGTTCTTATACTAGGGAGACAACACAATATTTGTACATGTGGGTCTGTTTTTTTTCACTTATGAGTATAGCCTCTAGTTGCATCCAATTACCTATGAAGGCTTCAAGCTTGTCTTTCTTGATAGCTGAGTAATACTCCATTGTATAAAAATACCCACATCTTTTTCATCCATTCCTCAGGTGATGGGCATCTTGGTTGCTTCTAAGATTTGGCTATCACAAATTGTGCTGCTTATAAAATGGATGCACATACATCATAGTGATACAATATTTTCAGTGCTTCTGGGAAAATTCCCAGAAGGGGAAGAGCTTCATTGAATGGTATTTCCAGTCTGAGTTTTTTGAGAAGTTTTCACACTGATTTCCACAGTGGTTGTACAAGTCTACATTCTCATCAGCAGTGAAGAAGTGTTCCTTCTCCCCTGCAGCCTCTCCAGCATTTATTTATTATTAATTAATTAATTTATTTATTTTTGCAGTACCAGGGATTGAACTCAGGCCCTTGTGCTTGCCAGGCAAATGTTTATTCTACTGATCATTCTCCCTGGCCTTCTTCAGCATTTATTATTAGTTGATTTCTTTATGATAGTCATTCTTTATGGGGTGAGATGGCATCTCAATGTTGTTTTAATTTGCATTTCTCAAATGGCTAGTGATGTGGAGCATTTTTTAATGTATTTATTTGCCTCTTGTATTTCTTCTTCTGAGAAGTGTGTATTCATCTCAATGCACATTTTTCAATTGGGTGTTTAAATTTTGGGGCCTTAGTTTTTTTAGTTCTTTATATAGTCTTGATAGAAGACCTTTGTCTCACTGCTTATTGGTTAAGACTTTTCCAAATTTGTGGGTTGTCTTTCCACTCTGTTGCCAATTTCTATTGACATGCAGAAACTTCTCAATAACAGGAGGTCTGAGTTGTTGATTCTTTGTAGCATTTCCTGTGCAGTTTGATTTTTGTTGATGAAGAATTTGCCTACCCCTATGTCTTCAAGATTTCCTCCTACTTTCTCTTCCAGGAGATTTAGTGTATTTGTTTTAATGTTTAGATCTTTAATCCATTTGAGTTTAGTTTAGTGCATGATGATAGACCTGAGTCAAGTTTTAGTTTTTGGCATGTAGACAGCCAGTTTTTCCAGCATGATTTGTTAAAGAGGAGCCTTCTTTCAACAAGCATGTTTGGCCCCTCTGTCAAAGATAAGATGGCGGAGTGTTTTTGTAGTTGTATCTGCATCTTCTAATTTGTTCCACGGATTTTGATCTTTTTGTTTTGTTTTGTTTTTTTGTTAGTATCATGCTGATTTTATCATAATAGGTTTATAGTATAATTTCAAGTCAGGGATTGTAATGCCTCCTGCCTTGCCTTTGTTGCCCAAGATTGCCTTTGCTTTTCTAGGTCTTTTCTGGTTCCAAATAAATTTCAGGAATGTTTTCTCTACATCTGTGAGGTATGTTGGTAGTATTTTGATAAGAATTGGATCAAATCTGTACAACAATTTTGGGAGTATAGCCATTTTCACAATGTTGATTCTTCTTATCCAAGAGCAAGAGTTCCATTTTCTGAAATCTTCTTTGATCTCTTTATTCAGAGTACTATAATTTTCATTGTATAGATCTTTCACTTCCTTAGTTAGATTAATTCCTAGGTATTTCAGTTTTTTTGGGTGCAATTGTGAAGGGTATTTTTTCTCTAATTTCTCTCTTGGTATGTTTGTTGTCTGTGTAGAGGAATGCTATTGATATTTGGGTTTTGATTTTGTAACCGACTATGCTTCTGAACTTGCTTATTAATTCTAGGAGCTTCTTGCTGGAGTACTTTGGGTCTTGCAAGTAGAGTATCATGTTATCTGCAAATAATAATAAATTTAACTTCTTCTTTTCCTATTCTTATTCCTTTTATTTCTCTTTCTTGTCTAATGACTCTAGCTAATGTTTCCAGAACTATATTGAATGGGAGTTGTGATAGAAGACATCCTTATCTTGTACTTGATTTGAGAGTAAAAGACTTTAGCTTTTTCTCACTTAGAATTATGTTGGCTGTTGTATTATCATAGATGGCTTTTACCATATTGAAGTAGAGGGCATCTATTCCAATTTTCTGTAGGGCTTTGATCATGAATGAGTGTTAGACTTTGTCAAATGCCTTTTGTGCATCAATTGAGATAATCATGTGGCTTTTGGTTTTGGCTCTATTGATATAGTGTATTATGTTTATAGATTTGCATATGTTGAACCATCCTTGTATCCCTAGGATGAATCCTACCTGGTTATGGTGTATAATATTCTTGATGATTTTCTTTATTCTATTTGCTAGTATTTTATTGAGGATTTTTGCATCTATGTTCATGAGGGAGATTGGCCTGTAGCTCTCTTTTTTGGTTGACTCTTCCTCTGGTTTTGGAATCAGTATAATACTTACCTTCAAGAATGATTTTTTTAGTCTTGTTTTGTTTT
>NW_004524588.1:13075158-13091604 GCF_000260255.1 Octodon degus
ACTAAAGATTTATTCAGCATCATGATCAGACTATTACAATTAGCAATCAACAGCCTGTGTACAAAAGAAGGTCTACATTAAAACCCTTTGCTGGAATGCTCTACACTGTCCACAGAACAAAAACTAAAATAACTGGTTATACAATTAGTCCCAAATACAGTCCTCGAGTTTTTTTCCCATATGCATGAGTATTGTCTAAAACATGTCTTCTTTGTAGCAGATAGGCCCAGCCACCACTGTGCTTGGCTGAATTCACAAATCTGTTGTAACCTGTAGCTTCCCTGTCACTTCTCTGGCTCTCCTCTCCTGCTAAGCTTTGTTTCCTGTAAGTGTTTAAATCCTTCTGCCACTGCCATAGCTACTGCTGCTGCTGGAGCCACCACAGCCACCTTGATTTCATGGTTTAGTAAAATATTGGCCTCCACCACCATAGAGCCCACATCTTCTGCCTCCAAAGTTTCCTCCGTTCATGGGTCCAACAACTGAAGACTGACTGTTGTAATTGCCATATTCATTATAGCTTCTACCACCTCCATAATTGCTTCCATGGTTACCAAACCCACTGCAGCCATCTCCACTGCCACCATGTCTACCCCTACAATGGCTGTGTGTTCACCGCTATAAATTTCCCTCTAACAACTGTTTTCATTGCATTCCACAAATTCCCACCAAAGCCACCTCGACCACTGAAGTTTCCTCCGCAACTGAAACAGTCACTGCCACCAAAACCACCTTCACGACCACCACCAAAGTTTCCAGAACCACTTTGACCTCCTTGATTAGATGAAGCACTAGCCATATCCTGCTTCAACAGGGCTTTCCTAACTTCACAGCTGTGGCCATTCACAGCGTGCTATTTTTGAATGACAATCTTGTCTACAGATTCATGGTCATCAAAGGTTACAAAAGCAAGGCCCCTCTTCTTTCCACTGCCTTGGTTGGTCATAATTTCAGTCAATTTTATTTTTCCATATTATTCAAAATAATCTCATGGGTGATGTTCTTCAGTATCTTCTTTAATGCCATCAACAAAGATCTTCTTCACCCTTAAGTGGGCACCTGGTCTTTGAGAATCTTCTCTTGAGACAGCTCTCTTTGGTTCCACAACTCTTTGTCCACTTTGTGTGGCCTTGCATTCATGGCTGCATCCACCGCCTCCACAGTGGCATAAGTGACAAACCCAAAGCCCCTGGAATGCTTGGTGTTTGGGTCTCTCATTGCCAAGCAGGCTGTGAGTGTTCTCCATTGCTCCAAATGGCTCCTCAGACTCTCATCAGTTGTTTCCAAACTCAGCCCTCCGATGAAGAGCATCCATAGCTGTTTGGGCTCCTTAGGAGACTCTGACTTAGACATGACCGCAATCGGAAGAAAGATTGATGATGCTTCCTCTGCGGTGTCCTAAAAGGCCTGTTGTTTTTTTGGTAGCTGGCTCAGCCCACCCTGGGGGTGGGGCTGGTATCAAACTGAGGTCCCTGTGAGCTTGCATAAGTTTGTCTAAGCAGGCACTTTAGACTGCTGAGCTATCTTGTCAGCCTGGATTTGTTTTCTTGGAGGACTTCAAGAATTTCACTCCATGCTCTTCTTGACTTAACAGTTTGTGAAGAGAAATCCGCTGTTATTCTGATGGGTTTTCCTTTAAATGTGATCTGTTTCTTTTCTCTAGCAGCCTTTAGTATGTTGTTCTTGAGCTGGATTTCTGGGATCATGACATTATATGTCTGGATGTAGTTTTAATTGCATTGATATTATTTGGGGTTCTATATGCCTCAGTTACCTGAATGTCAGATTGTTTCCCCATATCTGGGAAGTTTTCTTCTATTACTTCTGCCCATATTCTTTTTATGTCATTTGTGTTGCTTCCCTCTTTCTCACTGATGTCTATTAGTCTTATGTTGTTCTTCTTTGCATCATCTTACAGATTTTGAATTACTATTTCCTGCATCCTAGTTGTTTTTCAGAGATCGTTCCCTACTTTTTCACTAGCTACGATGGTGTCTTCAAGGTCTGACAGTCTATCTTCACTTTCATTCAAAGAGTTTTGCCAATTTGTGTTTGACTTTTTATTTCCTGTATGTGTCTTTGAATCTGCTTCATACATTCTATTTCTTTGCTATGGTGCTTATTTAAGGTTTCCATCATTTTTCTATTCTCTATTTTTTATCAGTGTCTTTTTCAGAAATGCTTAGTAGTTCTTTCATTGTAGTTATTTGTTTTACCTGTGAGATTATCTCGATCTGATTTCCTCTATACTCTTCTACAGTTGTTTCTTTACTTTAGTTGCTATTATTTTAGAGATTTCAGGTGTGTAGCTTCCACTTTCTTCTATGCTTAAGTCTCCTGGGTTTGTTCTGGGTGGACTTGGGGCCTGAGAATGCATTTTTCTCCCTCTTTTTGTCATTCTGTATTTCTGAAAGAACTCTTAATTTTGATTTCTGTGATACTGTTTCATGAAAGTTTGACAGTAGATAGCTGTATCACTGGAGTCACACACTTTCTGTAAAGAGTCTGTTTTTTTGGTATCTCTCCTGTCTCAGAGATTCTTGTTTGGTGTGTGTCCCAAGATATTGCCTTCTTCATTGATTGAGAGTGAGATATTGGTTTTGGTTTCATACTGTCTTCTGCCCTTCAATGTAAGGCTTTTGTGAAGTTATTACCCAAGCACCTCCCTACATTAATACCTAAGGGAAAACATGTGGTTGAGACAGATGTGGAGTCCTATTTACAGCAGCATAATTAGCACTACTAACAACAGCTAGTGAAATTTAAAAATTGACAAACTTTTGTAATTAATGGATTTGTACTTTAGACCATAGAAGCAAACATTACAGCTGTATAACCAAGCAGGTCTTAAATTGGGAATTTGTTTTTAAATTAGTTCCCCTGAGCTCTGTCTGGGCACCTCCCCTTTATATACCTAGAGTCTTCCAGGCAAACTATCTCCCCCCAGTTGCCTGTTGCTGCCTCTGTGTCTGGACAATGCTCCTGCAGTTCTGTGCCTTGGCCTGAGCTCAGCTGGGCCCAGCAGTACGGAACGGGCAGGCTGCATCCTGTGGCCAACACTCCCGAAGCTCCTTCCCGGGTGGTCCGCAGAGGAGGAATGGAACGGATGCACCCTGTGGCCCCCACAAGGCCTATGTCTTAACTTTAGCAAAGATTTCTAGCAGGTTCTGCTGCATATATTTTGCTTTTGAAATATTTGGTATGTGCCTATGTGACTACCACAGCTGTTTCATAAATGGTACATTCCTTCATGTTTTTTTAACTTTTTCCTTCTTAAGGCTTTTAATCTCGGGCTGGTGAGATGGCTCAGTGATCTAAAGCACCTACTTAGAACAAGCTAAGCCAAGCATAGGGACCACCGTTCAATCCCCCAGCACCACATGCCAGCCAGCCCCACCCCCTGGTGGGCTGAGCTGGACACACACACACACACACACACACACACACATAAATAAAGTTTAAAAAAATAAAAAAAGGCTCTTAATCTCAAAAGTTGTCTTGGCTAATAAACGTAGTAATTACTGCTGTCTTCATTGTCTTATTTCCTCTTTTTTAAAATGTATTTGCTCCAGGGTCTATAGGGTCTCACTACATAGATTGGATTCATAGTGATCGTCCTGTTTTCAGCCTCCCAAGTGCTGGGATTACAGGCGCAAACCACCATGCCCAGTCTCAATCTCAGTCTCACCACACCCTATGGGTGGGGCTGGCACGACAGGCCATGGATTGAACCCTGGTCCCTGCATCTGCCTAGGCAGACATTTTAATCTGCTGAGCTATCTGGCTGGCCCTCTTTCCTCTTTCAAGCAAATGTTTTCCTGATATGTTTATTTATTTTCCCCCAACATTAAAAAGCACTTCAAGTGTGTTTTGAAAATAGACACATCAGGGCCAGGGAGATAGCTCAGTGGCATAAGTGCTTACCTGGCAAACAAGGTCCTGAGTTCGACTCCTAGTACCAAAACAAACAAAAAAAAAGGACTCTTAGGGCTGGGGATATATAGCTCAACGGCACAAGCACCTGCCTGCCGAGCACAAGGTACTCAGTTTGAATGAATACATGGACTTTTAAGTCCAATCTGAAAATCTTTGTCTTAATTGTTTTTATATTAATTTTACTGAGAAAGAAGTAGCAATGAGACGGTTTCAAAATAAGTTGTTAGGACAGTTACAGTAATTAATACACTGCACATTGTTGTCTTTGTAGTAGTTATTCATTGTACAAGGTGCAGACATGATATCTTGTCTAAATGCTATTAGTTCAAAACTTTCTTCTTATTGAACTAAGAGAAAGTAGCTGTATATCTAGCCTATTTTGTATATACAGATATATATATATATATATATATTTTTTTTTTTTTTTCACTACGAAATGGTCCTTCATTTATATCCCCCCTTTTATGTTTACTTTTGTCAGAGATAATCTTTGTCTTAAAATAAATCCAATTGTTTCACATTTAATTAATCTGATAGCTTTGAATTTATTTCTTCTATCTTAACTCATGCATATCATGCTTTTCTAATTTGTAGTCCTCTCTTAACATTGGTACTAGTAATTCTCTCCACTCCCTTATTAAATTTAAAGATTTTATTTTCCTTCCTTATATTTCTAGGGATTGCTCTCCCACTCTGCTCACACCTGTGGCATCACTTACTTCTTTTCATAATATGAAAAAGTCACCGACTCTGCCTTCCATTAGAGTGTTTTATTTTCTCACTGCCTTTGTCAACTTTTATAATGCTTTTGTTTCCCTGTACTAATTTAGAGAAAACCTTAACAAATTTTTATTTCCTTCCTTTACTTACTCCTTCCTCTCTTCCCAGAGTTTTGTGAATTTCAGAAACTTGTAGATTTTCTCTGCATGATGTTCTTTCTATATATATATCTATACTTCTATGTGTTATACACACACATGTGTGTGCTTAAGTGGGAAATTACATACATGTACATGTGCATATGCATGAGCATGCAGAAAGAGACACAGACAGAGAGACTCACATCCTCACTGATGCTTTCATACCACCTTCTGTCCTGCTGGGGACTCTTCTGATTTGTTGTCTTAGAACCTTCCCTATAGTATGCCCATAGATGGAATTTGTGGGCAAATAGCTCCAAATGGTTCCTTGCTTACACATACCTGCCTTTCACCTTGATAGGTGAACTGTGGGTCTTTCAGCACAAGGTAGGCACTTAGGCTGGATTCCTGAGTGTTCTGTGGGTCTAGTTCTCTGGCCATCTTTATGATTGGTGCTTTTTTTTTTTTTTTGCAGAACTGGGAATTGAACTTAGGTCCTTGCACTTGCCAGGGAAGCACTTATTCTACTGAGCCATCTCCCCGGCCCCTCTCTGGTTATCTTCCATCTCATATGTCAGTCTAATTCGTGCTGGTTCTTTCCTTGGTGTGTAATGTAGTTTATATTTCTGGCAGCCCGAAAATATTTTTATACTTGAATTTAAAAATTCTGCAAGGATATGTCAATGTGTTATTTTATTGTTTAAATTCCCCCCATGTCCCTAAATCCTGATTGAAACTTGAAGATACTTTAAATTTGCAGAACCAACTCTTTCTCCAAACCGGAGAAAATTTTATCTACTATTTTCTTCATTACTGTATTCCTGTCTGTTCATTTCCCTCCTTTGGAAGTCTCATTCAGTTTCACTCTCTGCCTCTGTCCTTCAAATCCTTAAAAAAAGCTGTCATAATTTCTATTCCTTTGCACTTTTACATTTTGTTTTGAAATCCTGCTTACATGAGCATATAGGCTTATATCCAGCCTCCAAAAGAGACTAAAGACCCTTCAAATTCATCTTTGGACTCTGAGAAGTCAATCTGCTCCCCCCCCCCCGCCACACACACAGCAGTGACAAAAACAACAAAAATTAATAAAGCCAAAGGGGTTTCCAGGTTGATCTGAGGAAAGTGTGTAATAGAGGTAGAAATGAAAGATAGTTTACTCAGCCACTATCTATGTAGCACTTGTGATGTACAGGCACCATTCTAAACATTTAACAAATACTGATTTATTTCATCCTTGTACCATCCTTATGGGGTACCGATGGGTCTGCCAGGTCATGGCGGGAGTCAGCATGGGGCTCTCAGGACCAGTGAGGACTAGCTGCTCCTAGGTTGACTTCCACCTTCCTCCTGAACTTTCGCTTTTGCTTTCTGCGCATGTGCCAAGCCTTCCCCAGTCAGCGCCTGTCACAAATCTGTTACAGAACTCTTCATGCAAACTCCACCCTTGACCCAGCCTGATAAAAGCTCTGTCAGCTTCCTTCCTTGCCGAGAGGCTTGTTTCTCTTTCGCAGCCCTCCCGCACCGAGCAATGAAGGATTTCTTTACTTTTCTTTCAGTTGTCTTTCGTGCCACAGGAAGGAACCTTACAGTTATATTTACCCATTTTAAGATCAGGAAACTTGGGCAGAGAAAAGTTGTTTTCCCGAGTTCTCACTAGTGTCATATCTAAAATTTGAACCCAGGCAAAGCAGCTCTAAGAGTTCATTAATTTAACCCACCAGGTAGATGGAGATTATGCTAGTTGTTGAGTACATCAAACCAATTAAGCCTTAAGGCACTAGGAAAATAAGCAGAAGTAGGATTTTGGACCTACTGTGAGACCTAGGCCAAGTTTCCATTTGTCATCTGGCTTCTGTAAGTCCCTACTTGGTCTAACCATACTGACATTTGGATTCCCAGGAATGAGTATCAGTTTAGAGCAAACTTTTAGTAGTTCCAAAAATGTTTGGGTATTTCCTATTTCCAGTTCCATGGAGCACAGACATCCTAGTACTCAGAGACATTCCACTTGGAGAAAAGGTGGGAGGAAGATTTCTGGCACTTGTGGAACCAGGCCCCTTCTCAGAGATCTGTGACATTTTGTTAGGGTGTCCTTTAAGTTGAGTAAAGAAAAAAAAATTCCAACTTTCAGGAAATTAAACACTAATGGTGAAATTTTTGACTTGAGCAAGTGGAAGTATAGACTGATAGGGAAAATTGTGAGTTATCATCGAAATCTGAGTGCCAGGGGAGTCAGAGATCAGTTTAGGGCATCTTAATTTTGAGACATCATTTGGACAATTTCATGGTGTTGGTCTTGGTGAATCTTGGTAAAGCCAAGATTTCTGCACATGTAAATCTGGCAGATGCAAACATACATAACACTTAACGCCACTCTTCTAAGAGAGAATTTGTGTGGAAATTGATAAGTTCTAGGGGATAAGCCCTGGAGAAAAGGATAAACTAGCAATGCAGACAACTAGCATGTTATAATGTACATCAAGCAGGTAAAGTATCTCCAAAAATCTGAATGTGGTCTGTATCAAATACTGCCGATATATCAAGTGGGTCGAGAACT
This sequence comes from Octodon degus, assembly GCF_000260255.1. NCBI lineage: Eukaryota > Metazoa > Chordata > Mammalia > Rodentia > Octodontidae > Octodon > Octodon degus. Next base: position 13,082,515 of record NW_004524588.1, read on the forward strand.
GAAAAGTGCCCATTGCATTTTGCAATGTAGAGATCACCAGGGACCATGGAAAAGCAGTTTGGCGAAGCAGCGGCAGTAATAATGTAATTAGAGTGCAGCAACAAAACTGAGAGGAAATTAGAGACAGTGCCTAGTGAACTCTTCCAAGAAACTTTGTGCAAAGAAGAGAACGTGGAGTCCAAAAGGGGCATTTGAATCAAATGCTAAAGGTGGGCTATATTTATATATCACAGAAATGACCCAACCAACGTACAGGGAAAAGTATAAGCCAGAGAAGGGAGTATTTCTAGAGCAATTTCTAGGCTATTTAATTATACATGTGAATCAAACCACAAACTCTAAACCACAGAGCTTGGTTAATTTACCATTCTTCATCTTGCTGCCTTCATATATAGTTTGTCCTCACCACCAAATCTTTGTAAGAAAGATTGGACTTTATAAACTATCATAGAGAGGAAGTTCTACTCTTAGTCATATATTTGTTATTGATGCAAACCCACTTCCCACCATGACTCAAGGAGAAGGCCCTCTGAGAATGCCATCTACCAGGGCTTCAGCCAGGGAGATGGGGGAAAGCAGAGGGAGATTGCAAAGTTCTAGGAACTAGAGAATATTTGTTTCCATTCTTCACAAGACATCAGCAGAGCCACCACCTTTGTGCACATCTGTCTTGCACTGATACACCTATGTGCATCCTGATGAGGGACCTGAGCTTGTATCTTCCACTTAAAACACTGTGAGACAAGATAATCTGAACTTCCACATAGCACACAAGGCCCCCAGTGACTTGGCCCCTACTTACATCTCCAATCTCATTTTCCCTAAGTTCTCTCCAATGGCCTACAGGTGCCCGATAATGGGCACATCCAAGGTGCCATGGTGTTTCATGCCTCTGAGTCAGTCACATAGATTGGGTCAGACATGATCCTCAAAGTTTTGTGCCCATTTGGGATCTATTGCAAGGTAACAAGACTTTAAGAGGCGGGGCCTCGTAATGCTACTTTTGAGTAATTGGTGGGTGCACTCTGGAGAGGGACAGTGGGACCCCAGCCTCTTCTCTTGCTCTTTTGCATATGGACCAAGAAGTGAGCAACTTTGCTGTATGACACACTGCCTGCCACAGTGTGACAGGTCACCAGAGAGCCAAACACATGGGGCCAAAATGAGCATGGACTGAAAGACACAAAACTTCACATCAAAATAAGCTTTTCCTTTTGGTAAGTGAACTGTTTCAGGTATTGCATTCTAGTAATGGAGAGCCACTGCTGTGTTTCTTCCTCAAGCCCAGACCACACTTTCTCCCTGATACCTACCCCAGCCTTCCTTTAAAGAAAAAAAAAAGTCAGCCAAGTCTCAGCAAACTATAGCTTGAAGACCCAAGATGGAAAAAAAAAAGAAGATAAAGTTCAAATCAGAAAGTTATTCTTGTGCCCAATTTACCCCGAACTCCACCATTTTCTTCTGGCATTTACACATGTCTCTGTCGTAGCTGTACTTGGACTACACACTCTGTGAGAATGGACACAGTGTGATATGTGTCATTTTGTTACCAGATATGATTCATGGCTGGCACTCACGCAAGTGTTGGCTGACTCACCCCATGTGTGGATCAGTTTATTTTTCTCGTTGGAAAAACGCAAGGGGTTTGAGACTGCTTGACACTCCTTGCCATTAGCATTGACAGATGCGACTGGTCATTTCCTGTTCACTGTGGCTTTGGAGCCACTGCCTGATGGCTTAGATTAAGGTACACAATGTTTTCAAACTCTTAAGGAAAATGTGTTCTGGAAGAACATAGTCAACTTATTACTTAAAACCAATTCTTGTATCTTCACAGGGGAAATAAATGGACCCAACATAAATTTGAAACAAGGGAAAGTTGATTAAAGAAGGCTTCAGGAATGATTAATTATAAAATTTAATATCTGAGGGAGAGAGTTTTACTGACATTTAAATAACTGCCAGCAGCACAAGGTGCAATGAAGCATTTGCTACAGCAAATAAATTACCTCCAAGGTACTTGTGCTGAATCATATATAAAGATGGCATGTGTGTAACCCTGAAACGCATGTGTATGATTGGCATGGCTCACATCAGAGTCACATGTGTTTGGCTTTACTGTCATAAAATTTCAAGTCCTAAGCCTGGTGTGGTGGCACACACCTGTAATCCCAGTACTTGGGAGGCTGAGGCAGGAGGATTGTTGTGAGTTCAAGACCAGCCTGGGCTACAAATGAGCTCAAAGCCAGCCTGAGTTGGAAACAATAATTTCAAGTTGTGCGGGACAAAGGTGAGTACACTATGCCTCTTTTCCTCAGGCCCCCAGATCTTCAGTTCTTTTGCTTTACAGCCATATCTGCTGTCACTATTTTTTCATAAAGTCTTCAGTGACCTTCCAATGGACAAATCCAATGGCCTCAGCCCACTAGAGTCTCTGGAATATTTAATATATGCAAAAATAGGCATTTATTTACCATCTAGCAAATGTCAGCATTTGACACTGACTGCATAAATAATAATAAGTGGAGGCCTCACCCCCTCCCCAGGAGACACACCAAAAAAACTAAACAATAAACAAACACATACTCAACCAAAACTAAGCAACAATAAAAAGCAGAATTGGATCCTGACCTTAAATATTTTATGTGGTAGAAAAGTAGATATTAAATAAGCACAAATAAGCATCTAGGTAAATGGAGTGACGGAGCGCTATAAAAGAAAAGAATGACAGTGCACCCAAGTGGGGACACTTGAAGGAAGGGAAAACAAACAAATAAACAACCAAACAAAAGATAGAAAATCAAATGAAGAAAGCAAATTTGGAAAGCAAAGATAATTTGCAAAGTACATCTGATTGGACAACAGAAGCATGTGGACTTCACGTTGCAGTGGCCCTCAAGTGGCAGGTGAAGGCTAGCTGACAGCCCCGTCATAGGGAGCTGATCCAGAAGAAGAGGAAAAAGCTGCTTAATCATGCATACAAAGAATTTGAAATTACTATTATGTAGCTATCCCAGAAGGAGAAGAGGGAAGACCTTGACTTCCGGCTGAGGGCGCTGATTCCGCTCAATCCTATGTACCTAGAGCACACACTCCTGACATACAGCAGGCGCTCCCTGAATGTTTAGGTGTAAAGCATCACCAGGCCTCAAGAACAGAGAAGATGAAATCATTGGCAGGAAGTTGCTTTATACACTATGATTGCAAGCAATAAACACCAAAGAGAAACCGATAGGTTTTTTTTTCTTTTTTTTTCCAGAAATGAAACTGTTTTTGTGGTTAGCACGTGTGATTAAAACAAGAACCGTGGACGCACTCACCACCCCTGTCTGGGCTTTCCTGAATCTTAGACACTTTCAGCCCTTATATAGAAATAGGGAAACTGTCTTTTCTGATCTCTTTAAATTAAAAACATTTTTTTGAATAGTATTTCTTAATGGAATCAACACATCAAAGTTACCAGGAGTGGAGTGCCTTGAAAACTCTACATATCTCAAAACCAGGTCAGGAGCTCCCCATTTAGTCGAGGTTCAGCGGGCTTAGAGGGCCATGATTTCAAAGGCTTCCCAAGTGATTCTGTGGGCTTTGAGAAATGCTTCATAAGGCCTTGTTTTCCTTCTGTCTTTTTTTTTCTTTTTAAACTCATGTTTTTCTTGGAAAAGTAAATGAACACAGAATAAACATTAAAGAAGTCAAATGATCAGTTTTATTCTTATTAGTCCACGTGTGTAGTATTTACATTCCTGTGTGGAGCTGGTGCCTGCACATAACCCAGCTCAATTCCTTTCCTCATTCCCTGTCCCTCCTCTCCCTCTTTCCTTCATCTCTTCATCTCTTTTCCATTTGAGGAAGACCTAGCCCCTTGCTTCCTGTTATCTCTTTTATTTTTATGAGATATCATAATTTGGATATCTCAAATGATCAGGCTTTTTAAAACACATAAAAAGATGACCTTGAGGGCCTGCCAAGTAGTTCAGTGGATTAAAGGGCCTGCAAGCAGGAGAGGGGCCGGAGTTGCATCCCCAGGCCTGCCATGACGCTGGGCCCCAGGGGTGCGCTACACTAGCAATTGAGACTGGGCGTGGTGGCGCACGCCTGTAATCCCAGCTTTTGGGAGGCTGTAAACTCTACGAGTCCCATCTAGTAGTGAGACCCTGAGCACCCTTGTAGACCTTACCTTAAAAAAAAAAAAAAAAAAAGGCGACCTTAGGAAATTTCCACCAGCAGTGTCTGCGGCCTTACTGTTCCGACCTCCTCAGCCCTATATCACAGGACACAGTGTGCTGTGGCAGCAGGCTCAACAGGCAGGCCTGGCTTTTCTGGGGAATTTAGCAGGCTTTCCTCAATATTCCCAGTTCCCACAATGTCTGTGTGGTTCTGTGTGTCTGTAAGGCAGTCCTGCACCTCACATTCTCACATGTGTTCCAATCAGTTTCTGAAAATAGGGCCCTTGGAACCACGTTATTTTACCCCATTTCTTCTCAGTTTGTCCTTACTTTTCTCTAGAGCAGATGCTTATATAGATGCATAGTCCATAATCAGAAGTCCTTGAAGCCAGATGTGATTTGGAATTAAAGATGTCTTAGACTTCAGAGAGGGTATAATTTGCATTGCATGTTTAGATGCCTCCCTCAGAGGGCTTGGAAGAGCATGCTGTGATAGAAAATCTTTCTGTTTCTACAGGACACTCAGGACTACTCCCATAAAATGTGATGAATAAACAATGTAAATAGCCTCACACTTGCTTGCTTCAGGTTGCTTGCCAGCCCCAGAAGGGCGTTGCTGGAGCCTGACTCAAAACCTCTAAGATTTTAGAGTTGTTTGCATACTGGGGTATGGGCGTAGGATGGAGGGCTTCTCATAGCATCATTTCAAAATTGCTTTGCCAACTTTTTTTCACAGACTTTGCTCATAACAAAAACATAATGGGAAGTTAAACGGATTTCCACTGTTAATTTTTTTTAGGTTTTATTTGGTTATAAAAGGAAACCCTGAAGAAACCTTAAAGTTATTTCCTTCCTTCCCTCTCTTCCTTCCTTCCCTCTCTTCCTTCCTTCCTTTTTTCTTTCTCTTCCTCCTCCCCTCCTCTCCCTTCCCCTCTTCTATTTCTCTCTCTCTCGGTCTGTCTTTCTCCTGCCTCTCTCTCTCTCTCCCCCCCTCCCCCCTCTCTCTCTTTCTCTCTCTCTCTCTCTCTCTGTGTCTCTGTCTCTCTGTCTCTGTCTCTCTCTCTCTCTCTCTCTCTCTCTCTCTCTCTCTCTCTCTCTCTCTCTGTGTCTCTGTCTCTCTGTCTCTGTCTCTCTCATAAATTAAACATGCTTACAAGCTGTTGTTACTGTGGCATTAAAGTCTGAGGACTCAAGTTCAAAACTCTACGTAGCTACTTGAAACCTCAGGGCCATTTTGGCCTGTGGTGACCTAGTAACTCTCCTTTGGACACACTTCAGATATTTCTCCTCACTGCAGTTGCGGGTTATAGAGCTTTCATAGTTCTGTTGCCTGAATTTTTATTAGACTGACCTTCCTCAAATCCATCAGGCTATATAAGCCCAAGGGTTTGATAGACAGACTGTACTGCTAAATGGCACTTGGTCTCATCATTTTACAAGCTTAAGCTTAAGAGAAATATGAGCTCTTTGCATTTATTGCCACATCAAATCAGCTATTCCTTCTGTGTAACAGGTATTTTTCATCAAGTATTGATATGTTGAACTTTAAGTCCCTACAGAATATGATAAAAAACATTTAAAACTTAGAATATACTTTAAAAATAGGCATAAAGAACTATATATACTTCTTATGTTTACATATAAGTCCAAAAATCTAACCATATGCAACCTTGAAGCAGGACAGTCCCACAATATTCCTTTTCCTGTCTCTTGCTTTCATTCACCACCCCCTTCTTTTTGAACAACCATCTACCTGAGAGACTTCATAGCAGCAACTGGCATGTCATGACAAGCAGCCCGTATTCAGAAGACCAGCATGACAGGCACTCCAAGCACGAAACTACTATTACAGATTACCATCTGCAGTGCAGTTGCTTAGTTCACAGGTATCAGTATATATAGTTAGTCAGGGTGAGAATCTTTCCAATTAACTGCTAGATTAAAAAAATCTTCTGGAGATTCTCAGGGTCATTGCCTTGCCCATCTTCTACATATAACTGTATGTCTTGACATTGTCATGTTTCCTAACTCTTCTCCTTTGTGACATAGTTGATGGGTGGTTAAAAAAGTCCTATATTTTATTTTTAGTTTTGAAGAATACAAAATAGAGATATAAGAAAAAAAAACGGCATTAGAAATAATAAAAAATTTCACTAAACAAAATAATAAGAATTCAGCAATGGTTACATGATGCTATCTTAAAATTAGTTGTTCACATTACCAGATATAAATATATAAGATTTGTTTAAAAAAACCAAAAAAACAATAATAAAGAAGTTATAAGAAATACAAAAGAGGAAAAAAATCAGAATAAAAAAAATTAAGCATCAACTGCTCATTTCAAAAAACCAGCAGAAATTGACAATACAATTATCCAAACTATTCGACATATATACCCAAATGTATCTTTTCCCTTCTTTCCTTTGTCCTTTTCTTCATTCCAGTTTTTCCTTCCCACTGAACAATTCCTTTCCCCGTCAGTCTCTGTTGTACCTTTTAGATTTTCATTACTCTTTCAAGTTCTCACACTAGCTACATAATACAATGTTTGCACATGTGGATCTGAAAAATCCTATTTTTTCAAGTTAACAGTAGAATTTGCTTTGGGAATAAAGGAGTTTGAAACATAAAATTTCTTGATAGAGTATTTGGGAGTGACAAAGTGGCATCACAGTAGGACTTGGGGTGGGGCCGAACAAGCGGAGGTGGAATTTCCTCACATTTAAAATAAAAGGCTAATGGGGAATGTGAGCAGAGAAGAGAAAAAATGGCTGGGCGAAGTGAGGCACTGGTGAAGGATTCCTCATCATGGAGCTTATCATCACGTACTGCAGTTGTGTGCCAATAAACGATGCAACAACTGTCTTTGTTGCTACAAGAAGGCTTCATGTGACAAGGTGGACTATTATTCAGTGCTATTTGTTTGCTGGCCAACAGTGTAAAACCAATTTGTTGTATATAAGTGAAAGTAAGAAAGTTCATTGAATATCAGCTGAAGGACTTTGTTGTAATACAGAAAGGGTGTATGATGCCAGGTAGAGAAGACGGGCCAGGAGAACAGAAGCCTTTGAGATGTACAGAAAATCTTCGAGAAGGATTGAACTTTCAGCTTCAGGACTGTTGGACATGAGAAACAGTCTTGTCTAGGTTTTAAGAGGTAGCTTCACCCTGAATGTCACCTAGGTCAAACAACTCATTACCAAGAAAAGTTGCAAATAACTTACTGAAAATGATATAGTGGATTTCGTAGGATGTTATGGTCACTTGCGTAATGCAAACAGAAGAGGAGAAAGAAGTGGAAGTCTTGGGTTTTGGCTGTGTGACCGAGGGGAAGATAGCTAACTATTATGAGTAGCTGTCCTTATAAGTTAAAGGATGGAGGAAACTAATGACTGATTCTCTCAAGTGGAGAATGACTCATACTCTAACTAAGATGTCCTGGGAATGAATGAAGAGTTTGGAATCTGAACTCCCCATAGGAAATATATCATGTTTGCATCCCACACCTGCCACTTACTAGCTGTACAGTACAGCAACCACTTAGATTGCTAATCCTTACTCTCTTTATCTCTAGAAGAGTAATAAGAACACCAATGTCTCAGGTGGTTTGTGGAAAATGAAATATTTTATTTGAGGTAAGGTACTAGTCTCAGAAATGCTTGATATATATTAGACTTATTTCTTTCAGATATAAAATTCAGTGGTTATAATTTGTTTCTCTGCAACTTTCACATGAGAAAAATATCCATTTCTCTTTCAGAGGCTAGTCCAGCATCAGGCCATTTACCCCTCTGAGTGTAAAAAGAAATCATAAGAAGTAACACTATTCAACTCCACATTTCACCAATAGTATGAAATCTAATAGCATATGTTCAAATCCATATGTACATGGTTATTAACTAAAGAGTCTATTTAAAGACCAGTAGCTCCAGATAAGTAATGATTTTTGCCTACAGCTTTCTTTATTACTATGTAGTTTCTATATCTAACAAGGATAACACTTTCCCAACATTAATTGTAAATATTATGATTGTCTTAATCCAGAGAAATAATAATAGTAATGGAATTCTAGCCTTGAAATAACTGGGAGCCATACTGTGACCTATTTCACTCCCGACTCCACTAAGCTAGGTACTGCTCTACTTAGGTTTACAGCAAAAGGCAGCCTATGATCAAAAAAACCAAACATGAACTCTTCAATTTCTTTTAGAAAGAGCAAGTCACTCTCTTGTGTCACATTTCTCCTGACTAGAGAGACAGAATGACTAGACAGCCACCAGAACACAGGACTCCCTCTCACCAAATACCGTGTCCACAGTGGCAGCGATAATAAATATCTTACGTCAACAGACATGCCCACCTGGATTGTGTTCCTTTCTACTTCTTGGGTGTGCAGGTGCACTGTCTCCCTCTATCCTCAGTTCTTTGGGAGCAGAGAGGGCTGGTACTTCAGAAGTGGTGGTGGGGGAATAGACCCAGAGCATAGGCCAGGCGTGTGAGCAAGAGTACCTGGGGCCCGCCAGATCCTGAATAGACCCAGAGTGCAGGCTGGGTGCATGAGAGTGCAGGTCCAGCAAGGAACCCTTCAGCAGAACTCCCTGCAAGCTAGAGACAAGACCCACCCAGCTGATTCAGGAACAGAACATCTTGCCAGAGTGACACAAAGGGCTCAGATATAATGGCTGCAGCAGAAAGAAGTGGAGCACAGCAGCCAGATCCAAGCAACACCTACCTGGAGGAATCTGAACTTCATAGATCCGGACCTGGTGCTAAGGTAATAACTAAGCTCTACACCAAAGGTCAGAAGACAGTGGTATACAAAATGACAAAGAGAAGGAACAAAATGCAGTGCCAGGCCCTGAGTCCACCCGGTACAAATGCAGAAGACACTAGCACTGAGGAAACTGGAAATCGCACGCCAGAT
>NW_004524588.1:13093418-13117126 GCF_000260255.1 Octodon degus
TTTTTTTTTCTTTCTAATGTAGAATAAGATACTATTTAATTTTGTTCTTCCATAGCTAATATTTTTTATGTATATGCTTTAATGATTTTTTCTTTACAATAAGTTTTGGACAATTTTATTTTTGTGTATCTTGGTATTTTATTTAAATTTCTTGTGCAAAAGGTTCATTTTTCTTGGAAATGTGGTATTATAAGTTGAACTAAATTCAGAAATTTTGAATCTTTAAATATTTATTGCCTATTCCCCTCTACTTTGAGAATTCTAATTATATAAATATAAGTTTCTTGGTTATGACAGTGAACTATTACGACTGATCTGTAAATTCTTCATTTTTATTTTGGACAATTTTTGTTATATTCATTTATGTTTGTAAATAATTTATTTTCAATTTGTAATCTATTAAAAAATTAAAATAAAAAAGAAGTGGTGGTGGGGTCAGCTTTCCTGTCCTAACTCTGGCTTATCTTTTTCCTGCTGAGTTACATGAGTTTATTAAAGTGTGTATCTGAGTCTTACCTGTGCTAGGAAGCTAGGATTAGGGAATGTGCCAAGGCATAAGTGGAAAATATTTGTTATTGTGCAGGACTGTGCAGCTATACAGTTCTTAATTAACATTTACATTTCATCTGTTAACTTAATGGTACAAGAATATATTGTATACAGTACTGCATCTGTTAACTTACTGTATAAGTAAACAAGTATATGTTGTATATGGGGTGACAATAAAGTCACCACAAGATTGAAAAATACTTCTTCACTGATGAGGACTTTCCAAATGGTTATTATATTTCATAAGATACTCATCTAGGCATTGCATTGGATATGTTTTGCCCATAATTCCGACCCTAGCATTTCTTCTTTGGATGTAACACTGTCTTCCTTTAGTGGGTATTTTTTGATCCTGAATTCCCTCATTCCTACATGAAATGAGAAGATGAAAAAGCTTTTCTACCACATTTTCATTAAGACTGTAATAAAGTACAAGAATATTTGATATTGATTTAATTCATTTTCGCCCTGGGAACATACAATGACCTAAATTATAAATATACTTTAAATTGAAGAGTCAGTGTTTCAGTATGAGTTATGATGCTAACACTGTATCTTACATTTCCACTGGTGGGCAAGTAGATCTTTGTCAAATCAATGTGACTGAATCATGTTTAATGTATGTTACTTTTACAAGGGGAATTTTAAGGGTGTGTATTTGTATCTTATTTTAAGAATGGACAACCGAGACACTCAGGAGCTATACATCTGGGAGTATGATAGTAAACAAAGGGCAAGGGAATGTTTAACATTTAGATAGGTTGCTTTTAAGAAAAGTTGATTGCTTTGGAACTCAGCCCACTTTCACAGAAGGTTGATGCTAAAAAGTTGCTTTCTCAGGTTAGCACATACATATGCAATTGCAGAGTACAAGGTCTGTGAATGCAGCGGTTGGTCTGCAAAGGATTAAGCAAGCAGGGAGACGATTAGGTGTCTATGGGGCACGCGCGTGTACAGTAAACGCTGCCAAAGCACGATCGCTGCAGCTACGTTCCAGGGAAGGCCCTGGGCTCCAAGGCCTTTCGGTTTACTGACGTCTGATCAGTAACCACAAAGCCACGTTCATCAGACTTCCTGTGTACTGGTTCAATCTGTGTAATTATTTTCATTTTCATCGCTAGCACCATAGCACTGTGCCCTTCCGGCACTCCTGGAAACTCTGTAATAGGTCTGCTTCACATCTACTCTTGCCTGTTGTGTTTTCATAATGTAATCACGCTCATCTTTGCTTTTATTTTTTAATCTCTATATGGTTGCAATACTTAGTGACTACATTTCCCTTGGGGAGTAAGCACATGCACGCAGCATGACTTAATTCTCTTTTTCATTTTTGGATCCCCTTCTCCTTCCTTCCCTCCATCTCTTGGTGCTCTTTTTGCAGAGGATCTAGCTCCTTATTGCCTATTATGTTTTATTTTGCTCTTTTTTTAAAATATAAGAGAAACATTGTGTGTCTGACTTATTTGACTTGATATTATCGTTATTATATATAACTTAATATTATATGAACTCCTTAAAAGAGTTCATTTTCAAAGGAAGTCGTAGCTATATTGAAATTTGCCAATGGCGTCTCATTGTCCTTACACTAATCCTAAACCCATAGTGAGGTCTCTAAACTCTCCATATTCTGGTCTTTCTCACTTCCCCAACATCATACCCGGCGATTCTGCATATCAGTCTTATTTCTATTAATAGATTTTTGGGTGCTAGAGTCTCCTTCTTGGTCACGACAAATGCAAATGGTAGCAAGGTTTTACACTGATTAAAGGTAGGAAGAAAAGCGTGTTCTGGAGAGCAAGTTTAGGCCAAAGAAAGTAGGAAAAGAAATATACTGTACAGCACAGTGAGCTACTGTGAGAGAAAACATCAGCTACAAGTTCGGTGGGGACTGCCGTTTTGTATTTTCTACTACGCAGGCTGGCATCAGGTTTAGGACATTCCATGAAAAACCTGCTGGCATTCTTGAGAGAAGTTCACGGGCAAGGTGTTGAGAACTGTCCTGTGCATGTGCCCTGGGATTTTGTAATTAAAATATTCCTACTTTGGTAGCAGAAAACGCTCCCCTTCGTGCTAGCTAGTAAACTTGAGTTTGTTAGTTGCCCAGGTAACAGTTCCTTCTCTCTCAGACATGGCTGGTCACTGTGATGCAGAGCTGATATCATGACGAGGCACACTGTATAAACCAGTCTCCAATGGACAAGCCATTCTGTCTCTGTGCTTTATGCTTGCTTATCTCGTATAGGCCCTAGACCACCAGAGATCAGGGCCTGATATTTGGGGAATGACGCCCGATCAGTGCCCATTTGTGTAAAATAAACCTGCCTCCAATCCTGGGTGTCATTTTGGTGTTTCTGCTTGCCATTGTATGATCTCAGCCGCTTTGCCATGCCGCAGTCTCCCATCTCGCTTCCAATATTCCGTGTACCAGCCAGGCAGTGTGGGGGCCTCCACCCACGAGCTTTCCTTCTCCCGTGTACTTTTCCCTCAACTCTTTGTGTGGTAGGTTATGATTAAAGCTTATGATCATACAGCATTTATAAAGGCCTCTAATAGGCTGATTAAAACAGAACTAGAGTCATTTCACCTGTATTTAGCACATACACACAATTATTTAACAATCATAAAATGTTATTTTGCAAATGTTTTCGAACTATTGTCTAATTCTTTTTTTTTTTTTAATGTATTTAGGACAGGGTCTATAGGGTCTCACTACACAGATTGGACTTGTAGTGATCCTCCTATCTTCAGCTTCCCAAGTGCTGGGATCACAGGTATGTGCCATCATGCCCAGTCTCAACTGCTGTCTCTGAGAACCCGCCCCGGGGGTGGGGATGGCACCCTGGAGATCGCACCCGGCTACTGCACTCTGCCTAAGCAGGCGCTTTAGTCTGTTGAGCTATCTGGCCGGCACTATATTGTCTAGTTCTTAAAGCTAATGTGTTATTTCACTGTTCAAATTATAATTCAACTATGAATTATATCTTGATAATACTTAGCAGAGTAAAGAAACAAATCAGTGCATTTAAACTCCATGAAATGTTATTGTAAGGTGGGCGCATCACTTTCCCCAACAAGTGGCTATACTGAAAGGAACACTCTAATTTATTGGGCAAAGTAACTGACATTTCAACAAACAGTAATCAAGTAACTCTGATATAATTCAGATTCTATTGAGAGGTCATTCATGGCAGTCTGTAGGCCAGAACTAGCAGACACATGCTTTGTTTATGAGACTAAAGTGCTGCCTGCTGCGCTAAGGAGGTGGTGGCAGATGCTTCGTTTAGCCCATTCAATATTAAAAAATTTTGAGGCAATATTTAAAAATTGGGAGAATAGGTGGATGTGGATGAGCAGAAGAGGCCAGAAGTGGCACTGACAAGCTGGGGAAGAAGCAGTGCTAACGTCTTTCCTAGAATGGAGAAGGGGATTCTTGGCATCCTCCGCTTTCACTGTGCACCTGCAGTTGTACAGGACCGTGAGGCGGGAGGCAGCATGAAGATTTCTGAATGATTTTGAAGACCTCTTTGATGATGATGACATGCAATGAGACCCAGCCAGTGCGGCACCTTGGTCAGCCCAGAGGACCGTGGCTTGGAGGCCTGAAGACAGCACTGGAAGTTAGGACCTGGTCCCTGGAAGGAGCAAGGGAAGGGGCTGCCAGAGCCGCGAGGATGGACCCTCATCTCTGATGGGACCAGCCTTTGTCCTATTGCCATTAAAATAAATATGCAGTATGATTTTAATCCTTGTAAAAAAAAATTGGGAGAATGAAAATAATTTGGACTTCTGGATTTTCCTAACACTTGGGAGGCTCTGATGACTGCAGATTCATATTCTCCACTTGTTAACAATCAGCTAAAGCAATTGGAGAGTAGGTTTGGCCTTGACTTGCTGAGCCACAGATTGCTGCCCATGCTCCTCCCAGGAAGTTCTTCATTCCACGGCAGTGAGTCCGATGGGCCCCAAATCTGCATTTCTGTTCCCAGGGTGAGGTGGATGCAGCTCCCCAGGAATCCACGCCTGAGATCTTGAGAATCAGTGAGGTTGGAAATGTGATTTCCAGCTCAGTACGGGTCTGTTTCTTACTGATTCTTCTGAGCAGGGTATCTAGTGCAAAGTATTACTGTGTTACTGTGCTATGTCACTACTTGTGGTAGAGGGAGACATGTATTTCCCTTTGTGTTTCTCATGAAAGTGAGGAAAAAAGAAAAAGAAGTATTCCAGCATGTTTACTTTGCAAACACTTGGCCTTCTTTTCTTTTCTTTTCTTTCCTTTTCTTTCTTTCTTTTTTCTTTTTTTTTTTTTTTTTTTTTTTTGAGGTGGGGGGACAAGGATTGGAACTCAAGTTCTTGCACTTGCCAGGCAAGTGCTTATTCTACTGAGCTATTTCCCCGGCCCCTCGGCCTTCTTCATGCACGTGAAGGTTAAAGCTGATTGAATCTTTGCTTCCTACACGGACTCTGAAACTTTCTCAGTTAGGAGCACAACTCTGTGGTATTTTTCATGTAGACAAAGAACAAAGTTGGGTAATCAGGTTTTGACCTTCAGGCCAGGGTTTCAGGACCCGGACTGTCTTGCTGTGATGTTGGAAACCTTCTGATTCCTAAGTCTCATACCTCATCTATAATGAGAGGACTTTAATGCTATCTATCTCACTGTGTTATTGTAGAATTAAAAGACTGTGTTGTCCTGAATACCCAATAAACAAATGTTCAACAGCTTTTTCCATCTATGTATTTTAATGTTATTGGAGTTTTAGGGTGAAAGGCATGGCTCTGGGGGTCCCAATAGGCCAGCCCAAGCTGCCCATCTTATAGTATCAATGAAAGAAAGGAACAGTGGTGAAGTGTGGGAAGAGAACCTTAATCTTCATGGTGGTGCTGAGAAGCACGGAACAATTCCAGATCTATCTTTGAAAGGCTGACAAAACTTTGAGGTTTTATAAAAAATGAGAACAAAGATAGGATTGGGAGTTTGCACAGCTCAGAAATGTGGCAACGTAAAGAACTCTGGTCAAGATGAGACCGAATCAAGAAGATGAGATAGAATATGTGCTAGAATCAAATATATATTTTAAAAAGCATACAGCAGACATCTGACCAGGAACGAAAAGCAAGAACCATCATAATTTTAACAAAATTGGAAATACAGGATTTGCTGGATAGGGTAAAGGAAATGAGCTAGTTTTTCAGCTTGCGCTTAAAATGTGTTCATGATGCAGGTGAGGATGTCTCTTAATGTACAGATGTGGAGCTCCGAAGTCCCTGGGGTGCAGACATGGAGCTGAGAATCATTAAGCTTATATGCTTGTTAAAAAGTTACCATAGTAGCTGACATTTCTCAGCAGTAGTATGTTTAATGGGAGCAAAGGTTATAATGCCAGGAGTGCTGATATTGGGCTTAAATTTAATTGTTACTTTTTAAAAAATTTTTTGGACAATTTGGCATGCTTATATTTGGTAATGTGGACAACTAAGAAAACAAGATGTCATTAAAAAATTGTTGAATTCCTATCATTTTGTTTAGTGAAATTCTGGATTTTTTTTTTTTTTTTTTGTATTTTAGGACAGGGTCTACAGGGTCTACTGGGTCTCACTGCGTAGATTGGATTCATAGGGATCTTCCTGTTTACAGCCTCCCAAGTGCTGAGATTATAGGCATGTGATACCTTGCCCAGTCTCAATCGCTGTCTCAGCGTGCCGCAGGGGCGGGGCTGGCATTGCAGGTCCCTGCATCTGCCTAAGTAAGCAGTTTAATCCACTGAGCTATTTGGCCAGCCCTAATTCTGGATTTCTTTTCTTTTACTATTTTCACCTTCAGCTTAGACATTGTTTTCTGGCTTCTAGCGCAGACTCTTTGGCTTCTTCCTTGGACCCTTCAGCCTTCTGGTGTAGGCATCAGCCTCCTGTCGCAGACCCATCAGCCTCCTGATCCAGACTTGCACGGAACACTGCAGTGAGCTCCAGACCGTGGACTGAGTCCTTCAGTCTCCAGTGGGCAGACGTCCTCTGCATGCTTCCTTATCCTACTCTGTGGCTGACTCTTATAAACCCATCTTGTAATTTCTTACACACTTGTCCATCTTGTATTATATTCATTTCTCTAGGAAAACCCTATTAGAAGGAAGATGGAAAATAAGTTACGTAAATCCTTAAGGTGATTAAGTTTAAGATGATACGATGTTGGGTGAGCAGCCAAATTTTGGTTATTTTCAGACCCTAAAGTAAAATAATTATAACAAATATAAAATCTTACAGATTGAAAAATTCCGTAGGGATTCACACACACTGTAGTATTTCACCAAGAAATTGTCTGAGTACTGAGTAAAACAGAATAGAGACAAAGAGTAATTCTTGTGGAATGAACCTAGATATTCACCCCAAGCATCTTTTTGCTTTCTCTTTCTCCTAAAGTGACAATAAATATTTAACACTTCTTTTTTGCCACGTAGATTTTTTTTTTTTTCCCAGAACCGGGGATTGAACTCAGAACCTTGCGCTTGTCAGGCAAGCGCTTATTCTACTGAGCCATCTCTCCAGCCCTAGATTTTCTTTTTAAAGAGCAAACTTCCACACCAGTATTTTTCTGTTAGGATGTAAGATAACCACATGGAAGTCAAATGACATCCACACATGAAAAAATACCTTTCAGATTGAGTAGTTGGCTTTGAATTTGCTAATAATATTATCAACACAGCCAAGAGTCTTAGCACTCTAAAATATGTTAGTTACAACTGGTTGGGAAGCACTGAAGGGCAGTGCCTGCAGCATGGCCCTTGAGGACTGGCGTTTCTTCCATGTTTTGTTGCATACTCAGGGTGGGGATCTCTAAGAGGCAGTGAATCTATCTTCCTAGACTCTGCACCAAGCCATCGTTCCTTTGACACCCTGGTACCTCCCCAGGGGAAGTACGCAGAAAGGGAACCATCTGGGCCCCACAGTCATCCCATGGTCTCCCCCTCATTCTCCCTTCCTCTGACCTCAGAGAATCCTATTTTAGGGAGGTCATGGAGGAAGTGAGTGCCCTTTGAATTCTGCTTTGCCCCCACATTTTGCCCATGTGTCACCCACCCCCTTCTAACTGCCACCTTTTAAGCAATGAGACAAAGGTGCTTAAGGGCTATTTCTGCTTTCTACTCAGCTGTGTTGTTTCTCTGAGGCAGCAAGCTAGGGATTGCCTATATTCTAAGAAAAGAGGAAAGATCACGAGGTAATGCGCTAAAATAGCTGTTCTACCACGTCCACACTAAATTCTTTACTCTTGTGGCACAGAATTAGAAAATTAGATATTAGTTTAGGTATTTATTTAATTTATTTACTCATTATTATTTTTTGGCAGAACCAGGGATTGAACCCAGGCCCTTGCGCTTGCCAGGCAAGCACTTATTCTACTGAGCCATCTGTCATCTGAAACCAGAGGTAAGGCCTGGCTGAGGGTTGTGAACTCGCCAGGAGTGTGCTCTTTCTGTCTTTTGCTCTCTGGCCATGAGGTAAAAACAGTTTTGTAAAAAAAAAAAACCCAAAACAAAACAAAACAGTGATTGCATGCTGTCTGCATGGAGCCAAAAACCCCTGGGGCCAGCCAGCCTGGGCGCAAGCCTCCAGAGCCGTACAGTAAGCTAAATCACTTCTCTCTGCAAGTTGATCAGCTCAGGGATTTTCCATCAAAATGGAGAGCTGACCAGCGCAGACGTGCCAAGTGGATGTTGCACGTATCCCATAGCCCTTCTTCCAAAGGGTTCTAAGTCCCTTGAATTTTATAATATGTGACTGAAAGGCTCTGAATAGCTAATATCAATAAAGATGTATTGATGAGGGGGTTCTGGAGATGACCCCAAAGGAAGAGACTGAGTGTCACTGATGACTGAAATTTCCTGTTCAGCCATCAATAGAGAGTTGAGAGTTGGTCAGGCCTGATCTGGCAGAGAGGTGAAAGGCTCAAGATTTCAAAAGAAGAACTATAGTTAGCTGCATCAGATAATAGTTTTCTGTCTTAGGGCTGGCGAGACAGCTCAGTGGATTAAGCGCCGGTCTTGGCAAGTGCAGGGACCAGGGTTACATCTCGGTCCTGTTTGCTGCTCCCTGCCCCGGGGGCGCGCTGAGTCAGGACAGAGTCCAGGTGTGGTGGCGCATGCCTGTAATCCCAGTGTGGAACACAAGGATCACCACGAGTCGGATCTGAGAAGTGAGACCCTGTAGCAAATACACAAATTAAAAACAAAAAGTGGTTTTTGGTCTTGGCCATTAGTACCTTTTTTTTTTTTAATTTTTTTATTTATTTGTGTGTGTGTGTGGGGGGGCAGCTCAGCCCACCAGGGGGCGGGGCTGGCTGGCATGTGGTCCTGGGGGATTGAACCGCGGTCCCTGTGCTTTGCTAAGCTTGTTCTAAGTAGGTGCTTTAGACCACTGAGCCATCTCACCAGCCCCAGTACCTTATTTTTTTATTTTTATTTTTTCCTGTATTTTAGGCAAGAGTCTACAAGGTGTTCAGGGTCTCATTAGTAGCTCGGACTCATAGTGATCCGCCTGTTTACAACTTCCCAAGAGCTGGGATTATAGGTGCGCCACCACACCCAGTATCAATTGCTGTCTCAGCACGCCATGGGGGCGGGACCCGCACGACAGGGCCGAGGATCGAACCCTAGGCCCCTGTGCCAATCCGCTGAGCTATTTGGTCATGCCATTACTATCTTTAAAGATTCTTTCCATCCATTGTCAAAGCTAGGAGACCAGGGCGCTTCTAACTCCATGTCTGACGGTCTGTCACTTCTGCTTCCAAAGCCGCCCGCCCACAGCCTTTCCCATCTTTGTTGACAGCACATATTAGATTCATCTATTGAGGACACAATTTTAGAGTCTTTGATAAATGTGACCAAACGTTTAGCGCATGACAATCTGGGGCACGCTTAAGACCCGTCCTATATCAAGTACTGAGGAGTGCACCTTGATGACACTGCTCCAGGAATTTGGAGCTGCAGAGCAGCATGAAACGGAACTATCAGCTGCTGAGTTTAAAGAGCGCATACTTCTGACACTGAACCGGAGCTGCTCTTCAGAACCCCACCTAAAAATAGCTCTAGCTCAATTTGTAGAAATTCTGACCTGAGTGGAGGTGACTGAGTTTAAGAAAGGTGAATTCTTCTTAGGATTTTATAAGCAGCTATGAAAGAAGTCTTATTCTTTGCAACAGCAACAATGCATATGAATGATATTTATCTCCCAAACTGGTACTGAAGATGAAGAGACTACCTAGGTGAAGAACGCTGACTGCTATTTAGAGATTTACTGGTGTTACTCATAATTATGTACTCACGAGGTACAAAAATGCTTTTGCATTTGGTACGACTATTAAATCCCAAGCAAGGCCCTTCTCTCACACCCACCAAATTGATAATGCTGATATTTAAATCAGATTCTGAAAGCCTCAAAACACTAAGCATTTATTTTCAGATTGTGATTTAACATGAATATCCTACCTTTTATGTTGCATTTTTAAAACCAATTCAATCAGGAAAGTACTTTGATGTTGTAAATACCTACGCATCAGCTCATCTACTTTTAAATTAATCAAAATATTTAGGCATCTTCACAGAAATTTCTTGCATGCATAAAACAAGGCAATAGTTATTTACTTTCTGGGACTGTAATGTTTTTTAACAAAGAAATCTCTATTTGATTTGTACAAAAGGAGTAAAAGCTAGTTTCATGGAACTCCATTGTCAGAATAATGAATATTTTGAAAATATCCTGATTCAGAGCTTGCCCGATGTTCTTCCTCAGGCTAACAAGAGTAAACCCCATTAAGTTCTCACAGGAAGAAAACCTCCTTCACCCTCTGCCTGTCCCTCCTTTGGGGCTGTGCTTGTAGCCAGTGTGAAAGGAAAGTGGCTAACAGGTTAAGAGCCAACATGATATTCTCAGTATCTCTCAAAATTACACAGGAAGCCAGTTACAGGGAGCTGAGCGGCAGCCAGTGAGCATGCGCGTGAGTACACTGCTGCGCACGGTGGCATGTGCAAATTGGCTTGAGCTCTCTGGGAACCCAGTGCGTCGGGGGAGCTGGGCAAGAGGCATGCTGGGTAGGAGCTGGGCAGGAACCCTAGAGAAAGCTGCATCTGTCATCAAAGATGTGCTAGCTACATGTCTCTAACGCAAATTAGCCCACAATCATGAAAAACAGACAGGGAAAGAGCTGCGGATCTGAAAAACTTATCTCTAAGTTGCAAATGCTAATTTTTTTAGAAGGAGGTTAATTTTTGTTTGTTTGTTTGTTTGTTTGTTTGTTTGTTTGTTTGTTTTTGGCTACTTCAGGCTGCCTTAAGGGCAGGTCTGGTACAGCTTCTGGAGCTGGGAATTGAACTGCGGTCCTATGTGCCTGCCTGCATTGACCCAACTGAGCTATCGGGCAAAGCCCCTCATCTTTTTAATATATTATGAATTCTACCCAGTGTTAGCATTCAGACTACTTACTTTTAAATCATTTCTAAATGCTTTTTAAAAATTCTGCTGGTAGCCAGGTAAGTTAATTCTAGTTCTAGCCAGGTAAATTCATCCATATCCATCCTACTCACTAGACTGAAAAAAACAACAAAACAAACAAACAAAAAAAATCCCCCCAAGAGTTATGAGTAATGTCTGTGACATTTTGAGTAATTGGAGTTGGTGCTGGGGAAACTTTTGAGTACTGCTGACGACAGGCATAACCTTTGACTGTCTTCACTAATGTGGTTTGAGAGGATTCAGAGCTGTGTTGAGAGGTCTAGGCAGAAGCAGGGGAATTCGGAAAATGCAAAATTGTTCATTAGCTTTCTATATCTGTGACCTCCCAGTAACACAATGTAAAAAGAACTCAGCATTGTAAAAATCGTATGTTTCAATAACAGGAAAAACAGAATATAAACATAAATATATAATTCATATTATAATCCATATATAGTCTACATAGAATATGAACATATAGATAATGGTTTGAAATATAATCTATTATGTGGATTAATGGATGTGGATTAATTAACCTGGCTAGAGTTAGGATTAATTTACATGGCTACCAGTTTGAATATAATCTGTTTGAAACACATGTAGGCTTTATAATCCTTATTGATTGTCATCTCATTCAGAAATGTGTATAGAACACACTATGGTTTAATCTGGATGTCCCCTTAAAGTGTCCTGTGCTCATAGGAGCAGAGTGGATCACAAGGCGGTGACACCTGTGTGGGGATTAGTCGCTTGCTGAGCACAGAGCTGAGTATTATCTGGGGGGGGGGGTCTGGCAAGAGGAAGTGGCCCACTGGGAGTGTGCCCCGGAAGGGTTTGTCCCCCCTCTTCTTTCACAGTCTTTCTTTTCCTACCACCATGCCATGAGCTCTCTCTCTTCTGCCATGCTGCCCTTCTTTGGGGTCAGCTGAGACTTTCAGTTCACACCTCCACAGTCTGTGAGGCAAAATAAACCTTTCCTCCTTACACTTACTGATGGCAGGTATTGTATCTCAGAGATGAGAAGGTGACTAAGACACACGTGTAGCCAGCAATTAATCTGGATCAACCTCAGCAGACAGTGAAACTGGAGGACGAAATGGAGTAGAGACTTAGCACAACACGTAGATGGTTGGACAACAGACCAAAAGCAATGGATTACGCAACGGCAGGAGAGCCCACACAAGGCCGACGGCAGTGAAGTTCTTGACACCAGAGGGTTTCGGGGCAAGTGATCCTCAAGCACCACCCTAGTGCTGTCTGATAGAAACATACAGTTTAAAAAATTCTAGTAGCTAGTTGTAAAATAAAAAAAGAAGCAAGTATAATAGATCTTAATGATTTTACATTGTATTGAATGCAATAAATATTTAAAACATTACACCAACATGTGGCATGGTATCCCTATCAAATACGCAGTAGTCACACGCTGCTACCCTACTGGACAGCTCAAAAATGAGGCAGGCCTTTGACACTGGGTAAGGAAGACCATCAAGTCAGGGGAAGACCTATATCCTGATTGGATAAAATGGCCATTAACTGAGAATTCACAGGACAGAAAATCTGAGACAATTCAATAAAAAATTTTCACCTCACTTGTGATCACAGCTACAAAAATTAAAATATCACTGAGATAGCATCTATGTGTCAAAATAGCCAACGTTATTAATAACTTGCTTTCCAGTTATTTGAAGTATGTAAAAACTTGCGTGGTACTGGTGGCAGTGCAAAGTGCCCTGACTCTTCTGGAAAATAGCTTTGTGTCAAGAGCTTTGAAGTGTTTCCTAACTTCTAAGACTCTGTCTTAGAAGAAATAATAATAATAATAATAATAATAATAATAACAATAATAATAATAATAAAGTTTTAACATTACAAAGATAAACCAAAAATTTTAGAAAAACATTTGTGCTGTAATATAATATTAATAACACTATTAAAAGAACTGAAAAGAAGTATCACCAAACTTAGATAAAACCTGAAGTAAAATTAAAATACATCTACAGAATTGATATATTTACTAAAGTGTTTTTTAAAGAATATATAATGACCTGCGAAAACACATGTCTTAATCGGCTGTTGCTTCAGTAAAGCTACATAAACATACATAAAATCTGGGTGGTATAACATTCTGGAAAATCTGTTTTTCATGCGCATGTTGGCTGGTGTGTAGCTGCTTGCGGTTTCAGGTAAGTTGGCCTTGGTTGCTGGTCTGTGTTCCGGCACGCTGCACATATCGATGCTCCTTGATTTAAGATGCGGTTGCATCCCAAGAAATTCATCATAAGCTGAAAATATATTTAATACACCTAGCCTATCTAATGCCATAGTTTAGTGTACCAGTATTAGTTATTTCCAATACTGTATTTAATATACAATAATATAGATTATATATAGCATATAATATATATGTATGTACATATACATATATATGTATATTTTTTCCCTTGCAGCCATGTGGCCAATTGGGAGCTGAAGCTTGCTGGTACTGCTCAGTCTTACGAAAGAGTATCTTCCTACATATTTCAAGCCCAGGAAAAGATTCACATTCAGAATTTAAGGCATGTTCCTACTGAACATGCATTGCTTCCATACCATCTACATTAAAATAAATCATTAAGTTGAACCATCTTAAATTGAGGACTATCTTATTTATTTTGTAGCCCAGGCTTAAGGGACATCTGCTACAAGGGCAAAGTCCTTTCATAAAAGACTCTGGGAGCTCAGAGAGACAATAAAGCCACACAGCACTGTGCACAGACATGCTTACTTAATGTCTGCTGTGTTCTCATTGGCCAAAGCAAGTCACATGGCCTGGCCTAGCTGAAATGGTGGGGAAATACCCACCATCTGCCATGAGCTTATGGCACAAATTTGTTGTGCATTACTCAGCAGGAATAAAGAACTGCTACCAATATTTCCAGCTACATGCTTGTGCCCGTCCTTACTATTCACATCCCTTTAACCTTCAAATTATCACCTGCATACTACAATTCTCAAATATCTTATTCCCTAACAGCATCAGGCTAGACAAGAGCATCTTAGAACCTGTGTCAATGTCTGATATGCTCCTTCTCCATTACACAAGGCCTTTATGCAAGTAACACCCCCAATACCTGGCATGCTATGATGGAACAGGAACAGGGGGACCACAGCCAACAACCCCATTTGTAATAGGGGAAGAGAGACATCCAGCAAGTACAGTTGCCCTCATTGGAAAACTCTGGTAGACAAAGGCTTCCAGGTTCTCTGCCATGGGGAAGAGACTTGGACTAGACTCCGTGGCCGTCCTCCAGGTGTTACTCCCCACACGCGAGTCCACGCTTTCTGTGTGGTTTTGGACCACTCTTGGTAATCCTTTTTTGGTCAAATCTGCCATGCGCACCTCTAAAGAGTCCACCTCCAAAGTGCCTATTTGTTGACTTAGCAGGGGGCCTCCTGAGGAAGGTGGAGGAAGAGAGGAGTCCAGGGGGACTTTTATGTCTCAAAGTGTGAAAGTCACTCTTAGTTAAAGCCAACCAAAATTTTCTCAATGCATTTTTTTAATCTTCGTAAATTTTACAATTCTGGGTGTCTTTTTATTCATGCTTAATTTTATTTGCATCTAGGCCATGCTGTTCTATGAACCCACGGACACTGTCCCTGCTGGGTGCTTGCCCACCATCCAACTTTATCAGAATCATTTTCTTGCATTTCAAGAAACATTCCTTCCTTCATATTTCACAATGTTGATAGGAATTATTATAAAATGTAAAGGCAGGTAGATCATGAAACAGAAAGGCAAGCAGATTGAATGCCCTAAAACCCAATCACAAATAATTTTCACATAATAAAAATGAGTTAGATAGTCTATAATATGTATTGATTACCAGTATGGTATGGGTTTATGTTCCAAGAAAATAGTATTTTTCTAAAAAAGTGTAACTCAGAGCTGTAATTCTGGGAGATGTTCATAGACTATTAGCATGCGTCCCACAGTGTTAGTGCCCGATAACTGCTATAATAAATTACCACAATCGTGTGGGCTTACTATAACAGAAGGTCATTGTCTTACCATTGTGGGGTGAGATGGATGTCAGTGGGCTAAAATCTGGGGGTTAACAGGGGTACACTTTTCCTGGGGTCTTCAGGGAAAAATCTATTTCCTTTCCTTGTGCTACTTCCCCAGATGCAGGTATTTCTTTGCCTCCTGTCATCTTCTAAGCCAGCAATGGCTGATTGAACATTTCTTATGCTGCACCATTCTGAAAATGGTCCTCTTCTCCCTCCTGATTTCAGTTATTGAAACCTTTTATATGGTTTACCCATATAACCCAAAATAACCTCACTATTTTTTTGTCCAATATTAGGGATTGGACACAGGACCTTATGTCTGCTTGGTAAGGAATAGTCTACCAATCTGCTACATTCCCACCCCTTTGTAAAACTATTTTGAGACAAGCTTTGGCTAAATTGCCTGGGCAGGTTTTAGATTTGGGATCTTGATGCTCCAGCCTCCAAAATAACTGGGATTATAGGTGTGCACCACTCTACCTAGCTAACCTTGCTATTTTAAGACAACTGATTAGCAACTATAACATTACCTTCTACCCTAAGTCTCCTGTTGCCACATAAAGTTATAGGGATTAAGGCACAGGCATCTTTGGGCTGCTGTTATTCTGCCTAACCCAGCTAGATAGTAGAACCACATCAATCTGCAAATAATATTTCTTAATATTTTACATAAATAATAATAAAGTTTTATAATGTACATCCGTCCTGTAAAGATTCAGTTCTTGGAGCAAAGAAGGGAGTCACGAAGCCTCCTATATGACTTCACCCAGCCTAAAACCTCATTCCATGCCCACTCGTACATTTCATGAAGCTGCACTAAAGACCTATGAGCAACTCAGAAGCAAAGAAAGAACAGGCTTCTTCCCCGAAGGAATTGAAGAAGGCTTTTGGCTTTTTCAATCATCAGTTGCAAATTAATAACTGAATTCACTAGTGCTGAGGAGATGTAGAAGAGTAAAAGCAACCATGACCAGAAGGCCCTGGTGGAGGCGTTTGTTCCCTCACAAGGCAAAATGGAGTACAGCAGCAGTTGTGGGACTCTATGCGTTCTCATCCCATCCTACCCTGGACATACTGGGACCCATGAATAATGTTTCAAAATTTGAGGTCATTTTCTTGCTCTCTGTGACTCTCTTATGTAAATCTGGGCCAACATTATCTTTTTCAGCTAGTGCCATTAAGGGGTTTTAAATAATGTTAAAATGCTCTTCGGCATCCACATACAGAGTTGTTGAGGGTTTGGTGCCAAATATTATGATGCTCATGAGGACTAGCTCACCAATATTTCATTGCATATGTAACATTTCCATTAACTTATTGCATAAACCACTAGTGACCACTTATTGCATTATCCCTATAGCCAGAATAGTCTTTCATCTTTTTGATATCTCATGACGAGATCAAGAAATATGAACAAGAGAAAGCTGAGATTTATTTTAAAAATTCTCAGAAGGCATTTGTTTTCTGTGGTGAGCATAATGAATACTTACAATAAAGAAGGTTGGCAGGTCTCTCTCTAGCTCTAAGATTATCCATGCTGCAATTATGCTATTGATGGCAATCTGTTTTTATGATAATATATGATGAAGTATTCTGAACCCACTCAACAAAGCATAGTGCAATGCTTGTAGCCTTCCTCTGGACCTCTCTTGATAAGGTATCTATTCATTTCCTTGACTAAAGAAAGCCAAGGAATATAGACATTAAAAGAGAGATAATGCACTGATCAGTCCAAATCTAACATGAATCAGAACTTATAATTTTAAAGTGAAGAATCACAAAAGAATGAAATTGTTAGCTACTCTGACTTACGTTATAGATAATATTACATATCGACATACAAACACTCTCCACACCAGTCCCTGAATCGTGTGTATGACACAAAAGGATGGGTTCTATTCACTTATACTTTGCCAAGAATAAATGCACCATGCTGGGTCTGAGCTTAAATTTAGCTTTGGATTGCCTTGGGATTTCAAGCAACTATTCATTTTCTAAATGAGTATTTTTGTTTAAATTCTAAAGGGTCTTACTAGTTGTTGTAGAGCAGGTAACAGTAATATATTTCAGTTTAAAAATAGTTACTGAGGGGGGAGCTGGGGTATAGCTGCCTCCTTGTTGGCTTGCCAGGTGTGAGGCTTTGGGGTCAGCCTCCAGGGCCCACCCCTCCACCACCAGAAAAACATTACCTGGGTGAAAGGTTGAAAATGTATTAAAAATTGTGCTTCCTGATCTTACTGAAGTTGAATCTTGCTCTTGTCTCCCTACATGAAGCTTTGTTATTGATACAGGAGAATGAAATTCCCAACCTGCAAGTTACCTGGGTCCATTTCACGTTCTCTAAAACCAAAGAATGAATTTTAGGAACAATGGAGGTTAACAGCAGAGTATTTATTGGGGGGAAAGAGCTTCTGTCTGAGAGAGGACAGAAGGGGGATCCAAGTAGGTTACCCCCAAACCTGCCATTTCTAAGGATTTTAATAGAACAAAATCATGAGGCAAGGTGGGTTTAAGGAGGAAAATACAGGGAACTTGCATATGAGGTGGGGCAAAACTCTGCCCAACCAATAAGGTTACAAGCAAAATTGCTCAGATAAAATTAACTCCAGACCCAAATGGGGAAGCGAGGTAGCAGTTGGATTACTGACTCTTTCTGGTTTCCTCAAGGTGATGATCAACCCCAGATCGTTAGGGAGGTCAGCATTTGTTCGATTTGTCTTTAGGTCTCGCCCACAATGGGAGTGTCCATCTCTCTTACAGTTGCAAAACCTTACATTAGATTATAGCCATACAGATTGAGAAAAACAAAAGCATCCCTGGCACTTCTATTTGATGCTGTCCTGCCTATATGCAGCCAGTCTGCAAAAACCTATTATTTATTACATGAAAGGTAGGTGCTTTATATCCTCAATAGCAGAATCTGTTCCCCTCTAGTTTTCATTCTGTCCTGTACATAATACTTAGGCAAATAATTTGAATGTGTATAAATAAAAGTTTAGTTGAAGCTGATGAAAGCAAGAAAATTTTAGCCTGGGTTATTAAAAAACATATAATCATTTAAAATAAAATTTGAAAGTACATATAGAAATCAGAGCAAAGAACTATGGCTACAGAAAAGTAACAAAGAGGAGCTCTATGAGCAGTAACAAGCTGAGAATATACAGTCGAGGGCCCGTCTGCCTGTAAAATGACTATTGTCCTCAGAACCGCACTGTTCACAGAAAGAATTTAAAAATTCACTCACCTCTGTTAATTTTAGAACAGAGAGGAGTGGTGTCGCGGATCATCTGGAAGTATCAGATGACACAATGAATTCTATTTTTAGCTCTGCAATGCAGCCGTGGGACTTTACAACAGAATCCAACATGTTTTGTTAGAGATGCCACAACCAGTCACGACTGGCTAGCACTGCAGAAAACTGAAAGTCATTGCAGAAAGAATTATCATTGAGAGCGGAGAGTTAAGTTAAACTAAGGGACCGGAACAGTCACTGATGGTTGCTCTAGGAACACAGAATGGTGTCTATTTTTAAACCGGAAGCAGCAACACCTATGGAACCCAGTGGTTTTGACCATCAATTACTAGGGAAGAAAGCAGCTCTTCATATGTCCCGAGATAGGGAATATTGTTTTGGTGCGTAGTAACCAGCTTTGAGATCCTGCGATCATTCCTCCTGCACTTCCCAGTTATTTCCTCTAGATAGAGAAGACTTGTACTAGGGCCCCTCTGAGGCCTGTTCAAGGATCTAGGTTTTACAAAGCAAGACAGTTATGTAACCCCTGAACCTAGTAGGCATAATGATGCAATTCTCTCTTCTTTGGTTTTTAAATTTTACAAAGTAAAACTTTAATTAGAATGTTAGAGGGAAGTTAGGAAAGGATTTCAGTTTAGGTACCCAGAGGGGGCACACTCTGATGTAGGGGTTTGGACTAGCTCACTTACAAAGGCAAAAGGCCAATTTTTAGGATTATCTCATGGGTAGGGTCTGGTTGATTCCTATGTCAGTCCTGATGTCACAGTTCTGCATCATAATGGGTGAAATTCCCAGGTAAGAATGGTCTCTTTCTGTGGTAGCTCAGCCATGCGCAGTTTTAATTACAACGATTGGCCCATGGTTTTCCTTTTTGTTGGGTCTTTTTCTGGTTTTGGAGTCAGGGTATGGCTTGCTTCCCTGAATGAGTTGGGAAAGGTTGCTTCCCTTTCAATTTCTTTTTAAAAGGTGTTTCTTGTATGCAGGATATCATTGCCTTTTGCTTTTTGATTAAAACTGCTGTGCCTTTGAATGGCGAATTGAGACCATTGACACTGACAGTTAAGTTGCAAAACCTTGGCTTGGGAGCATAGTTCATCCTGCAAATATGCTTCTCATTGAAAGACCTGTACATCAAAGTGAATTTCCCCATAAGAAGTCATAGAAATTCAGAAGATTCATTGCGCAACCCTAAAATAATCATATAAAAATGCTGATAATACTTTAATGCAAACTAACAAATAAAAAATATGAATAAGAATAAACAAATCAACCTATATTTTCTAAGACCTCTGTGGCTGGTAAGAAAGAGGCAAGAGAGGAGGGTTATTGTGTAGGATGAGTTTCACTGTCACTGATGGAGTCACTGTTGTTGGCTCAATGCAATCTTTTCCTTACCTTTCATCTTTAACAAGGAAACTATACAAGGACACTTGCTTCTGTTTCCTTTTGAGGATCTTGTGGGAATTGACACTGCATTGTTGTTAGATCTATCATGTGCACTCTATGGCCTTATGCAGGTGGTGGTTTTCTATAAAATTTTGCAGTGTTTCCCACATTTTATGTATCTCCTTTATGTATTTTTTTTTTTCTTTTTAGCAGACCTGGGGATTGAACTCAGGCCCTTGGGCTTGCCAGGCAAGTGCTTATTCTACTGAGCTATCTCCATGGCCCCTCCTTTATGTAATTTGAAGTGAGAGATTCTTCTAGCTTTTTCTCCTCCTCCTCTGTAGATAAGTGATCTCCTCCATTGTTGTCTTGCTATTGAGTGGTGATCATCCACAATTTCACACACACACACACACACACACACACACACACACACACAGAAAAGAGAGAGAGACAGAGAGAGACAGAGACAGAGACAGAGACAGGGACAGAGATAGAGACACCTTTGGCTCAATTGTGATCATGTGACATTTGGCATCATATACTACTTGTATTGCAAGACATTGCTCATTTATCAAGTCAAAATTTATTGGAAATGTTTAGTTATCTTAAAATGCTCTCAGAGCAAGTTGCTTGGGTTCAGTGTTTTATTGTACTAGTTTTGAGTATATATCATAAAAAAATCTCCAAACTCAATTCAAACAACAAAAAATATCAAACCATCCAACTAGAAAATGCATAAGGAATGCAGAGATATTTTACTGAAAGTAAATAAGATGGCAAATGAACATATGAAAGATGCAAATCAAAAGTGTGAATTAAACCTTAATGAAACATCATTGTATATCTACCAGAATGGCTAAAATAAAACTGGCAAGGAGTCAGAGAAATTGGGTTATTTACATATTTCTGGGGGTAATAAAAATGCTATATTCTCTCTGGAAAACATTTTGGCAGTTTATTAAAAAAAAAAGTAAACATCCAGCTACCATAGGCCTTGGTTGCAACCTTGGACATTTATTGTAGAGAAATCAATACTTACATTTATATAGTTCTTCTATCTGAATGTTTGTATTGGCTGCATTATACTGCACAAAAGCTCAGAATAATTCAGATGTTGTTTAATGATTGGTTAAGGAAAATATGGTACAGCACTACCACAGCAGCACTATTACTGTTACTGAGAATTAAGAAAGAATGTACTGCTGAGATCTACAAACACCTGGATGAATCTCCAGAGAATTGTGCTGAGCAAGATTTAGTCTCCAAAGTTTATGTTCTGTATGATTCCAATTATACGACAATCTCAAAATAATAAAATATCAGAAGTAAAAAAAAGGTCGGTGGTTACTGGGGTCAAGAAGAGAGATGAGTAAGGAGGAAGAAAGGTGAGAGCACCTAGAATAAAGCCCCATAAAATATCCTTTGTGGTGATGGTGACTTCTGTATCTTTGCCGATATCCTCCTTATGATGTCACACTGAGTTTGCAAGATATTAGCATTGGAGGTACCTAGAAGAGCGAGACCTGTGTATTATTTCCTACAACTGAATGTGAATCTACAATGATATTTGATAAAAAGCTTAATTTGTAAAACAAAATAACCTCCCTCCAAACAAAAATAATCCTATATTCATTTCCAGAGGTCCCTAGGCTTGTTTTAGTCCCTTGAACAATTTCTGGTGCAGAGAAGATGCTAGCAAAGAGGACAAGAATTTGAAGCAACAATAATTATTTATTAAAGATACTTAATTTCACAACTTCTAGGAGCAAAGATACTCATTTTCTCTCATGGTCTATAAATATTTAATGTTATCCCTCTACCCCTGTAGTATTGATTTATTCTTATAAGTTTGTGGGTAGAGCTTTGAAAACTGAAGCAGGCAAAATTTGCTTGATAGCACAAACTATTCACAGAAGTGGTTGGAGATTTTTCATTTTCTCAAAGAAATTTCATTCAGCTTTGCTCTTCTTTGCTCATTGGAGATGCTAGATTCCTGAGCTCTTTCCTCCTGGGCACACATGTGAGATCTGGTGCCAACCAGCACCGAGCACAGGCAGCCGTCGGAACTGCCGGAAGCTAACTGGGCCAGTATGCTCACTATGTTCTGCTTTATGTAATCAAGCACCTAGAGAATTTTGGGGAGATGAGTAGACTCCTCTTGGAGGAAGGAAGGATGGCATACTTTTGCTCTACTTACTGATAGAATTAAGGTACCTGTGAGAACCCTCTCGATTTACTACTCACCCTCAGTAAGGGGACAGTGTCCACAAGACAGGATGCAGTGACAAGGTAGGCTATGGAAAGGAACAGCGTTTCTGAGAATTCACCCTAGTGAACAGAAATGGATCCATCAACATATCTGCTAAGCTAGGAGAGTATATCCTGCAGGTCTTGAGGAGAGATGATTGGACTGATGATTTATGCTTCTAAGGGAATTAATATAAATTTATATTCCATCACAGCCAAAGGATGTCAAGATCTGCAGTCAATTTATCACACAGTTGATGGAGCAGTTCCCTCTAGTGGTCAGAGCCTGTGCTGCTGCATGAAGAAATAAAGCAGGAAAGGCTTTTCTTAGTTCAGGACATACCTTGACAAAAATCACTGAGAAGTGTTCATAACACAATTTTAAGATTTATAAAATAAATCAGTCCACACAGACTTAGAGGATACCTCGGTTGCTTTCCTCTCATTGCTGGATCAAAATACCTGACTCCCAAAAGCAAAGAAGGTGAGGTTTATTGAGTTCACAGTTTGTGGAGGTTTCAGTCCACCCTTAGCTGGCCCCAAGGCAGAGTAGCACATGGCACAGGGCAGCGGTTCATGGAGGTGGAAAACAGCAAAACAGCAAGAGCAAAAAGGGAGGAGCAGCGGCAGTAGCAGAGCAGAGAGCAAGCCTCTCTGCCCTCCTTGTGCTCCGTTCAGGCTACCCATGGGGGTAGCTCTCACATCCATAATCCCAGAAACACTCACACCCATGATCCCAGCATTGGATTATGAATTAATCATAAACTCTAGAAGTCTGCCCCAGTGACTGCAGCGAGGCTTTGGGGAGACAACTAGACACAAACAATGACAGAGGAAAACCTAGGTTTTTGTACATCCACATGCACAAAAGTGAACTGTTCCTATAATCTCTTAGCTATCCCAGCAGTACTTTTCTTTTTTATCCTCGGTGCTGCAAAATTTCACAGTTCTCTCGAGAACAGCCCATTATATACACATTAGGAATTCAGTGCTATTTCCTTTATCAAGATCTATAATTTAGTATCAGACTCATATTTTTCTGTGAAATTATTTCCCAAAGGAAATATATCCTAAACTCTGATCTATAAATGTGGAAGTAAGGGATGCTTAACTTCAGACACTGAGGAGGAGTTAAAACTGTGTAGGGCTGTTTGTCCCACCATGCCACATCAGCCTAACTCAGCTCACACAGGTCTTTGGATCCTTTTCTCTGACTTGTTCTGCAGTACAGGGAAACCAGTGACAGCTCCAGCTTTATCATTCGACTGTGATTCCAAAAATGTCTACAGGTTTCAGAGTCTTGTTTCATGATGGCTCATTTGCCAAAAGGTTCACTTCCCCAAGTGCCTTCCACCAATCTTGAGAAGTTTCTTCTTCTGTTATTTCTCCTACATTGTGAAACTGATGTAGGTTACTGTACTCTGCAGGGGGACCTGTTTCTTTGGCATTTTGCAAAGGTAGTGTTTCCTTAGATGGTGGTTCTTATGTAGCACCGAGAAGAGGGGATAGGGAGGAAATGGCTGCTAGCCTAGTTTTCAGAGTGGGATTTAAGTATAATTTGGAAAAAAAACCCTCACAATTTTTAATTACATTGTTTTAATGTGATTTTCTTTTCTTTTTTTCTGATAATTTTATTGATAAACGAATAGCAATGAGACAGTTTCAAATCAAATTGGTAGGACAGTTTCAATAATTAACACATTGCATACATTCTTCCTAGTGGTTAATTGCTGTACAAGAT
>NW_004524588.1:13117791-13124043 GCF_000260255.1 Octodon degus
CAAAATGTTGGCTTTCCTTGCAGCCCTCCTTTTTCTCTAATTTTGGTCTGCAAACTTAGGTTGTTAACCATCCAGAAGGCAAGCTTATTGTTATTACCATACAACTTAGGCTGTTAAGCTTAGCCTCAGTATCTGTCTGCATATCAAACATCTTAGGCATAATATGGAACAGGTATTTTTTATCAAGTATTGATATGTTGAACTTTAAGTCCCTACATAATACGATAAAAAACATTTAAAAATTAAAACATATTTTAAAAATAGGCATAAGAATTATGTACTTCTTATGTTTACACATAAGTCCAAAAATCTCACCATATACAACCTTGAAGCAAGACAGTCCCACAATATTCCTTTTCCTGTCTCTTGCTTTCATTCACCACCCCCTTCTTCTTGAACATCCACCTACCCAAGAGACATCATAGCAGCAACTTGCATGTCAGCCCATATTCAGAAGACCAGAATGACAGGCACTCCAACCATGAAACTACTACTACAAATTACCATCTGCAGTGCAGTTGCTTAGTTCACAG
Organism: Octodon degus; assembly: GCF_000260255.1. Taxonomy (NCBI): domain Eukaryota; kingdom Metazoa; phylum Chordata; class Mammalia; order Rodentia; family Octodontidae; genus Octodon; species Octodon degus. The sequence goes on from NW_004524588.1 coordinate 13,118,325, forward strand.
GTGTCAGTATATATAGTTAGTCAGGGTGAGAATCTTTCCAATTAACTGCTAGATTAAAAAATCTGAAGATTATCAGGATCTGATTTTCTTTTCTTTCTTTCTTTTTTTATATTTTAGGGAAGGGTCTATAGGGTGTTCAGGGTTTCACTACTAGATTGAACTTGTAGTGATCTGCCTGTTTACAGCTTCCCAAGACCTGGGATTACAGGCTTTCGCCACTACATCTAGTCTCAATTGCCATCTCAGCACACCCTGGGAGCAGGGCTGGCATGGCAGGCCTGGGGATTGAACCCCTGGCCCTGTGCCTGCTTACACGTGCTTTAATCTGCTGAGCTATTTGGCCAGCCTTCATGTGATTTTCTAAACTACAATTTTCACTTTTTTAGTTCTAAATACCATAAAAAGATGTATGAAACACTGAGACCCCCCGAGCTGAGTGGCAGAGGGCTATAATGGCAGGAGCTCATCCACACGGTGCTTGCTGTGTGTCAGGTGCTGTGTTAGCCAGCTTTCCATTATTATGATAAATAACTGAGATCTTCAACTCGTAAAGAGAAAAGGTTTATTTTGGCTCACACTCTAATAGGGCTTAGTCTGCCGTCAGGCCATCCCATGGCTTTTAGAACTCTGTTCTTTGTGGGCCAGCGCATCATGGTGGCCATGTGTCATATAGCAGAACTGATCATCTCATGGATGGGGTGCAATAGAGAAAGAGGAGGAGATATTGGGGTTCTGCATCTTCTTGGAGGGCACGCCAATAGCAATGATCTCATTTCCCAAAGTTTTTAACCACTTCTCAACAGTGCCATTCTAGGGAGTCAGTCTTTCACATACAGGGTTTTGGAGAACATTTAACATCAAAACTATACCCCACACTGTGCTTAGTACTTTTGCATAGTAATTTCTGTGATCCTCATAATAACCACTAATCAGATTTCTATTCTGTTCCTGATTCTACAGCTGGAGATACACAGGCACAGAGGTTGCATTCATGCCAGCTCTGCCTAGCTGGAAACCAGCCCAACTCAAATACTGAATATGAGTAAAAAGATTGGATTTAGAGTAAGTCACTGGGGCACCTCCCTGATTTAATTATCTGCAAAATAGGTAGAGTATTTCTTGCTGTGTGGGTTGCACTACGTTCTCAGGAGACCAGTTTATTTTCCAAATATTTGTTACATGCCAGTCGCATTTATATTGGAGATATAATTGTGATTATAGATAATATTCTTGTTCTTATGAATTTTATGTTCTAAAGAGGAAGGTAGAAAAAAAATAACAAAGTCTTTGCAAAGGATGCTGAAAGACAATATATTGAAGGAATAAAGTCTAAAATGTATAATTGTGAAGTGGGAAGAAATTGTTTAAAAGGAAAAAGGTACTAGAATGGGAAAAGGGGGAAAGGAAGGAAGGGAAAAGAAAAAAAAATGCAAGTCAGCCATACTACTGGTGCATCTTAATTCATTGAAAAGGAAGATTTGTGCTAATATTGCTTGCAGAATTTTTTATGCTCATATCTTGTATGCTGAATAACTACTAGTATGAAATGTATTAACTATTGCCATTATTATTTTTAATGTATTTAGGAAGTGTCTACAGGGTCTACAGGGTCTCATTACATAGATTGCACTCGCAGTGATTCTCCTGTTTTCAGTCTCCCAAGCGCTGGGATTACAGGAGCGCATGACCACTCCCAGTCTCAATAGCCATCTCAGCTTGCCCCCGGGGGAAGGGGGTACTGGCACAGCACAACAGGGATTGAACCCTGGCTGCTGCACTCTGCCTAAACAGGCTCTTAGTCTGCTGAGCTATTTGTCCAGCCCTTAACTATTGTTATTGTTTTATTATTTTGTTATAAAATTTTGTTTTACCTTTTTCCATAAAGTAAAAATTTAAAAATGATACAAAAGTGCATAACCTAAAAAAATTATGCTAAGGACTGTGAGGACAGTGGTGCATGGGTTTAATTAGGGAAAATGCTGAGAGCAGGGCAGGACATGGAGCAGAGTGGTCAGCAAGAGCATAGAGGAGGTGAAGAGTTAGCTGAGACCTGGCGGTGGGCATAGAACCAGCCTTAGAAAAGCACTGCAGAAGAGGTACTGATTGGCTGCCCTTGCTGGAGTGGGATGTACAAAGCCATGTGGTGGAAAGGAGCTGGCGGAAGAGCAGTAAAATGAAATCAGAAGTTAATGCACGTGAAAATGTACAAGGGCTAGCAAAATTAGGGAGTACGCGGACAGCCAATGCAAGCAATCAAAAGAGCAAAGCTGGATGCGTCACTATATGTGATTTCAAGAGAAGGTATCAGCCATAGTTATAACACCAGCATGGCCTTGACATCAAAACAGGTGTGTAAATTAATGGGACAGAATATAAAACCTAGTAATAAGTCCATGTCACTACAGTCAAACTGAAAAGATAACAAAAATGTACATTGTGGAAAAGATGACCTCTTGAATAAGTGATGCTGGGAAAACTGGAAAACATCCTCCCATCCACATGTAGGAGAATGAAACTTGGTTGTTTCTCACAGCCTCTGCAAAAGATCAACCTAAAATGAGGGAAAGACCATAATTGCTTAATTTTTTTACAATTTTGTGTATTTGGCACAGAGCCTCACTCCACAGCTCGGACTTACAGTTATCCTTATGTTTCAGCCTCTTCAAAGCAGGGATTACAGGCAAGTGCCACCATGTCCAGTCTTACAGGCCAGCTCAGCATGCCTAAGGTGGGGCTGGCATGGCGTGTGGTACCAGGGATCGAACCTTGGTCCTTGCGTTTGCCCAGGCAGGTGCCTTGGTTTACCTTTTTCCACAAACTAAAAATTTAAAAATAATACAAAAATGCATAAACTAAAATGCATTGACCACTGAGCCATCTCTGCAGTCCAATTACTTGATCTTGAGTGTTTTTTATTTTCATCTTTTTGATGAAGTTGGCTAATGGTGTATCAATTTTATTTATTCTTTAAAGAATCAACTTTTTTATTCACTGATGCTTTGTATTGTTCATTTTAGTTTCTATTGCATTGATTTCTGCTCTTATCTTTACTTTTTTTCAAAACTGATTAGTAGGACAATTTCAATACTTAATATATTGCATAATGTTGTCTTTGTAGTGGTTATTCATAGTACAAGATGTAGATATGATATCTTGTCCACAAACACTATTAGTACAAATCTTTCTATTCATTGAATTAAGAGAAAGTAGCTGTATATCTGTCCTATTTTGAATATACAGATTACAAAATGGTCCTTCATTTGTAGGCCCTTTTTTGTTCAGTTTTGTCAGAGAAGGGTATTCCTTTGTCATTTAAATATTGTAGGTGTGTGACATATGGCTGGACAGCGAACATGGAAAGGATCATGAAAGCCCAAGCCCTAATGGACAACTCCACGATGGGTTGGTTACATGACAGCAAAGAAGCACCTGGAGATAAACCCTGACCACTCGATTATTGAGACCTTGAGGCAAAAGGCCGAGGCTGATAAGAACGACAAGTCTGTGAAAGACCTGGTCATCCTACTGTATGAAACCGCACTGCTGTCCTCTGGCTTCAGCCTGGAAGACCCGCAGACCCACGCGAACAGGATTTACAGGATGATCACGCTGGGTCTAGGTACTGATGAGGACAACCCCACCGCCGATGACACCGCTGCTGCTGTTAATAAGGAGATGCCTCCCCTCGAAGGAGATGATGACACGTCACGCATGGAGGAAGTCGACTGAGCTCGGGCCGAAGAAGCACTAATTCGTGCTCAGTGCTTTAATCTTCATTCCCTCTGATGATATATATTTTCAAGGATTTTTTTGTTCAGTCTGTGTGGCATGATAACTGCTTTTAAGGGGAAGATAAGATTTCTTTCCTCTTTTAAGTAATCCTGTGATATTTTAGGCACTAAAGCAGACCTGGCAGTGCTTCCTCGAGTTTCACCTTGGTTTACTTTAACAGGCTGAGATGTTCGTGGTAAGATGTAACTTAACTGTTAACTCTGTGAGGTCTGAAGTGCTTAGCTGCCAAGCCAGATTGCGTAGTAGACCAGATCTTGTGTCCCTGAAGTGTTGAGATTCCCTCATGTTGAAAGGAATATTTGTTAAGATAGCTTGAGTTTTCTTATAGGATCTTTTGTTAAGCCTTCCCCAGTAGTTTCAGATCCGCATGTCCTAGGCTTCTAGAAGTACGGTATACTGAAAACTTGACGCCAAGAGCTGCACGGACTTGTTTTCCAAAGAAAAGGACTGTTTCAAGGGAGAGACAACTTCTAGGGATACCGCAGAGCTATTTCAAAAATTATTCGGAACAGGGCCTGTGAGTGGGAGTGCGTGCCCAGGTCACATTCTGCTAAGAGGTAATAAATACAGCTGAGTTTAAAAACAAACAAACAAACAAATAAATAAATATTGTAGGTGTGTGAATTCAGCAAAATATGCCAATATAGTCCAGTAGTCCATAATAGTAGTGGGTTAGCCATAGGACTGGCAATGCCAGAAGTTGTTGACTTGAAGCTTTTACAGCTCAGCATATTAATATGGCTTTACTTTTTATACTTCATTTTTATACTTTTCTGCTGGATAAGACCAAGATAAAGCAAGACTTATATAACAAGAAATGTAACTTTTGTGTCTGACAAGGTCAGTCAAATCCCCTCAGGATTTATCCTGAAACCCTGCACTGCAGTTTGTAGATCCTTTGCCAGTGTCAGCCATGTGGCTAAGTCATGGCCATTGCTTGACCAATGTTCTTGTCTTTGTAATTTCCTCCCTTGTATGGGCTTTGGGTTTGAGTTGTTCTTCTTTTCCTAGAAGTTTGAGGTTCAACATTAGATTATTTATTTGAACTCATTTTATTTTTCTGATATGTGAGTTCATTATAAATTTCCCTTGTAGGACTGCTTTGATTGCATCCCATAAATTTTGGATATGTTATATCAGCATTATTGTTTAATTGTATATAGTGTTTAATTTCCTCTGGGACCCATCAGTTGTTCAGAGGCTATTGCTTAATTTTCATATGTTAATGTAGTTTTTGTGGTTTCCTTTGTCATTGATTTCTAGTTTTACTGTTATGGTTGGATAGCATGTATCAGATGAATTTAATTCCTTTACATTTACTTGAATATCTTTTGTCAGCTAATGTATGATATACTTTGGAGAACATCTCATATGCGGCTGAAAAGAATGTGTATTCTGGTGTTTTGGGGTAAAACACTCTGTAAACATCTACCAAGTCCATTTGTCACCTGCTTGCTTTAACTCTAATACTTATTTGTTTATTTTTTGTCTAGGTGATCTATCCATTTGTGAGAGCGGGATGTTACGATCCCACACTACAATGCATTACTGCTTATTTGGTTTTTCATGACAGTTAATATTTATTTTATGTAGTTGTGTGACCCTGTATTTGGTGCATAAATATTTATGATTGTTATCTCTTCTTGGAGTTTTCCCTTAATGTGCATGCACTGAACTTCTCTGTCTCTTTAGATCCGCTTTGGCTTCAAGTTTGCATTGCCTGCAAACAGAATAGCTACCCTTCCTCCTTTCTGGATTCCTGTGGCATGGAAAATTGTTTTCTATCCTTTGAATTTAATTCTATGATTTTCTTTTTGGGTTAAATGTGTTTCTTGAATGCAGAATATTGGTGGATCTCGATCTTTGATTCATTCTGCCAGTCTCTCTCTCTCTCTGTCTCTCTCTCTGTCTCTCTCTCTCTCTCTCT
>NW_004524588.1:13124298-13131173 GCF_000260255.1 Octodon degus
TTTCATTTGGTTTCCTTGTTATTTGTTTCCTGTCTTTCTGCTCGTTTAATTGCTTGGCCTTCATGGCCAATTGCCATCTTTCTATTGGTGTTCTTGTGGTCTTTGTTGTCTCTAATATGTCTTTCAGATAATACTATAGAGCTAGTTTGGTGGTCACAATTTCTTTAATTGTTCCTTGTCATGGAAGTATCCTATTTGTCCATGAATTTTTTATTTCTTATTTTAGGGAAGGATCTACAGTGTGTTCAGGGTCTCCTACTAGATTGGACTCATAGTGATCTGTCTGTTTACAGCCTCCCAGGAGCTGGGATTACAGGTGCATGCCACCACACCCAGTCTCAATTGCCATCTCAGCGTGCCCTGGGGGTGGGGCCAGCATGGCAGGCCCTGGAAATTGAAGTCCCTGCTTATGCACCTGCTTACAGGCACTTTAATCCACTGAGCTACTTGGCCAGCCCTTGTCCATGAATTTTGAAAGAGAACTTTGTTGGGTACATCAATCTGGGTGGAAGATTGTTTTCCTTTAGGGACTGATATACTTCACTCAAAGATCTCCTTCACTTGAAGGTTTATGTTAAGTCTGTTGTGATTCTGATTTGCTTTCCTTTATGAGTGATATGTTTCTTTTCTCTAGCTGTATTTAGCATTTTCTTTTTGGGTTGAATTTATAGAATCTTGATTATTATATGCTTTGTGTGGATTTATTTTGGCTCACTTTCTTCCCAGTGGCACTGCCATTGTGGGGCAATGGAAGATGTGCCCAATTGTCTTCTTTTTAAAAACGTATTTGCCACATGAGGGCTAAGGTAGATTTAAGTATTTCTCATTTTTTTTCTCATACAATTGTATAAAAGAATAAAATTTGTCTCAACATTTGGATTTACAACTGCTGCATTATGAACACACACACACACACACACACACACACACAACTAGAACATCTTTGCATAAAAGATGATTTGCTTTGAGCTTCTCATTCTAAATATTCTCTTTATGTGTATAATTAGCTAAAACTGACATATTTTAAAATTATCACTTTGAAAGGTCTCTCTGTTACTCTTTCACACACACACACACACACACACACACACACTCAAAATAAAACATAAAAATTATTTAATGTCAGCCTTTTGCTTTTGGTACAAGCTTGGTAGGAAGCTTGGGGACAGAGTAGAAAATGGCCATGTACCATAACAAACCAGACTGCAGCTTTCATCTGCTTAGAAATGATTGTATGCAGATGAGAAAATATTGAACATTTCTGACAGCAATTTAAGGTTTTGCTTTTAAAAGTCATCTGACAGTTTTAAATATGGAACGTTTAGTTTCTCATCCACATCAATAGATACTAAAATTTCTACAATTCCTTATGGCTATGTCAGTCTTGATACACATAATGACTTTTAAAAGTGAGGCTCAGGAGAAAAATCTCCATAATAATTAGAATGTTTGGAAGAAACAAAATTAGGTTCTTATTATAAATGAATAGCATCTTAAATCATGAAAATGTTCCTCCAACTTAGCCCTTGGTTCCACATGAAGAGCAAATTTTGACTACAGAAGTATATTATAGCATAAATATTGGAAGCATAACCTGGGTAGGTTGAGGCTAGAAGGAATTGCGTAGTTATCTGCTCCCTCTACGTCTAGCCTCCTTTTCTCAACAGGCTTTCCTGAAGTTATGCAGCCAGATGGGAAGGGCTGGTCTGAGAGTCATGCTTGGGACATTCAATCTAATTTTATCCCACATGTTAAATTGTTGTCTTAGTATCTCAGATTGGGAGGCTTCTGCCTTTCTCAGCTTTTCTCAAATTAATTTTTTTTTTTTTTAACCTGGGACTGGACTCAGGACCTTGTGATTGCCAGGCAGGCACTTATGCCACTGGGTTATCTTGTTAGCCCCAAATTCATTATATATTGTAAAATGTATTTCTTTTGAAAGGAGTGTAGGGCCAGCCAGATAGCTCAGTGGACTAAAGTGCTTGCTTAGGTAGACACAGGAAATGGGGTTTGATCCCTGGCATGCTGTGCCAGCCCTGCCTCTGGGGCTTGCTGAGAGAGGACGATTGAGACCAGAGGTGGTGGCACGTGCCTGTAATCCTAGTGCTTGGGAGGCTGAAAACAGGAGGAGCACTATGAGTTTGATCTGCATAGTAAGACTGTTGCTGGCAGTCAAATGAGATAGAAATATTATAGGCAGTCAGACAGGGCCAGGCCCTTGAAGGAGATAACACAGAAGACAAGATACTTTACAACTGTGGGAGGGATGGATGTACTTGCTGTGAGCCAGACCTAAAGACCAAAGACAAACAAATGCTAGCCTCCATAAAGATTAGCATCTGGGATTGATCATCACCCTAAGAAAGCCAGAAAGAATCATTATCTGATAGCTACCAGATAAAGTCCTGTTTTACATTCATGCCCACTTACTATGTGACTCCCTTCCCCATTTAATCCTGGACTTAATCAATTTTACCCAAGCAATGGTCTTGTAATCCTATTGGTTGACCATGGTTTTGTCCCACCACACATCCACCTAAGCGAGTTCCCATTTTCGCCACCTTAGCCCCACATGGCTTTATACTATAGAAGTCCCTGGAAGAGACAGTTTCCTGGGGACAACCTGCTCGGAGGCCCCATCCTGTCCCTTTCTCAGACAGGAGCTTTTTTTCCCCCAATAAATATATTCGGCTCATAACCTCCGTTTGTTCCTAAAATTCATTGGTCAGTTTTAGACAACACGAACTCTTCCAGGGCCGGTTGGGAGATCATTTTTCCCCTATATCATTTGGAGGTTCCCTGTATCTTTGGAGGTCACCCACCTGAGATCAGTTTTTCTCCCTATATCATTTGGAGGTCATCCACCAAGATCATTGGATAGAGGTATGAGTTTGCTTTTCTTTCATAGATTCCAGATTGGGACTTGCTTAGGTAACAAATTTTTATGCTTCCAATGTTGATATGTCTTTGCTCATTGCTCATAATTGTTCATGTTTTGCCTCACACAGCTTTGCCTCATATAGTTCTGTTAAAATTGCTTACAATTGCGTATGCTTTGTCTCCTATATGGTTTTGTTAAAATGCTGGTCAAAATGTTGTTGGTAAATCTAAGTTAAAACATGGAAATGTTACAAGGTTATGATATTTTTTTAATGGGACACTTTATGACTGTTGTGTACTTGTATATGTTGTGTTTGAACTGCTTGCTAAATGTACTGAAATTCCTTGCTTGACTTTAGACAATAGTGCTAGGGAGAGTAACGTTAGTAAGCCTCCTAGTGGACTTTATGTAAATTTCTTTCTGTAAATGGGACTTTTAAATCTAGCTCAGACTTAGAAAATCTACATGCTTGTATATGAAACATGGGTCTCCTTCTTTCAATTAAATGACAGTAGGTCAGCAACATTGTTAAAGACTTGGAGGACAGTTTTCACTGTGATAGGATGGTTCTGATCCACCTGTTCATGCTAGAGGAAATGTCAGGCCTGCTCTGTTTCAGTTTCCTTTCTTTCACCTTACTCCTAATTTCCCCACCTCTTTGTACTTTCCTTTTTAGAGGCACATAAAATTAGGAAAACTGCAGACTGTTCCAACTAAGTGAAGCCCTTAGAAAATGATTGTTAATGCTGAAGGCAGGGAAGTCATTTTAGAAAAAGGATACATACCCTGTTTCAGGGTCAGATGAGACAAAGAGGAATTGTGCCTGTCCAGGAGGACACATATAAAAGCCATATCTTGGCTTAGTGTTCTGGGAAGGTCTCTTTGGGGAGGCTAAACCTGAGACATGGTAGAGAGAACTAACTTCTAGGTGACACCAGAAGGAGCTATCTTCAAAAGCAGCACATTTATGAGACCAAAACACATTTAGTGTGAGGGAGGATCTCAACCATTTCTCTGAGGTCTAATTATTTAGGAACATAAAAGATAAGTTGTAGACTTTAAAACCTTTAGTGTAAAGTGCTAGGTAATCTTGTTCAGGCTTAGCTATCCTTTATAGAACTTGGACAAATAGTGGTTACTCTGCCAGCTAGTAAATGCTCTTAGAGCAGCTGCCACTCTTTGAAGCAGAGGAGAGGTCTCTCCAGCTGTTCTTTGGTGAATCCCCATTGAAGCCAATGACTGATGGAATGTTGACCAGAGAAACTGCTGGATTCCTTTCTGGAGACATCTCTAGTTGTGTGGGCCAATAGAAACTGAGAATACCTGAGGAGTTATGGCCATACCCAAAGGTTCCTTGGTGAAAACTGGCTCCTGACCACTGAAAGATCTCCACTTGCCTGTTGTACTTTCTTCCTCTCTTTCTGCTAGTAAACTAAGAATTCTACCTGAGCTTTTCATAATGAGTCACTGCTTCAGGAATTAAGGCTGGGGCAGCTTGAAGTCATTTACATTCTACAGTAGCTATCAGGGGAATGCTTACATCTGTGCCTTATACATTACTAAGAGTAGGAAATTCTTGCCAGCTGTATTGTGCTTCTACCAACATGTAAAGTGTGATTGTTAGATGATAATGTTTCACCTATGAGCTTCAAATTTAAATCTTGTCCAGTCGCTAAAAATGTTTACCTAGGTGATTAGATGGAAAACAAGCATCTAGAGACTTGGTTCAGTGCATAGGGCCAAATCCCTCCATGGGATGGTTCCAGCTATCTCTAGAAATGACCTTTGAAGCCTGAGAAGTGCTCTGCGTTCAACTGACCCTTTTCTGTAATAGCTATGCTTCCTTCTGCAGACATTCTAGTCACCAGACCAATTGTATGTAACTTATATTCACAAATATTCAGTAAGAATAAGTGAGGGGTTTGTGAGATATTTCAGGAGGTAGGAATCGTGCACTAGTTCAGTGGTGGATACGCTGGTGGGATCTTGTCTCCCTTCTCGCCCACAGGAACATCCACCTGCTCTGGAGAGGGCTACTCAGGGACGCCTTGGGTGGAGGAATCAATTAGAAAGAAGGTGGGGACGCCTAAAAGTAATTTCTATCAAATTCCAGGTGATCTCACAGTCAAAGTCTTACTCCTTAGAGTGCTTCATTAGGCACTGGAAGACATTGGATCCTTACATGCTGAAAAAGAGCCATTTAATCCAAATGGAATACGAGGAAAGTATCAACTGTGATGCTATTTTATAACTAGAAAGATGATGAACGCCCCTCTGATTTTTTAAAATGTTTAACAGAGGCACTAGTAAGACCTACTTCTTGAGATGCTAATTAAATACAGGATCAGAGTACTCTTACAGATAAGTTCAGGAGCTACAAAAGATAGCTTTTGCTCCAGACAACTCATTTGATACTTTAGTAAAAACTGTTTAAGTGTCTTATAATTGGAACTGGGAGAAAACCAGGGAGAGAAAGTAAAGAGATAAAAAATGGCTGCCTTTGTTGCGGCCTCAAAACAGACCCTAAATCTGATTCTCTTGGCTCCAAGAAGATCTCAATGGCAATGAGGCTCATTTGCTACCACTGTCAGAAGCGAGGCCAGCATACGAGGGACTGCCTTAAGAGGCCCACAAGCCAGGCCCTGATTGTCTAGACAGCCACTAGAAGTGACACTACACTCTGAGGTGGAGGCCCCAGAGCTCAGACTCAGCTTCCCAGGTGGTCCAGTAGGACTGAAGGGCCCTGGGCCTGCCTCCTCCCTCTGGCCGGACTCTTACCTCTGCCTGTCATCTCCACGGAGGAGCCCTGAGTAATCATGACTATATAGGGAAAAGAAACCCAGCCTATTGCTGGACATTGGCACAAGTCTCTTTGTCCTTTTCCAACCCTGACCTTCCTTCCAGTCATCGTACCTCAGTAGAGACAGACTTTAGAAGATATACTGCTTAGCTGTACCTGAGATACTACCATATATGTTCAGGTTGCTTACTAATCAAAATTATGCTAAGACTGATTTTTTACAAATATAATATCTATTGTTCATGTACAAGACTTAAAAGGTACTTCACTAGTTATAACAGATCCCCAAGGACAGATAAAATCCTGTCACTATAAAAATGTCTAAAAACACTGGCTGTATCATATCCAATAGCTTGGGGCCTCTAGATAGAGCCAGGTCTTGTCTTTAAAACATAAAACTCAGAGCCACAGTGTTAAAAGAAAAAAATCCTTCAGCAGTGCCCCTTGCTTACAATGGGGACCATATCCAAAACACTGCATGGGACATTGGTTTACTCTGACTGAATGCTGTGTATTTCATGACAAATGTATAAGTTAGTCTGGTTGATTTCTGATGTAGCTCAGGTATTTCATGCTGATAGTAAATACAGGTGTGACCTTTCAGATTATTATATTTCTCAAAAGTAACATTAAAGCTCGGATCTCGAAAATTTGTTCTTTCCTAGAAGATACCAAAACCTATGCAATCATGCAGGTAAAATCTATAACAAATATGCTAGATTAAGATTCCTTTTACTGGGATCCACCAGATTTTGTCTATATAGACACATATTAAGGTCTTAACTAACTGTCTACCTCATACAGCCCAGGTGAGCTGAGTCTTTTCGAGGTTTCCTGCTTCATTACAAGAGAAGTTGCTCTCACGCACCTTGGGCAGGGCTGCCTGCAGGAGGCCTTAAAGCTAAAAAGTTATACTTTGCTCAGTGGGCCCAGATATCTGACACAAGCACAGAAGTTAGAAGGGCGTACAGGAAGGAACTGGTCTGAGTTGAGGTGTTTCGTAGTAGAAAGGATGCAGAATGGAATTATAGACAGAAAATGAGAGTGGTCATACTAACAGCTTACAGGAACAAAGGACAGAGAGAAAGGACATTTCTTTTTTTTCTTTAATAATTTTATTGAGGTCCGGGGAGATGACTCAGTACAGTAAGTGCTTCCCTGGCAAGTGCAAGGTCCTGAGCTCAATTATAATAT
>NW_004524588.1:13132133-13133516 GCF_000260255.1 Octodon degus
TTCTTTGGCCTATGCATGTTTAATTGTTTCTTTAGCTTTGTCTCCTATAGATTTAAAGCTATTCCACCTACCCAAGATAAAAATGTCTGCTGTCTATTGAGGGCCTTTAGGTAGAACCTCTGGACAGTATCTCTAACTGCCGCTCAACAACTATGACCCCTTTCAGCCTGAAGAAGCCAGACTGGTTATTGTTCCCTCACAGCAGTTAGGGTTACTTATTCAGAGGGGGGAATGTTTCAGGCAGCCAAATCAAATAGAAATATTATAGAGAGTCAGACAGGGCCAGGCCCTCGAAGGAGATAATACAGAAGACAAAATAGCTTACAACTGTGGGAGGGAGGGATGCTCCTGCTGTGAGCCAGACCTAAAGACCAAAGATCAGGCAAATGCTAACCTCCCTAAAGATTGGTATCTGGGATTGAGCATCACCCTAAGAAAGTCAGAAAGAATCATTATCTAATGGCTACCAGCAGATAAAGTCCTGTTTACGTTCATGACTACCTGTTATGTGACTCCCTTCCCCATTTGGTCCTGGACTTAACCAATTTTACCTGAGGAATGGTGCTTGTAATCCCATTGGTTGACCATAGTTTTGTCCCCCCTCACATCCACCTAAGCGAGTTCCCATTTTTGCCACCTTAGTGCCACATGGCTTTACACTATAAAAGTCCCTGGAAGAGACAGCTTCTTGGGGACAACCTGCTCAGGCCTCCCTCCTGTTCCTCTCTCAGAGAGAAGCTTTCTTTCCCCCAGTAAATGTATTTTGCTCAAAATCTCCGTTTGTTCCTAAAATTCATTCTTCAGTTTTGGAGGACATGAACTTGTCCAAGGCAGGTCGGGAGATCATTTTTACTCTATATCATTTGGAGGTTCCCTATATCATTTGGAGGTCACCCACCCGAGATCAATTTTTCTCACAATATCAAGACCCTCTAGACCCTGTACTAAATACATAAAAAAAGGAAAGGGAATGCATTTTAGTGTCAAGTAGTTATGTTGATTCTTACCCTAAGATTTTCAGGTCTAGAAATATAATTCACATATAGACACTAGCAAGGCATTCATGTGATTGTCTGGCTTTTAGTATGGTGCATATATGCTTTCTGGAGTAAATTTTACTATGAATAATAACATAGAAGAAGAACCAAACCACACAAAGGAATGGAAGTCTTAGATATGAAAACTGGAGAAATTCTTAACCAGTTTAAAACTGTGGTTTTCAATTATTTATTTTAAACAAATCATTACATAAGCAAAACATTACATTTTAACAGTTTCTCCTTTAGCCTTACCTACTACTAGAAGTGTAATCTGCTAATTTACAGAAACTTTACATAAATACATTCCTTTCTTCTAGCTTTTTTTCCATAAACAGCAATATAG
>NW_004524588.1:13143621-13148937 GCF_000260255.1 Octodon degus
CACAAGTCCACTTCGTGTACAGCAATTAACCACTAAGAAGAATATATGCAGTGTATTATTTGTTGAAACTGTACTTCCAATTGGATTTGAAACTGTCTCATTGCTATCTGTTTATCAATAAAACTTTGAAAAAAAACAAAATATTGTACATTGTAGCACCAGATATATTACTTAATAGATCAGATAATTCTTTACATGTAATCTTGGAACTTACATGTCAAGTTAAAGGTGATAACCTTTAAGATATTGTAGAGCATGTCAGAGGCCTTGAACAGAAATGGGAGAATCCCATAATTCTAATGAGGAAAAAATGTTGACAGAAACAATAGCTTACTAATTTTACACAAACCATGAAAATAGTAACGTATGAATCATCTCATTTATTTATTGCACAAAAATACATTGGCTACTAAAACTACAAAGATGAATGAGATATTAATTTTGCTTTCAAGGATATCACAGCCTTTATAGGGGACACAGATACATGAAAAATCTCAATGTGATATGATGTGACGTGTGTCGTAGTGGTTGTATACAGTGCTATGGGAATGCAGAGAAAAAAATTAATTCTATATGAGCGTGTGGTCAGGTATAGACAGAGACAAGACATGACACGGAAGTTAATCTTCAAATAACGAATATATATTCCTCAGTAATCAAAGAGAAAACAGTATCACAGGCAGCAAAAATGTATAATCAATTTGTATAAGAATTACAGTGTCCTTCTAAGTAAGTGGAACAGAGGATGTATACAGGAAATTGATGTGGAGTGAGTCTAGAAAAGCATGCTAGTTTAGGGATAGAAAAGGCCTTGCCTACCAGATAGATGGGCAGGTTAAAATGCCTACAGACAGGCACATGGGCCAGGGTTCGATAACCGGGCCTGCCGTGTGGCCCCGCCTCCGGGGCTCACTGAGACAGCAATTGAGCCTGGGCATGGTGGCATGCACCTGTAATCTCAGCTCTTGGGAGGCTGTAAACAGGAGGATTGCTATGAGTCCAATCTAGTAGTGAGACCCTGTGGACACGTCCCTAAAATGTAAAAAAAAAAAAAAAAAGAAATTTGAAAGGCCTTGCCTAGAAGCCATAATAAGAATAGGAGCTTGGTTTGTTTAACTTTACTTTTTCAGATTTTGATTTATTTGAAAGTTTTAGGATATATATATATATATATATATATACATACAGGATTTTAAATGTGCAGTGATAGTTAAGATTATGGTGCTAGGGGTCCTTTTTTTTCTGATATAGGGTCTTGCCACACAGGTTGGACTTGTTGTGATCAGGGCTGGCACAGAAGGTCCGGGGCCAGCACAGCATGGGTACCAGGGATCCAATTTAGGAACTTGCACTTGCCAGGCAGGCACTTGGGTCGCCAAGCTATCTCCCCAGCTCGAGTCTTAAAACCTGTCACTACCTCCTTATTGAGAAAGAGAAGAACAATAAACATTAAATGAAACACATTTGCTTAGATTTGAAAAGAAGCTTCTGATAAAGTAATATTTGTAATTTCTAATAAACGTGTAAAAGCCAGTAGCCTTTCCACATACAGTGAACACGGAGAAACTACAATGAACGCAATGCATTCACAGTGGTATCGATGTGCACATGCTTACAAGAGTGAATCAGGGTCTCGAGGGGTAAATCAGCAAAGATTAATACACGATGTAAAAGATGACTTAAATATTGAGAAGCCATATGATATCATTATATAAGGTCGTTAACATTTGTAAAGTGCCTAGTCTTATAATTTACCTAGTTAATGTTGTTTCGATGAACATCTCAATAAATTTAAACTTCCGCACAAGTACCAAGAATATTTAAAAGCAGTTCTTAAAAAAAGACTATAAAACTTATTTTTCCTGATACAAAAATAACAAGCCTATCAAAATGAACTGGTGTAAGAACAGGACCAAACTGGATAAAAGCCTCACTGGAACATCAGAAAGAACTCAGAAATAAACTTTAATGTACAAACTAAAGGGAAAATCAATGACAAAATGATTTATTCTATAAATAACTGACAAAATCTGTCACAAATAAGATAATTTATGCAAGTATATTATCACCAGAAGAATTCACTTACTAGATGTTTGCTTTAAATTTGATTAATTTAAAATAAGGTAGGCTGGGGAGATAGTTCAGTGGAATAAGTGTTTGCCTGGCAAGCGCCAAGTCCTGAGTTGATCCCTGGTACCACGAAAATTAAATAAATAAATAAATAAGGTCACCTTAAAAATTTATAAAAGAATCATTACAGTGTATGGCCTGTGATCTGAAGGGCTGGATAAAACCAGTTGGTGATTTTAGGAGATGTGTTGTTTACAGTGGCTCTCCATAGTTTTGGGAGACACAGTCTGAATGAAAATGTAGTTGTGCAGTTATTCATATGCAATGAGAAAATAAAAGAAATTATTGCACAATTTTAGGTATAAGTAGTGATTCAGAACAAGTTAGACCCTTAAGTTTATAAATTGACCTTATTGTACTGTATTTAGGTCAAAATATATCCATGCTAAGCTCTTTAAGCACACTCTATATTGAAAGGTAAGATAAGGTCAGATTATATAAAAAATATGACATAACTTTATACAGTCTACAAGAAACATTTTAAACATAAAGAGAAGACTGGCATAAAAGTAAAGAGAATAGAAAGGATATACATGTAAAATCAGAAGCCAGGAGTAGATAAATTAATATCTAAGGAGACTTCACACTTGACATTGGCTAAAAGGTCAAGAAGTGATTCAGAGTAAACTGAAGAAAAAATAAATATTACCAGAAATAATAAAGATAGACAACACAGAGAAACACAAAAATAAAATTGACATACCTGTAGCTAGTCTGGTCAAGAATAAAAGAAACTAAAAAGTCAAAAGTCATCACATAAAGAACAAAAGAGAAGACATCAGTATAGAATAGACATTGCAATGATAACAAAAATACGAATGAATGATAGTAAATTTAGCAACCTACATGAAATGGACCAATTCCTCGAAAGGTGCACGTGACTAAAGAGAACTCAAGAAGAAGTTAATAAAAAACATCTTTCACTATCTGAATTTGTTTTGTGGCAACCTGACATACACCATTAGAGAACTGGCACTGATTAGTGCAAAAATCCATATAGTTTTTATATCTATTACAATACAGAATTGACCTTAAAAATAATCTCACAAAGAAATATTCAGCTAATTTGACTTCATTGATCAGTTTTATCAAATAGAGAATAAATAATATCAATTGGGTATAAATTCTTTCAGGAGAAAACCAAATGAAAATAGTTTACAACTCATTTTTATGAGATAAGAAAGGAGATATATGCCATGATTATGGATGGACTGGAAGGCTTAATATTGCTAAAAATATCAATCTTCTTGAACTGACCCGTAACTACTATTTGACCTCAATAAAAATTACAGCAGATTGTGTATACAGAATATATGGGTAACATTTGACAAGTTATCCCAAAATTTAAACAAAAATGCAAAATATATGAAACTAAAATAATAATGGTATAATTTTTGTTTAAATATACACACCTAGACCATGCAACAGAATGTTGAGTTCAGAAATATGCACATATATATGGTGACTGGATTTGCTATGCAATTATGTGTACAGAAAATTGATAATTGACTAGAGAAAGAATATTTTTAGAAAAATATTTTGCGAATAATTATTTTTCTTTTTCAAAAATTAGCTTTTATCACCTTCCATAACTCTATGAACCATAGCGTTAAATGAAAACATTAAGAACTATAGAACTTTAAAAGAAACATAAAAGAATGTTTTCACCACTTTGGGAGAAACATGTATTTCTTAGGGAAAATATGAAATGTATAAGCCATAAATGGAAAAAATGAAAAACTAGACTTTATAAAAGTGAAAAACCTTTTTTATTTGAAATACAGCTTTAAGAAACTGCAATATATGTCACAGAATGGAAGAAAATATTTTACATATATAATATTAATGTAAGACATATTAAAGTGAACAAAAGTTTCTTCATTGCAACCATAAAGTAAAAGCAATAAAATAGGTAATAGATTTGAATAGCTACTTCATAAAAAAAATAAAGATGGTCATTTGTATGCATGAACATATTATTAGTCAACAAAGAAAAATAAAATTACAAATGGATGCTACTACATGATTAAAAACGATGACTATGAAAAGTGAGAAGTACCCTTGGACCTGTGTCACAGGGAGGGATCGTCTGGCATCCACTTCCTTTATGTTAAACAGCATTCTAAGTGCATTGCTTCATTGTACTCATCAGCAGTCATGGATGAAAGCAGCAGACACAGTGCATGGTTGATGATGCAGAATCGTAGTTTCGTTAAAATGACATTGCTTAGTGTCTTTCTGAAGACCCAGGTAGGAGATTGAATTTCTAGGAACAATATTTAAATACTGGCTGTAGAATTTGCTCCAGGGAGAAGAAAAGAGAACACATTGCCAACTGGGATTGCAATGTTGCTGCCACTCAGCTCTGAAATACAAGGTGTCTACTCTAGTAACATCAACAAGATGACTGCTTTGTGGAAACTTTTCCATCAATCTCCCTCTCCTCAGGATAGAAGTCTTGAGTAGGTGAGTAGATGTGGTCACTAGAATCCAAGCCATAAAGATGTACAGTTTTTTGTTGTTTTGTTTTATTTTGTTTTGGTTGTATAGTTGAGCCTAGAATCTCATGTAAGCCAGGCAAGAGCTGTATTACTGAGCTAAACCCTCAGCCCTGTGACTGTTCTTGACTTCTGCCATAAGTAGAGGACTCAAGATTGGACACGCTCCATGTTCTGCATGAATGTTTAATGTATGCTAATGAATGTCCCGATGAAACCTGAATGAATGTCCACCACACACAGATTATAAAATATAATCCGTATGATGGACCTATACAGTATTACATCTTTGCTACTTTTAAGATAAGAAATGTGAGTATTAAAGGTATAAAAATGTTTTCAAATCTCTGAGGCTAGGAGTCATAGACCAAAGAACTGAGTTCTCCTTAGCTCCAAACCCCATGCACTGCCAACTAATATCACAGAGGAGATGACTTCTGGGAAGACTCCCAAAAGATGGAGGTTTTCAAGTTCATTGTGGCCAGAAAAGTAGTCTTTGTGAAAGAACAGGAGAAGATGATGCCAGAAATGTAGCACCAAGGGACTGACATTTGTGCCCTCTTGTTCTCCAATGAGATGTTGCAACCCTAATAACCAATGTGATGGGTCTGGAGTCCTTGGAAGGAGCTTGGAACAGTTATGGCATTATTAGTGCTTTCATGAGAAGAGACACATGAAAGAAGAGATT
>NW_004524588.1:13149037-13153874 GCF_000260255.1 Octodon degus
CTATGAACACAACAACATACAATGTATTAATTATTGAAACTGTCCTACTAATTGGTTTTGAAACTGTCTCATTGCTATTTGTTTCTCAATAAAATTATAAAAAAGAAAAAAAAAGGCAGGCCAAGGAGCAGGACAGCTCCTGGAAGGCATGACTCCACCTTCAAAGGATGGGCCCTGAAGGCGGGCATGGACGTGTTAGCACAGAGGTAAGGAAGGCCCACCTCCTCCTCTCAGTCTGGCAGCACTGGAAACTAGAAAAACACAGGCTCAAAGCTATTTCTAGGTAATGATGCTCATTGTGGGGAAATTTAGGTTTGATACTGCGAGTAAACCTTTAGGTAGAGGTGATGACCCTCTTCCGAGAGCTTCTAAATGTAAACCTGTTGGATTAAACATACAGGAAGCATCAGAAAATGGCTTGTCATTAGGCCTTTCCTTGAAGGAGTATTGCTTCAATGCTGTTGAATACTAATGATGGAAGGAAGCTCATTTCATTGACTCCCTTCTTCTGACTCTAGCAAGTCATGTTCCTAATTATTTCCACATTTACCACCCTTTTCTCAAAAGTTGGGTTACAAGTTTTAATTCAGTGTTTACTGTACGCATTTAATTAACTGCAGCACGATGTGCTAGGAGGACATAGATCACGTTTCATTTCCTGCCGTTGAAACCATCGTATTCTTAGGTCTCTGAAGCTGTTCCTTGTTACCCTTCATGCTTTTGCTACTTATGATTTCTTCATTGTGCTTCAAAAAGTCAAGTTTCATTTCATCTTATTCTGATTCAGCCAAGTGGTATTAACCCCTTTCTTCACATTTCCAAAGGAATGTGCTCTTTCTGCAAATGCCACTTCTAAAT
The DNA here is from genome assembly GCF_000260255.1 of Octodon degus. Classification (NCBI taxonomy): domain Eukaryota; kingdom Metazoa; phylum Chordata; class Mammalia; order Rodentia; family Octodontidae; genus Octodon; species Octodon degus. The sequence goes on from NW_004524588.1 coordinate 13,149,896, forward strand.
ATTGTACTGCGCTTACTTGCTTACACGCTATCTGGCCACTGTGTCATAAATTCAAGGCTGAGTCATCCCTGCAATTGTTCAAAATGAGGTCCTAGTAAAAATCTGACGTCTGTTTGCACTAAGGAGCTTATTGTGTCTTTAAACAGGGAGCATGTTTAAAACAACCTTGAATTGTAGGGAGGCAATAATTATTCATTAATTCAGGGAATTTTTATTAAATTCATGTTTTGGTCTGAGTATAGCAATGAGTAAGATTTGGTATCTGACTTTAGAGGATTTAAAACTTGGGCTTAGTGAGAGGATGATTTGTAAACACTAGTTGTGATTGGTGGAGTCATAGAGAAATGCAGGGTGTGAGGGGACAGTGAGGACAATGGGCACGGGGAAGGGTCCAAAGGGATACGCTGAAGGGACAGATCTTTGGAGAAGCAGAAAGGATCCGTGCCACTGATGCAGCCACAGGCGGAGAAGACTGGCAGGCGACCAACTGGGGGACCAGGAGGTAAGACCACACATGGCTTTTTAAAAAGGTCACGTTAAAATATTTGGCATTTATTTTAAAATTTAAGGAGATCAGTGAAGAACATTAAGCAAGACTGCAACATAGTTCAGTGTACTGTGCTTCCATTTGATATATTGTCTCGCTATAGCGCCCAGCCTGTCCTCAGACTCCAGATCCTCCTGCCTCACCCTCCAGATGTGCATGTGCTGAGACTACATGCACACCACCCCATCTGGCTTCAGTTTGCTTTTTTAAAAGAATACTCCAGCTTCTAGGTGAATATTGGGTGCGGGGAGATAAGTTAGAAGGGTACGTGGCTATGCCCAATGTTAGTGTGTATATTTACAGTATGAACAATGTCAATAGCAATAGAGATGATCCAGGGGTCTGAGAGACTTGTAGGCACCAGATCGCACAGGATTCAAAGACTGACTCTCTACGTGTGTGTGTGTGGGGGGGAGTGGAAGAAATGCACGCTAGAGGTGTAACAGAGGAGAAAACGTCACAGATGACTTTCACCTTTGGATTGGGCGACTTCGTAATCGTTGGTGCATCTTTAAATGTCTATGCGGAATATTAAAAAGAAGTTGCCAGCCCCAAGCTCCTTCATCAGTCCTTTGAACGTGGAACTTGGGAAAGGGAGAGGTAGAAAACACCGAGAGAAGGCCTCCAGGGCAGGTTTCCTTACTGGCAAACGTAACAGTTTTGCTGAACAGTGCGCAGGTACTAACTGGAATGTGTCATACTGTTTCTAGAGGCGCGAGCTTGGCGAACATGCACACGTAATTCAGTCCGATGCCCTTGCCCTGTGCATTCAGCCGAGCTCCTCGCCACCATATAGGCAACCTTCCTTCTTAATCTCCAGGAGCTTCACTGTCACCGACAGCGGTTTCTCACAGCTTTTCCGGAAACATAGAGTTTAACAGCTTATATGATGGATCTGCAACTTCAATACTCATTAAAGCAATAGTGTTTAAAAGCACCTCCCAAACATTTAGCTTACTGTCACCGGTGCCTGCGTTTGCCTTCATCCCACACTCCGCAGTGCTAAACAGAAATCAGCTCCTCCGAGGAAGCCTGCACCACTTTCCAGGAAGCACTAGGTGGCAGCAGAGGTACTCCTTCCCGAGGAGGAAAAGCCTTCTGCACAAGTGTGGGCCTAAAGCCAAGTTCCAGCTTCCCGCTGCTCCTTGAGTTAAACGCAGAGAGAATGTGAAAGAGGAAAAGTAGCGCAGTTAGCGGAACGCTGCCTCGTCAGTCGGCTCAGCTGTTTTGTATTCACACCACAGAGAGGGGAACAAGCACGCTTGTCTTGTTGGACGGAGTAAATGCATTTCTGTTTTCTTTATAAAACATAAAACTAATTTCCATTAAGTGAAACTTTAGTTCATCTCCTTAGAGTTGGGGATTAATCTTTTTATAAAAAAATTGTCCTTTCATAGTATTAGGTCACTAGTAGGAATGTAGCAAGTCTTTTAAAACAGCCCTGTAGAGCAGAATAAAGCATTGCCAAAATACTGACAATCAATAATCTTTATATTAAAATCTTTACAACCAATTCTAAAATATCAGTAACATTGTAACATTATCGGTAAATATAAGAGGAAAAAGATAGTCAATACCAGATTCTTTAAAGTAAATGATCAATCTTGTACCTATTCACTCCTTAAATCTTTTTATTCATTTTTCCATTGCCTTCAACTGCCTTATGTCCTATATACTAAACATAATTTATAGAAAAAGTTTCTTTCTGTCATTGAACATGGGCTCTTTCCTAGTATCGTCTCATGTTATATGTGTTTATCAGATGGTGGGCGTTTCTTATTAGGCTACAAAGCTATTACTAAGTACTATTTACACAATTGGTGATGGTTTAAAAAAATTTCATTTGCATTTATTTTCTCACTTAATTGTTACAACAGTATATTGTATAGAGATTATTGCTGTCTCTACTTTTCCCGGGAGAAAAAAGAGGATCAGAAAGGCCAAGTTAGTTGCTCAAGGTCACACATATTTTAAGTGACAGAACTTGGAAGCAAACCTAGATTTTTTTCACTTTAAACTATTGTTATTTGAATAACGATATCAAATAATGATAGTTTAAAGTGTTGTTTAAAAATTATGTTCACTTATCTTAAAAAAACACAGAAGCATGCAAAGACGAAAAAAACAATAGCCTGCTCTCTCTAAAACAATGGGAAACCACTGAAGGATTTTAAGACAAGGGACGGCAGATGTGCATTTTACTGAAGACAACTTTGGCATGGCGGTAGTGTAGAGGCAGAGTAGGGGTGGAAGACTGGTTGGGGGCCGTGTACCAGTGGTCCAGGAAAAGGGACAGCTTTGGTGTGGGCAACTGACATCATGAATCTTGAGAAGATCTGAGAGCTATTTAGGAGTTAGATGGGGCAGGTCTTGGTTATTGACTAGAGACTGGATGAAAAGGAAAGAGGGAATGTTTTCCTTCCTGTATTTTACCAATGTATAAACTGAACCTTGATCTTCCACCTCCAAGAAATCATCTTAAATTTTCTTGGAAACAAACCTAGGCTCTTTCTCTGTTTTCCCATGTGCCATGGCTTTGCCTACATCTTGGTATTTATACCTTCTGCTAACCTAGACTGTAATGCTTGTGAGCTACACTCCAGTAAATCTATGCTTTTTTTTTTTTTTTTTTCAGAACTGTGGATTGAACTTAGGCCCTTGTGCTGGCCAGGGAAGCACTCATTCCACTGAGCCATCTCCCTGGACCATCAAATATATGCTTAACAAATAATTAATTGGCTCAAATTCCCATTTTCCTTCCATTTTATAGCCTGTAGGATGGTTTCATTAGAAGGGGAAAATTCCACATGTCAGATAAGATATCTAAGCCACAAATAGGGATAGGAAGAGATTAACAGATACTTAGAATTCTAGCTGATACTATGAATTTTAGCTCATGTTTATGACATCTGTGTGTACATTCACTGAGGTTACTAGGTTCTTATACATGGTGCATCGCCTTATTCTTCCTAGTCTCCTTACCCTTCCTCCTCTGCCTCACTCCCTGTCCTTGGTCTCTTGGGCATCTTCCCATCTGTAAGAGATCCACCTCCTTGTCACCTGCTTTCCACCCTTTATTCCATTTGTGTTTTATCTTGCTCAAATAAGAGATATCATACAACATTTAAGCTTGTGTGTCTGGTTTACTTCATTCAACAAACATGTACTAATAAAAGAGATACTTAGAGATCTAATCCAAAATATTGTACAGAGACCCAGTCCTAGCCCAGGTCCAGCACAGATCAGGCCTGGCATACATGCCTGAGGTGTAATCCTGCAGCTGCAACCTCTGCAGGGGAGAGCGTAGAGAATAGATCCAACCAGCTAGTCCAGGAGCAAAACATCTTGCCACAGGGCCACAACAGGTTCACCCTTAAGGGCAGCAGCAGAAAGGATTGAGCACAGCAGCCAGACATAAGCCAGACGCAGCTG
>NW_004524588.1:13161904-13180818 GCF_000260255.1 Octodon degus
AGAGTCATAAAATAGGAACAAATAATTAGAACAACTTGGTAAATAAGGCAAACATTAAACCATGTCACTCCATGACAGGCAGAGATCAAGTGTCTGGGAAATGTAAACCTTGTGGCAATTATGTGACATTCTTATAAAATTCCTAAAAATAAGGTAATGAGGTAATGTGGTTACTATGGAAACCTGAAAAGTATATGATCTGAAAGCAAAGTTCAGGTCAGCGCCAGCAATTTGGGAGTCCTGATCCCAAATCAGGGCGTCGGTCATAAGCACAGAATAAAAATTTCCTTGTTCCTCCGCACTCTTCTCTTTTATGAGGGCTTATCTTTGCTTGTTATCATCCGCTGCTACGATTTCATGCAGGAAGAATCTGGTGTCAGTATTTTGCACAGTGCCATTGTGAAAGTCACTTTTTCTTTTATTTTTTTCTTTCCCAGTCAGAGTCCCAATTTCTTCACTGTTAGTTTAGGTGCAAAGTGTTTGGATTTTATTTTGTAAGTTATTTCTTAACTTTTTAATGGAACATTTTCCATCAGTGGAATTGGAATTTCATTTATTCCAGCAATGAAAATTTGCATCTTACAACACTATATACACTGTCTTCCAGGTATTTGGAAAACTTCCTAGGAGCCAGTCTAAAAAACATTTAAGGCTTCACGTGATGAAGAAGAAAATCATTTTAACTGCAATGCTGGTATCCTCAGACATGCTTTAGAACTATAATATAGAAATGTAGTTTAGATGGTAGCATGGAGAGAGGGTTAAATAATGAAGAAGGTTATGCAGACCTTTAAGCAAGGAAATGATAAATGGTTATGTAAAAATGAAAAGTTGTTCTGTGAAAACTTAGATGCTCATCGCTTCATGATCATTTTCAAGGTAGCTAGCTGTTTAATGACAAAACAAGCAAAGTCCACATCTGCAGCAGCACATGTTTGGGGCCTCTGGCCTATAATGTGCATGACAAAATGAAGCCACCTTGAACACATTTCAAAGTGAATGAACAGAAGCACAGTTTTCTTAGGAGAGTGTCACCCACTCTGCTTTTCCCTGATTGGGCCATAAATAGAATACAGTACTACTTGGCACCTTTGGTATTGTGAATATAGAAGGTTTAACACATAAAAGTGCATTTAGGAGAAGGGATGTAAGGCAGTAGAATGCTGGGGAATGCTTTCACCCTTATAAGAGGAAGGATCACAGTATAGAAGTGCTTGAGTGAGAGGGATGGGAGAAAGAATAAAACATAGTTTCAAGTATTTGAAAGTCCAGAATAGTAAAGAATAATTAGACTGAGTCCTTTTCTCTCCGGTACACCAGGAGTAATGAAGGAGACTATTGGAAGTAGTTTGGTCTCAGCTTAAAGATGTCTGGCCAGATGTGGCGGCTCATACCTGTAATCCCAGCATTTGGAAGGCTGAGGCAGGAAGATTGTTGTGAGTTTGAGATTAGCCTAGACTACAAAATGAGCTCAAGGCCAGCCTGAACTGCATAGCATGACACTGTCTCAAAAAGACATAACAAAAACAGAAACAAAACAACAACAACAACAGCAAAAAAAAAAAAAAAAATAAATGTCTTCAATGAGAGCTGTCTAGAAAGAAAATGGTCTGCCTCGCCAGGAGCAAAGGCATGCAGACAAAAGCTGGGCAAGTACCTGCCTGAAGGTCTGTAGTAGGTAATTCTTCAGGGAAGCCAGAGAGTCCTGGGGCTGAGATCAAGGAGTGGATCCAAGAGATATGAAAGAAAAGAAGTGCCAGGAAGATGGCTCAGTAGAATAAGTGCTTGCCTGGCAAGTGCAAGGGTTTGAGTTCAATCCCCAGTTCCGCTAAAAAAAAAAAAATAATAAATGAAAGAAAAGAAGCTACTTGAACTCTAAGTCCTCATAAATTCTAAGAGTGTGCAACACCACAGTCAGATATCACCAAGTCTAGCTTTCTGAAAATAATTTTATTGAGAAACAAATAGCAATGAGCCAATTTCAAAACCTATTACTAGCACAGTTTCTATAATTAATACATTGCATATTGTTGTCTTAGTGGTCATTCAGTGTATAAGATGCAGACATGATATCCTGTCCAGAGACACTATTAGACACTATTACCTATTCTTCCATGAAGAATTCTCTATTCATTGAATTAAGAGAATGCAGCTCTATATTTATCCTAACTATTTTGAATATACAGATACAGAATGGTCGTTCATTTGTATCCCCCGTTTTTGCTTAGTTTTGTCAGAGAAAGGTATTCCTTTGTCATTTAAATATTGCAGGTGTGTGATTTCAGCAAAATATTCCAATATAGTCCAGTAGTCCCTAATAGTAGTGGGTTATCCGTAGGACTGGCTATGTCGGAAGTTGTTGACTTGATCCTTTTACAGCTCTGCATATTAATATAGCTTTATGTCTTATATTTTGTTTTTATACTTTTCTGCTAGATGGTTAAGACCAAGAAAAAGCAAGACTGATATACCAAGAAATGTAGCTTTTGTATCTGATAAGGTTGGTCAAATCCCCTCAGGATTTATCCTCAAACCCTGTACCTCAGTTTGTAGATCCTTTGTCAGTGTCAGCCATGTGGATGAGTCATGGCCATTATTTGACCAGTTTGCTCTCTGTGAAATCTTGAGAGAATGTTTTCTCTCCATGTGACTCTCCTTAGGCACACTTTACATCATCGATCGCTTTTGTCTGTGGTCCCATAATCTCCTTGATCAGAAAATTTGTGACACAACTAAGTTACATAATGTTACAGTACAGGTTCTCCTATGTCCTGAGTCTTCACTGACCTTGAAAGGCTAGGGCCAGAATGTTGGCTGGCCTTGCAACTCTTCTTTTTCTCTAATTTTTGGTCTTCAAACTTTTGATCTGCAAACTGCAAGCTCCTCCAGAAGAGAAGCTTATTATTATTACCCTACAACATAGGCAGTTGAGCTTAACCTCACTGTCTGTCTGAATATCAAACATCTTCAGCATAACATGGAACAGGTATTTTTTTTTAACTAAGTATCTGATTTATTTCACTCAGAGTATGGTTTCAAGGTGCCCACATTTACCTATGTGTCTCCAGTTTATCCTTCTTTATAGAAAAGTAGTACTCCATCATATAAACATAGCACATCTTCATCCAGTCCCACTGATGAGAATTGGGCTGTTTCCCATTTTAGGCATTACAAATTGTGCTACAATAAGCATAAGCATGAATATATCACTGTGGTATGATGCTTTTAATTCTTTTGAGAAGATACAAAGGGAATAGCTGGGTCAAATGGAAGCTCTAGTTTTATTTTTTTGAGGAATCTCCACACTGATTTCCACATTTCAAGGTTTCTCTGTTGTGAGAAGCTAACTGTACATAAGCACAAGAATGTACAACAGAAATTGGGAAATGGTAACAAAAGTTCAAATGGAAAGGGAAACAAGAGAAAAGGAAGGGCATATAATAATAGAAGAATGAAAAGAAAAAAACTTTTGTAGATAAGAAGGGGAAGAGGATTTGAAGAGAGGAGGGGGAATGGGAAAAGGAGATGTAAGATTTATCTTGGGCAGGTTCAAATTGCCCATGATAAATGTTGTTATGTGTATCTAAAACATACCAATAAAATGAAGAAAAAGTTTTTTAAGTAAGTGGAATACAGTTCTTAAAATTAGTAGTAGCTGAGATGTCTTGAGGCCACCAGGTTTCTGAGATCAGAGGCAGAGAGGATGAGAAGGCGCCCTCTCCAGAGGGGAGCTTTCAGACATGTGTGCTTTGACAACTGAGTTTCCTTTCTTGGGGCCTTCTGGGTAGCGGGGGCTTCAGGGGGAGAATACGCATCGATATTTGCTAAAAAGCAAAGAGCAATGAATGGAATACAAATTTCAAAAATACACCAGAATGGAAAGAGGAAAAATATGATAGGATGACTTTCCAGAAGAATAGGTACTTGCGAGATACGGATCATAACAACATCATTAATATTATTTTTATAATTATTGAACATCTGTCATGTGTCAGAGACTGCAAGAAATTGTACAAGTATTTCAGTTCACCTGCACACAAACCCTAGAAGGAAATATTAATAGAAGCTCCCCCTTTATAGTTTAAAAATTGAATCTTAGAGTTTAAATAGGTTGCTAAGAAATGGCGATTATTAAGCAGGCCACTGAAATATATTATCCAACGGTCTTCAGTATCCAGAATTCACCCATGGTAGTTTACAATCCAAAGTTTATATTGGGAGCTACTTTATAATTTTCATATTAACTTGATTGTAAAGATAAAACAGTCCTCTCTCCACAGAACTTTTTCTCTTGTCTGCTGTCTCTCTTGGATAAAACAGGGCTGTGGCTGGATAGTCAGATGGCAATGGTGTGTATTGACAGTATTGACAGGGGTTCTATGTTTAAAAAGAACAGTTTCATCCACCCATCTGCTTGGTATCCATGCAACTATGAAATAGAACAGATTTTGAATATATATATTTTTCTTCTTCCTGCCATGCAGAGAGGAGGAATCACACGGTCATTTAGAAGTTTGACTGTCCATTTAGGAACATCTCAGAACACACAACAGAATAAAATTACAGAACAAGAAGGTCTTTCTTCTTTTTCTCCCCAGAGATTATGTTTATGGTTCAGTTAACTATTTGTACAACTGGGAATGACTAAGACACTTTCCTGGTAAAGCTTACCTCTGCCTGCAAATCAGTTATTCAGATAATTTGGCCCAGCAAAATTCCAGAGCTTGAATCATGGGGGGCGGTGGTAGTGCTGACTTGCTCTTAGGAGATGTGGTCAGGCTGGAAGACATGGGGTGGTGTTGCTGTGCTGTGGAAGGGGTAGATCTTTCTTCCCAGCTCCTCCTTCTTTCTGTTTCAGGTTTCCATGACCCGATCAGCTTTTCCTCTGCTATGTCCTTCTACCATGCTCTTTCTGCATTTAAATCTGCTCAGCATGGATGAGAAACGTCTGAACTGCTGAGCCAGAGTAAACCTCTCCTCTTTTCAGTTGTGGGTGTCAAGTATTTTGTCCTAGCAATGAGCAGGTGACTGAGACAACTGGCCACAGCTGGTCACTGCTGACTTTCAGATATGCCTTTACACAACACATGTGGCCCTTTAGGAAATCACTTATCCTAAATTTACCAGGACCTAGAAGAAATAGCAGAGAGATAGAGAAGAGACAGAATGATGTTGTTCTATCCAGGAACCTCATCATAGACATCAGACATTGCTTATATTTGGCTCTTCCCTCTGCTCATTTTTCAATTGGAAGAAAATAGTAGCCTTGATAGGCAGATCTGAGATCTAAATAATTCACAGATTCAAGAATTGCTAGTATCCAAAGACACATTATCTCATCAGATTAGAGCAGAATTTTTCATACTTCAAGTTGTGAATCATTAATGAATGCTAAAATCAGTGCAATGAATTGTGATCAATTAAGTATGATCACAAATTCCCTATTGCCATTGAGAAAGAGGGCTTTGTCTTTCCTTAAATCTGGATTAGTTTTAGGAATTTGTCCAATGGCAGGCAGAAGAACTGTTGTTCTGGTAGCTCAGATGTTCGGTCATAAAGAACCTCGCAGCTTCCATTCATGTGTTTTGGAAAGCATATCCTTGGAACCCTGATGCCAAGCTGTTGAGAATCTAAACCATCTGCAGAAGCCAAGTCTTTTCTCAGTTGACAACCAGAGCTCAGCTCCCAGCCGATAGCAGCATCCACTGCCGGCTACCTAAGTGAGTCTTCCAGCATACCCAGTATAGCTGGGCCTACAGAACTCTCAGACTCAGTGTGTCTGCATACAACTGCATAAAAGTCTCTAAGCAAGAACATTCCATGCAGTCCATTTGACCCACAAACATCCTGAACTCATACAGCATGTTGTGTCTAGCCCAAAGTTTTATTATGCCTCAATTGACGGTCAAAACACAGGGCAAGGGCCAGTCAGATAGCTCAGTGGATTAAAGTGCCTGCTTAGACAGAAGCAGGGACTGGGGTTCGATACCCAGAGTGCTGTGTTGGCCTGACCCTAGGGTGCACTGAGCTGGCCACTGAGACCAGGTATGGTGGCATGCACCTGTAATCCTAGCAGTTAGGAGGCTAAAAACAGGAGGATCACTATGAGTCTGGTCTGTGTAGTGAGGCCCTGTAGACCCTGTACTAAAAATACATTAAAAAAAACAGGGGCAAGATGATTTTTTCTTTTTTGAGATAAGTTCTCACTATGCAGTTCAGGCTGGCCTTGCCCTCACTTTGTAGCCCAGGCTGGCCTGGAACTCAGTGATTCTCCTGTCTCACCCTCTCAAATGCTGGGATTACAGGTGTGCACCACCATGCCCAGCCCAAGATAATTTTTAATAAAACAGAATTAAATAGACTAGAAAATAATAGAAGAATATGGAGCACACCATTTTGCCAAAAGTTGTTTATTGCGTGTGTATTCATCAAAGAAAGCATATGCGTGTATGAGTTGGGTTACAGTGTAACACATTTTTATTTAACAAACCCCCAAATGTGTAGACATATTACCCACGTATTATACAATTTACTCAGACTATAGGGATCAAGGTTTTCTAGAACATTCCATGAATTCTGTAACCATTACTGGAGTAGAACACTTTATCACTTCTCCCCTTCAAAATTTACCATTAGTAGTCACTTTCTGTTCCTGCCTCCTGCCAACACCACGAAGATTTGACGACTCTGATCTGTGATATCTATCCTGAGCACTTCATAGAAATGGGATCATAAGACATGTAATCTTTCGCGGTGGACTTCTTTCACTTTGCGTGTATTTAAGGCTCATGCTTATTACGCTCTGTATTAGTAAAGTATTTCGTTCTTTTTTATTTCCAAACAATATTCCATTGATGAGTATATCAAATTTGATTTTAATACCACCTGAGTAACAAAAACCAAAAGCAACAGTGAAAAACAGTAATGAATGCGGTAGGCATTAATCCAACTCCATCAATAATCAACTTTATTTGTATTTCAACTGACAAGCAAAACAACATAAATTTGCTGTGTGCAATATCAGTTTGAAGTATATGTATATCATGGAGTGACTAAATGTAGCTAATTAACGTGGAAATTGGTATTGCTTAATGTAGGTGAGAACACATTACATACACTCTTCTAGCATTTTTCAAGACTGTAGTATATTACTAACTATAGTTACCATATGGTATATTTTGATTTTTCAAACTTACTCCTCTTATCTCACAAAGTTTGCCTCCTTTGACCAGCATCTTTCCATTATTCTCCCCATTCTCTGCTAACTACCTGTTAATTCTATAGACTTCTGTAAGATCAACATTTTTAGATTGCACCTATCACTAAGATCATTCAATATTTGTCTTTCTGTGCTTGAGTTATTTCACTTAGAAAAATGTCTGCTAAGTTCATTCATGTTGTCACGAGTGACAGGATTTCCTTCTTTTTTAAAAAATATATTATGATGATGATGATGATTATTATTATTGGCACTTGTAATCAAACCCAGGACCTCACACTTGCCAGGTAGGCGCTGTACCACTGAGCTGTTTTCCAGGCCCATCCCTCTTTTTTTTATTACTGAGACATATTCCATTTTTATATTTGCACACATGGACATAAAAATACAAATTTTATCCATTCATCTTTTGATACATACTTAGGGTTTTTTTGTTAGATCTTGGCTATCATGGATAGTGCTATAATAAACAGGGGAACACAGATATCTCTTCACCATATCTAAAATATACGAAGTACTCAAAACCCTACAGAAGTTCAGATTAATAAATTATAAGAAGCACCAGACATATACCTTAACAAAGAAGATATACAATTTTAGTAAAAGTGCTGCTGAAGTGGGCACCAGAGAAGATACATCAATGGCAAAGAAACAGGAAAAGATGCTTAACGTTTTGTGTCATTAAAACACTGCAAATTTAAAAAAATATTGAGATGCCACTACATACATATTAGAATGGCCAAAATCCAAAGCACAAACACCAGATACTGGCAAGGATGTACAGCAGTAGAAACTCTCATTCACTGTGGGTTGGAATGCAAAATAGTGAAGTCACTCAAAAAAACCCCAACAGTTTGGCTGTACAAAACTTAACATATTCTTACCATACAAGCCAGAAATCTTAATTATCACACTCTTAGTATTTGTTCTAAATAAGTTGAAGACATATGTATACACACAACCTGCACACAAATGTTTATAGAATATTTATTCATATTTTCCAAACTGGAAGCCACCAAGACATATTTCAGTATATGAATGAGTACACTGTGGTTCAGCAAGATATTGTAATGCTATTTAGCACAAAGGGAATGTACTATACAGCCATGAGTGGACACGGAACTTTATACATATGCTACTTCAAAGCAGTGAAAGAATCACTTGGAAGGGCTACAGGCTGTGTGATGCTAAGTATTTGACATTCTGGGGAAGGAAAACCACAAAAGTACTAAAAGGGTCACTGAGGGCGGGAAGGATAGAAAACCATAAACCTGCCCTGTATGATCTTACCAAGGCAAGTGCATGGTGGTGTGCTTGCATCCACATTCACGTAGTACGTGACACCAAAGATAAACTAGCGTAAACCACGGGTGATAGTCATGTGTCAGTACAGATTCATCAGTTTTAACAAATGCACTACCCTGATAGGAAAAAGGGTGTATCTATGGTTAGTCAGGAGTATTTGGGATAGCTCAGTATTTTCACTCAAACTTCCTGTGAACCTAAAATTTCTCTGGACAATGACTATTGAAAATTAAAGGAATTGTTTGGCCCGTGATTTAGCAGAAAAGGTGGTATAAGGTCAGTCTCTACATATAAACTCTAAACAAGAATTCTGGCTGCTTGAAAACACTAATACAAGAATGCTCATAAACAGGCCAGGGTGCACGAGCCTGTAAAGCCAGTGCTCTGGGAGGCTAAAGCTAGAAGACTGCAAGTTGATGGTCTTTGTGATTTAGTAAGACATTGTCTCAAACGAAAAGGCATAAAGGAGGGCTGGGGATACAGTTCATTGCAAAGGCCCTGGGTTCAATCATTAGCCTCGACTTCTCCAAAACAAACAAACAAACAAAAAATGAATACTGACAAGATACTAAGGGTTACCTACACAACTAGTGGATGATTAGTGGACACTCTTGTTTAGCAACAGACAAGCGAAAAATGCTTCTGGCTGAATAACACCATAAAAATGATTTACCATCTCATTACTCTTAAACAAGAAGTTCAATTTATAGTGCATTCAATCTTGACATCTACCATATGCCTGAAAATGTTCACTGAATGGAAGATAATAGATGTGAAAATAACAATGTGTATGCATGGTAACCAATTAATATTTAATAAGGTTCCTTCTTCTGCAGCAGTGGCGTGTGGGACACTTCAGGTGTGTGGGAAGGAGCCATTTAGTCAGATCTGCTCCTATCAAGATAAACACATCAGTATTCACATCAGTGAAGAGATTTACCTCAAGGACAAAAAATGCTAGAATTAAGTTATTTCAATTCCTAGGCCAAACTAAAAATTTTTAAACCATAGAGTCCAGCTAAAGTATCTGCCTATTGCCTAGCTAGTGGCATAAATTCTCAAAAGATGTTGGATGTGTTGAGAGGTGGTCATCAGTATGTCTCTAGAACTTTCCAGACAAGAATGCACTGAGCAGGTGATGAACTGGGACACAATGGAGTCTGCTTGCTATCCCTCAGTCCTCAATGCTGTTTTTATCTCCCTGCCTTAGTGAGTCTGTGGTGACCTCACTTTTAGGCGAGGTGACACTAAGGACAGCCCTCCATCTTCACACTCTTCTGTTTCTCCTCAAGTCTCAGCTGGATTATTACTGTATTGTCCTAAATCATCCCTTATCTTCTAACATTGCCCCATTTATATCATTCTTCATGTTCTTCCAGAGTTATTTTTAGATCATACAAATCTTATTACACCACTTTCTATGCCTAAAACCTACCACCTCAGGACAGCATTCAAATCCTTTAGCGTGAAGCACAAGGTACTTCACAATTTAACCCTGGCTTATCTTTTCACCCCTTTTTCTCTTCCTTCACTTAGCTTCCAAATGCTTCATAACTTCTAACCCTTCCATTATACAGAAAAGAAAAATCCTTGACTCCTTGTTTCCTCTTATCACCCATATCCCAATGATCTATGAATCCATAAAATCATCATATTTTCTACTTCAAAGAGTATGTTACATCCTTAAGTGATGAAAAAGGAACCATGAGAAATAACCATGAAATGAAGCACTGTCTCTTGCATAGCGTCCTTCTGCATTTCAGGTGGTAGGAAGCAGCCCGGGTGCAAGTTTCAGGTAAAGAGAATATTAATGCTTAACGAAGAAGCCAAAGAAAGGACATCCGCCCAAGCAGTAGCAGCTGCTTCAGCAGCAAGAGAACGACGAGCACACATTTCCTTTCAACACTTCTTGCAAACAGTCCTTTCCTGTCTGTTCTGTGCCAGCCGTCCAGGGCAAGGGGACAGCATCAGAACCAGCAGGGTATTGTTGACAATGTAGGACATTAGTGGCAGAAGGTCAGATGCTGTTATGAGATGGTGCTTTCACATCTTGGGTATTGAGCTGTTGTTCATGAGTCACTTTGACAGAAATAGATGTACATCCCGTGGCTGACCTGCCGCCAAGGATATAGGCCAGAAACTAAATAGATAAACAAGGGTGTCTCCTAAAACATGCCAAAGAAAGCCTGCTCACTCAGCTAATGTGTTTCACCCACAAGGTTTAGAATAAATGAAAACACTGCAATGTTGCTGACCCTGAACTAATTTGTCTTCGTCCTTGAAACCTAGATCTGTGCTAAGGTAGAAGTTAGAATGAAACACTTAAAACAAATAGCACTAGCAAAGATGTACTTTTCATCTTCTGAGAGCACATTTTAAATGAAAAAATACAACATTATGTTAACCGTATAAAAGATCATGAAAGCGATTGTCTCGGTTATAGAAAGGGAAAATATCATCTTTTCTCCCCCAGATTTCAAAGGAAAGTGCTTCAGCCAGTAATTCATGTATTAGTCAAGAAACAGCCCTGAACAAGAAAACAAGAAACTGGTCAGAATAGCACAAAATATTTATCTATTTTTGTTATCAAAATAAATAGAATTTATTTTTAGGAGATTTCACCACCTCCTATTTCATAATGCTACATCCTTGCCTAAGGACTCTGGTTTCCATTTGCTTTCTGGAAAGAGCTCAGGCTCTTCTGTAATCTAGAAAGACTTCATACCCTTCACACCCAGCTCCACCCACCCTGCTGCTAGCATCTTTTTATTATTTTTTTATTTTTTAATGTATTTGGTACAGGGTCTCACTATGCAGCTCGGACTCATAGTGATCCTCCTGTTTTCAGCTTCCCCAGCACGGGAATTACAGGTGTACACCACCACACCCAGTATCAGTGCCCACTCAACCTGCCCTGGGGTGGGGCTGGCATGGCATGCAGTACCTTGGAATCGAACCCCAGTCCCTGTGCTTGCAGAGCTATCTTGCCAGCCCTTTGCTACTAGCATCTGAATCTGCCTCACAGCAACATGTTCTGTCCCTTGAAATGAGCCACGCTGGATCTCAGCCCTTGACTTTGCTCATTTTAACGCTGCCAAGACTGGCCATTGCTTTTTCCCAGCCAACAAACTCTTTCATCATCAAAGCTGAGGGTACTCAAGGGGGAAATTAACCTTTTTGGGATTCTTGTGCCTCTCTCCAGAAGAACTCATTCAGTCTGGAAATTCTTTGTATGCCAATGGAATTTTTATCCTTCTTATGCTATGCTTGTATAGTCTCAGTGAACATCTTTATGGTAGATGATGGGTTAGTATTAAAATAAATAGTATCTTTTAAAATTCATTTTTACCAGTACATATCTAAACTACATGATATATTTTATAATTCTAAGAAATAAAAATTAGACCCTCCCCAAAATAAAATACAAAATTAAAAAATGGACAGCTGAAATGAATAGACATTTTTTCAGAAGTACAAGTAGCTAATAAATACATGAAATGTTTGACATCATTGGTCACTAGAAAAGTGCAAATAAAAATACTAATGAACTCAGAAAGAGTGCTATGTTCAAGAAATCAAATAATAACAAATGCTGGTGAGGTTGTGGAGGGGGAGGAACCCTTTTACATTCTTAGTGGGAATACAAACTAGGCCGGCTGCTAAGGAAATCAGGATGATGATTCTGTAAAAAACCTAAAACCTAGAAATTCCATTTGACCCAACTATTCCCTTTTTAGATTAAAGACATCATATTCTGGTGTCTAGTTTCTTTATCCTGCTTTTGATAAAGCAGCTTAATATCACGGTTCTGTGGGTAGGCCACATGTGCAGTTTTTGCCAGCTTTGCCCTTACAGCTGTAAATATATACACTTGTGAAAATTATCTAATATTCACAGGTGTTTGGAATAAGATCTGGTCCATGTGATTGATGTATTTTATTATCTTTGTATGTCCAGATACCACCAAGTTCCTGACATTTAATAATCACAACAACACACTTACCAATCTCCTGTTTCACGCTGGTATTAAATGTCCTTTGTATAATGTTTCATTTATTCACACAAGGTCAAGACTGGAGTTAAGGAGCTAAAGGTACAAAAGTAAAAGAGAGTGTGCTCATGCTGAGGGTTGAGAAGGTGCCTTCTGCTGACCCTACACTTTCATGGCCCTGAAAATGAGTGCCCTCTTAATGTGTTTAACCTCCCCATTGAGATTAAATTCATGTACAGCATGAGCCATCTATTTCATGTGTATAATACATCATTTTTATTATATTCACAGAGTCAGGCAACCATCATCACCAATTTCAACATATTTTTAGCACCTTCCCAAAATCTTATATTCATTAGTAGCCATTCCTTACTTCCTAACTCCCAAGCCCTAGCCAACCACAGATCTATTGTCTGTCCCTATAGATCTGTCTGTTCTATACATTTTATTTAAACAAAATGAAGCCTTAAATGAGCCTGCATTCCTGGCTTCTTTCTTTAGCATAGTGTTTTCAAAGTACATTCATCGTGTTAGTTTTCTATCCCTCTAAACAAATACCTGAGATAATTTATTTGGAAAGGCCAGAGGCTTACTTGGTTCACCATTTTGAAAGTTCTACTGCGTGACTGGGTGGAGCTATTGTTTTAGGCAGCTAGTGGGTGACCCAGGTGGCATGATAGGGAGCTTGTGGTAGAGCAAATTGATTATCTCATGCCAGGAAACCAAAGAGGAAGAGAATGAACCAGGGTTCCACGGTACTCTTTCAGGAGCGTGTTCCAAATGACCTAACAACCTCACTCCTGGCCCCACCCCCCTAAAGGCTCCACCATTTTCCATAGAACCACCCTGAGAATCAAGCTGTCAACAGTTGGGCTTTGGGGGAATATTCCAGATCTGAATCACAGTAAGTATACTTTGGCATCTATCAAGACTTGCTTTTAATTACTGAACGCTATTCAACTGAAAAGATATACTATATTTGATTTATTCTTCAATCAATTGATTGTTGTTGAGTTTTCCAATTCATGACTTGTATAAATATTGTTTCTTGTGTCCAACAGTGTAGACATGTTTTCATTTCTCTTGGGCATATACTCAGCTGTGAAACTGTTGTGTCAAATGATAGTTTTGTGTTCAACATTTTCAGGAACGCTCAGACTATTTTCTGAAGTGACTACGTGTTTTCCATTGCCACAAACACAAATCCAAGTGCTCCATATTTTTGGCAATACTTGTTATCTTCAGCCTTTGTGATTACAGGCACCTTAGTGAGTGTTAAGTTGTCGCATGCTTTTCAGTGAATTTGCTTGATGGTAAATGATACTGAACATATTTTTACATGCTTATTTGACCTGTGTATATCTTTTTGGAAAAATGCCTATTTATATATTTTGCCCATTTTAATTGGGTCATTTTATATGTATTATTGAATTATTTATATATTCTAGAGATGAATCCCTTATTAGACACACGGCTTGCAAATATTTTCTCCAATTCTACATGAATTTTTTCCATCTTTTGGTCACTATCCTTGGAAATAAAAGAAGTTTTTAATTTTGGTGAAGTCCAATTTATCTGTTTTCATTTGTGCTTTTGAGATGTGTAAGAAAGCTTTGCCTAACTCAAAGTTATGAAGACTTCCTCTTATGTTCTTTATTCAATAGTTTTACAACTTTTACATTTAGATTTATGACCTGTTAGTCTTTATTTTTTTTATTGTGGTAAAAGCACAACATGAGATTTGCCCTCTGAACAAATTTTCCACTGTGCAATCAAAGTGCCTTTGCTGACCAAGGGCACAGCACTACAAGCACATCACTGGAACATCTTTATTTTGCATTGTACTGTAACTCTTCCCTCCCTCAAGCCCTTGCAAACCATTATTGCAATCTCTGCACTTGTGAAATTGAGTAAATACCTCCTGTAAGCCTAATCAAGGAACAGCTGTCCTTTTGTCACTGTCTTACTTCTCTTAATATAATGGCCTCAAGATTCAGCTGCCTCTTGGGTATAGTGGAGTTTTTTTTCAAGACTGAACAATATTTCCTTGTGTATATTGCATAATACGGTTTCTTTATCCATTTCCTGTTTCCACATCTTGGCTCTAAAAATGATGGTGCAATACACCTGGGAGTGTGAAAGTCTTCTGAAGGTCACAATTTCAATTCTTTTGATAAATACCTGAAATTGGATTGGTGGATTGCATAGTAATTCTACTTTTGCTTTTGGAGGATTTTCTATATTACTTCCCATAGTGGTTTGATGGTAAAGGTCAACCATCAACTTGATTGGCTTGGGAACCACCTTGAGATTAGTAAAGCATACATCTGTGTGACCTGGGTGGACCCCTAGGATGTGACCCTGGGCACAGTATCTTGTCCCTGACTTCCTTATTTTTCTTTCGAGCTGCCATGAACTGAACATCTTTCCTCTTCTACCATGATATTTCTGTCCTGGAGCCACATCACCATGGATAGAGTCCCCTGAACAGTGGGCCAACCTAAATCTCTCCTCTTGAAGCTGTAGTTGTAGCTGTAGTTGTAGGGTATTTTGTGTGAGAGCCAGGAAAGACGACTGATACAGTGGTCACACCATTTTACAGTCTCAAAATTAGTGAACAAGGGCTCCGTGTACTCCAGATCTTGAACAGTACTTATCAAATTTTTTTTCTAAAGTTCCTTTTGTTTTGCTTTTGAAAATAGTCATCCTAAGAGGTATGAGGTGATATCTCATGGGGGATTCAATTTGCATTTTTTTTCTGTTAGTGGTCTTGAGAAAATTTTCATAAATCTATTAACTTGCTTTACTTTAGCAGTGACCTGCTCTCAATAACTCTCAGAAATAAGTATTATTCAAATTTATAGATGAGGAAACTGAGGCATATAGCAGTTAAATAATTTTCACCAATAAGTGGCAGAGATTCAATCTGTGCCCAACTCAGTGTCAAAACTTTTAATTACAATACTATGCTGCTGATTTCTTGGTTCGTACTGATCACTTCTGGAATAAATAAATCACTCGTAAGACATTAGCTTCTAATTTATGTTTTCCATTTACCTAAAGAATTGTGATAAATGACTTTAGTTGATATATCCTCAGAGATTTCCTCAGAAAAAGTAGAGCTCATAGACAGCAGACTTGGAAACTACTTCACATTAAACTCTTGCAGTAGTCACATTTGCTATTGTGACACAGCAAGTAAGTTAGAGTTGGCTTATTCCCCAGATAAAAGATATTTATTGCCATACTGTGTGCCAGGCATTGTGCAAGGTGCTGGCCAATGAGAGAGACTGAAAAAGAGAGAAGCCAACCAAATCAAATCCTTATCTCAGAAACAGCATTTTCTAGAGTCTACCATGGGGTTAAGAGGTTTGCTGAAATTATAAATGGGTCAGAGAGAAAATGAGGGCTGGCAAGATAGCTCAGTGGGCTAAGGCACCTGCTTAGGCAAGCTTGCAGAAGCACAGGGACCATGATTTGATCCCTGGCACCGCATGCAGTGCTAGCCCCTGGGGGCACCAGACCGAGTCTAGGCATGGCAGTGCAGGCCTGTAATCCAAGCACTGGGGAGACTGAAAGTAGGAGGATCACCATGAGTTCAGCTGTGTACTACGACCCTGCAACAACCAAATACAGAGAAAGAGAGAAAGAGAGAAAGAGAGAAAGAGAGAGAGAGAGAGAGAGAGAGAGAGAGAGAGAGAGAGAGAGAGAATGAGTTTGAATTACAGGATTACAGGCTAGGGAGGTAAGAAGTTCTCATTGCTAAGAGTTTCTCAGAGTAGAGGATGTACCACGTCAGTACTTAACAGAGGGTAGATAGCATGAAGAATTTCAAGAAGAGTGGTTTCATACAGCTGTACTGCAGTCCATGGTGTGGATGTAGTACTTTTTCTTTCCCTTTTTTCCATTTTTCTTTTTGGCAGTACTGAGCCCTAGACCTCCACGTTGAGCAGCATCCCCAGCCAATTTTCATTTTTACTTTGAGATAGGGTCTTGCTAAGTTGCTAAATTGCCCAGGCTAGGCTTGAACTTGTGATTCTCCTGACTTATTCTTTCACAGTACTGGGATTACAGATTTGCACTACCAGGCCTAGTTGTTTCAGGAAATTTTATGTCTCCCTTTTTTGTTTAGTTTTGTCAGAGATGGGTATTCCATTGCCATTTAAATATTGTAGGGGTGTGAATTCAGCAAAATAATCCAATATAGTCCAGTAGTCCATAATAATAGTGGGTTTTGTAGAACTGCCAATGTCAGAAGTTGTTGCCCTGAGCTTTTTACAGCTCAGCACATTAATATGACTTTACTTTTTATACCTCACATTTATACTTTTCTGCCGAATGGTTAAGACCAAGATAAAGCAAGATCTATATAACAAGAAATGTAACTTTTGTATCTGACAAGGTCAGTCAAATCCCCTCAGGATTTACCCTGAAGCCCTGTACAGCAGTTTGTGGATCTTTTGTCAGTGTCATCATGTGGATGAGTCATGGCCAATGCTTGACCAATTTGCTCTGTGAAAGCCTGAGAGAATGCTTTCTCTCCATGTGACTCTCCTTAGGCACACTCTATATCATTGATCACTTTCCTCTGTGGCCCCATAATCTCCTTGAACGGAAAATTTGGGACACCACTGAGTTACAGGATGTTATAGTATAGGTTCTCTTATGTCAGTTTCAGGAAATTTTGACTATAACTTTTTGTTGTCAAGATGCTAGTATATAGTATCTGGCTCCAAGAAAAATGCATCAAAGGAAATCTATCCTTAGACATAGCCTAATGAAATATTAATGTCTAAGTATAGATAAACAAAACCAGATACCCAACAAAGGAAAAACAAAATCATATTTACTACAGAAAAAGAGATATATCTTCAGGTGTGAAAGGGACTAAAAAACAAATTTCTGGTGCATTCTAAACAAATTTATGTTCTGTATTCATTTTCTCAGAAAATATTCAAGTCAATTACTTTTCAAAAGAAGTTAATAGATATTCTGCAGAACACTGAAAAATAAATGCATACTTAGATCGGGGAAACTCCAAATCAATGAAATCTGAAATTAATTAAACACAAACACCTGGTATTTTATAGCCAGATAAAGTGCCAGGCCAGGGAGGCTGAGACAGGAGGTTGGCAAGTTTGAACCCAGCCTGGGTGACTTAGTGAAACCTATTTCAAAATAAAAAATAAAAAAAGGGATGTAGTTCAGTGTGAAAGCCCTGGGCTTAAACTGCAGTGTTGAAAAACAAATCCTTTTACAGCTATAGCGGATGGCAAAAAATCATGCAGATCTGTCTGAAGGAAATATACCATGAAATAAATCTAAGTGGTTGACAGATGTGGAAAATGCTCAGTTTTACTGAAATAACAATGCGAATTTGAACATCAAAGCCTCGAAGTATAGTACTGTTAGTAAAAAATGAACAAAATGGATACTTGCAGTGTTTTTCTGCAGGAGTGTAACAAACTTGAAAATGTGAACTTTTTCAAATATTCTTTTGACTTGTTACTTGTTTTGTTTTACTTTTATTGCATCTATTTTTATGCTTAATTTATTTCTGTGCCATAAGTCATTGTGTCTTCAATTTCTTCTGGGAGATCTTTTTCTTCTGTGCAACTTGTTTTTCTGGTTTAGGAACCATTCATTCCCCTTTAGTGAGGGTCATCTTAGTGGCAGCGGGGGCGCATGTATTGCTTGATCCAGCAGCAAGCTCTGTAAGTGCGATGGTGCATCTCAGGTCCTTTTTCCACCTGGATATGTTCAATGACCAGAGAATCTACATCTGAGTTCATAAGCTCAGTATTACTCTCTGTGTTTTTAAGCATGTGCAGCAAACATTCAGCTGTCCTTATGGGCCACTGACCCTGTGTCCAGCCCCGCTGCGTGGCCTGGGCGCACCTATCAATTCTACCACTATTGCCAGAATGGTACATGTTGCTTCTTTAATGTGACATTGTATGGATACGTGGTGGCCTTTCGGATATGCACACCCTTGATGGCCTGGGAAGTTTCCTGGGTGTTTTAGAAGCGAACACAAAGATTTGAGCCTCTTGATTTGCATGACTTTGTGGGGTTTTCTGGGTCAACAGAGTAGCGAACCATTTTCAGAGATCAACTCAGTCTGCTTACAGAAAGCTAGAGAGTTACTTTAAAGCTGTCTACCAGCTTTTGGACCATAGGTATAAGAAAAAGAAAGCTGACAAATCACAGGTCTAACAAGATTACCTTTTCTACCTGTCTACCTGATTAGTATTTAGTTTAATGTAAAATTCCAGTTTGGAAATAATTCCCTGCAAAGGCTGGTGAGATAGCTCAGTGAACTAAGCACCTGCTGAGGCAAGCTCAGGGATTGGGGTTCGATCCCCAGCACCACATGCCATGCTGGCCCC
This sequence comes from Octodon degus, assembly GCF_000260255.1. NCBI lineage: Eukaryota > Metazoa > Chordata > Mammalia > Rodentia > Octodontidae > Octodon > Octodon degus. The sequence goes on from NW_004524588.1 coordinate 13,180,809, forward strand.
AACCCTGGAC
>NW_004524588.1:13181933-13187073 GCF_000260255.1 Octodon degus
AAACAACACAACAACTTCTGAGGATTCCTTTGTTTTCTATTTGGATATCCATTTGGATCCTCTAACTTTCTCACATTTTCTTTCATCTCTGTCTTTCTCTCTTCTGGGGGATTTCTTTCATATTATGTTTTAGTTGTTCTCTTTTTTATTAATTATTACATTCCTTCGTTTCCAGGAGCTGTATTTTTGTGGAATTTTTTCCTCTACAACTCAGATCAAACCTGTGACCTTTGCTCTTAGCTATAGTCTCAGATTTTTTTTTTTAAAGCCACTAATGTATGACTTGTTATTGATCTTGCGGTAAGATGTCAGTTATGCAACTTCTACATAAACACTTAATAACTTATAAACTGCATTTCTTCTTTTTTACAATTTTATTTCATTTTATTGGAACATATTTGCAATTCATACAGTTTACAATCGTCTTGGAGAACGGCTGCATCCTCGGCCCTCTTTTTAAAAATTTGAGACAGAGTTCACTAAATCACTAAGTGGTCCAGGCCGGACTCAAGCTTGCCGTCCTCCTGCTTCAGCCTCCCAGAGAACTGGGCTTCCAAGTTTGTGCTACCATACCTGGACAGTTATGCTTTCTAATCAGATTTTCTTTCTTCTTTGTCTGGTATCTTTCTGTTTCTCTTTTTATAAGTAAAAATACTATTTTTAGAGATTTCCTTAAACGCTGGCTGGCCCTTGACTGCCACCTTGGAGAATGATGTGCTGACAGCAGGAAAGGCGCAGGAGAGATGTGGGTCCTTCAGGCGGACCAGGCAGAGATGTATCTATTTCCATAGTTGGTATTTGTAGAACTTTCTCTTCGTGCACACCTGCTTGGCAGAATTCTCGGAGCAGGGCAAAGGATGCAAACTTTCCTTTGCTTTACCTCAGTCCTCAGACATGCCTGGGTTGCAGGAGCTTCTCCAGAGAACAAGCAGCCCACCTTCTGCTGGAGTTGGGGAGGGCAAGCTGCCGAGCTGTCCAGCTGGACTCTGAGACCTGGCTTTGCAGACTTGTGACCATTTTTCCCACTTCTAGCGCCAGCTTCTGCTGTCCTGGGTGGGTTAGCCTTTCGCATTATTCTCGCAAGCCCTGAGGTGTCTGTTTTTCTTCCTGTGTTGTCATTTATCAAGCATTCCATTTTTTGAATCTTGCCAAATGCTACCAAAATGTCTGGAGTCTTTCTCTCTTTTTGTGTATTTGAAAGTGTAAACTGAAAAATTACAGTTACAGAAAGGAAACAAAAACACATACATGCGAGATAAATATGGGTTCTACCTACTGCACTTATCTGGTTATCAGATGCAGGTCTAAAGTGCTTTAAAAACAAGATAAAATCAATTCATGTGTTTTATTAGGTTTCCATAAATTTTTATCATTATAATTGAAAGCAATATGCTCTTATTTAATCTATTCAGACCCTAGCTTTTATTCTGGGCATAATTGCTTTCCAAAATTTTGATATACTCCATGTAATAAAAATCAAAGTCATTAGTTTATCTTAATACAGTATAAAAGAGTTAATATATTTGTATCTTAACTTAAGGGGTTTTTATTTTCAATAAGTTGCAAAATGGAAAAGCTTAATAATCTTTCTCTGAGGTCATAGAAGATGTTCAACATATTTCTATGCCACAGGTCAACTGTATATTTTAGGCATTGTTAAATTTAGAGAATTTTCAGAGGACTAGAATGGTAGGCTGAAGACATTAGAGAAAAGAAAGGTTAAATGTTTTGATCAGTTTTAAGTTTCCAGGGCTTATGTTTAAAACTTTTGTGTTCAGATTTCTGGCTTAGTGCCTGTTCTTCTTGATCCAGATAAACATCCTGGTTACATACTTATTTATGGACTCCAAGTGGGAAGTCCCAGTAGATTTCAACAAGATTTATTTCACACGCTTGGCTAAAGTAAAACAGGATACTTTTCACTAAGAGTTGCTTATCTTTCTTAAGCAGTCATCTCAAAAGAGTCCTTCTGCAACACAGGCACACCACCTGTACCACAAAATTATCATTTTCACGAATACGTATTTTTCCTGATTTGACCAATTAGTACATAAGCATGCATAACTCTTAAATCAATGTTTATTGAGATGAATACAAAGTTAACCTAGAAAATGATTGAGCCAGTATTTCTGGGATCGAGGATATGTACAATGTGTTATTTAGTATCTTCATCTCCCTGCCAAAATGTGTCTTTTTAAAAGAGTTAATGTGAAGAACATTAAGACTGTAGCTACCGTAAAGCAAAGCTGCAGGGTTGCTATTAGTCTTAGAAGAAAATAAAGTGGAGTATGTTTCTGACTGTGCTACCCTCCCCTCAGTTTTTCATATTAAATGCCTTTTGATATGTGAATTGCCAGGCAGGTGAGATAGCTCAGCAGTCTAAGCACCTGCCTGGTAAGCTCAAGGACCTGGGTTCAATCTCTGGTACCACATACCTTGCAGGCCCTGTCCTGGGAGTGCTGCGTCGGTCACTGAAATTGGGCCTGGTGGTGCATGCCTGTAACCCCAGCATTGGAAAGGGGGCTGAAAACAGGAGGATCACTATAGTGAGACTCTATAAAATAAATAAAAAGATTTCTGAACTGCCTTAATTTTTACATCTTTTCCTAATGATTTCAAGTATTTGTTCTTACACAAATTAGTTAAAATCTGTTGTTATTTAATCTTACACAATTTATCAACCTATATTTCACATTTAAAATTTACTACTTACTCCATATCTTTCTCTCATGCCACTCCAACAGCTCCAAATCCCTATTTTTTTCAAGAACCCCTCTTTGCTACCTCTCTGCTATGAGCTTATCTTCTCCTTGCTTGGAAATTAAAATTTTTCCTCACATATTTTTCTTAAAATAGAACCAGTACATTTCCACACAAAGCAACGCTGTCATTGCTATCCTTCATTTTTCACAATATGACCTTAGAAAGGACACAATACTTTCATTTCAATCTACTTGGAAGACTTCTGATAGCATCTGAACAAATACTTTTCAGCCTTATGTCAGTTCTCCTCCACTGAATTCCACCTGCAGGCTCTGTCAGGCCCATTCTGCTCAGCCGCCAGTCAGACCCTACTTGGATAGTTTAGCCCCCATAGTTGGGCTCCCAACCCTTTCTCAAAGTCTACCATTTTATTCAAACCTGACAGCTGAGGCTCTTTTTGTCCTTCACAGCTACTTTATTTTAAATACTACAAAACATTCTTGGCATTCTGCCTTGACCCTGGTCCACATGATTGTGATTTCTATTCAGTATTACTGTGTCCTTCAGACTGAGGCCCCTCCAGTACTCTTCCAGGCTACTGTCTAGGCAAGGGAACTACTGCCTACATATCAGGCTGGTGGCTGGAGCTGGCCTGGCCCTCTCTCATGTCACATGCTACCCATCTTCCAGACATCTGATTCCATTAGGCCAACAGCTTGCCAGGAACTCCGTTAGGACTGTCTCTGTTAAGGAACTCTGTTAAGACTATATCTCCAGATTGGAATAAAACATTTTTGTACTTCTTAAACCCTACATATGTTTCAGGAAAGGAAAAAAGAGAAGTAAGAATGGAGATAAATGGAGATAAAAAGGAAGTAAAGCTTATAGTGTATCTTCCGTGTTCCTGAATAATGCACAATGCTGTCACACACATAAAGGACATAATTCATTAATGAGTGAATTTTTACTTGCACAATTCTGTTGCTTTCATTTCACAAGGGGGGAACAGTAAAAACAAAAATTCAAAACAAAAACCCCTCCAAATCAAAAACAAACAAACAAATCCCAAATAAACAACTTAAACTGGGCTGTAAGAGGTTGAACCAGAAATTAAACTAGGATCTTGTTTCTAAATCTCTGTGGCTTCCTCAACATACCCCACTGTACATTGCCCAGTTTGACTAATTCTGGCTTTATATTTTATACCTTTCTACTCCACTACTGTAAGTTACTTGATGTTCACTATCAAATTATGAAGACTAGAAACAATTTAGAAAATATGATTATAAAGTGAGGGAATGGACTGTCAGTTCATTTTTTAAAAGAATATATTTAGTAGAGGGTCTCACTACACAGATCAGACTCTAGTGATCCTCCCATTTTCAGCCTCCCAAGTGCTGGGATGACAGGTGCATCCACCATGCCCAGTCTCAATCACAGTCTCAGCACGCCCTGGGGGTGGGGCCCACACAGCATCCTGGGGATCAAACCCGGACCCTGCATCTCCCTAACCAGGTGTTTTAACTCGCTGAGCTATATGGCCAGCCCACCTCATTATTTTATAGTCACAACTCATACTGACAGCTTTGGGTGGTGATGAAAGTGAGAAAAACATGTAGAAGACTTTCCACAGAAAACAGAATACTACTTAATAAGACCTGGAGGAGGGAAGATAGCTTTATAATAGTTTAGCATGAGTAGCCAGGAGATTATTTTAATCAATGTATACATTTCAAAGAAAATTATTTCCCTTGCATCATTAAGAAAATTATAAAATCATTAACCATGATTAATAGAATCTCACAAGTTTCTCAAAGAGGAGCAACAACTCTTTGTCAATTGACATTTGTTTTAAATATCAGGAAGCATTTATAACTGGAAACTTCAAATTAAAATCAGTTGAGTAATAAATGTCAGTCCCACCCTTTGTTTTCCCTAATGTTAGTTCTTATTTATTTATTTACTTAGAAAAGTGTTCATGAAAAGAATCACAGGTTGTCTAGTGAGAAACTATGAAAAGTCTCATGAAATCTCCTCCTCTTATGACTAAATTAGAGGGATTGCCAGTTATTTCAGCATGATATATTAAAGTCCTGGCCTCTCTTGTACCCTTTGTACACTCTGGAAACATTCATGCCAGACACCAAAGATCAATAAATTAAAGTGGCCATCCCACTAAGCAGTTGGCCATCTCTTAAAATTCATATAGAACTGAAAGAGACCAAGAATGGTAACAGCAGTCCTAGGCAACAAAAGCAGAGCAGAAGGCACCACAATTCTGGATTTAAAGTTAGCCTTCCAAGGTCAATTAAGACTCAGGACATATGAGAACTTGTACTGTAATGTCATGTAACTCAGTAGTGTCCCAAATTTTCTGATCAAGGAGATTATGGGGCCAAAGAGGAAAGTGATCGATGATGTACAGTGTGCCTAAGAA
>NW_004524588.1:13192450-13242938 GCF_000260255.1 Octodon degus
TTCTAGTATTAGAAACTTTAAAAAGTATATTTCCATTTTCTGTTGACTTATAAAAAAAAGAAGTTTGTACCTATAAAAAAAAATAAGTTGAACAAAATTCAGAAATTTTAAATCTTTAAATATTTATTGCCTATACCTTTCTACTTTGAGAATTCTAATTATATGAATTTAAGTTTCTTGGTTTTGACACAATGAACTATTATGACTGATCTGTAAATCCTTTCTTCATTTTTATTTTGGACAATTTTTATTGTTATATTCATGTTTGTAAATAATTTGTTTTCAATTTGCAATCTATTAAAATTATAATAAAAAAATAAAATAAACGGTCTAGGAAAACTGTATATTTGCAGAAGACTGAGCCTAGACTAGTGATAATGAACCTCTTAGAAACCCAATGCCCAAACTGCAACCTGAAACCGATTTATTTATTGCAAAGTAACAGCACTGCAAATAAACCTGGATACTGAAATTTTGGTTCAGAAAAAACTCAACATTTAACATTTTTTGTCTAAAACAAAAAAGTATAACACGCATATCATAGCATCGCTGCCTCTGATCTAGCTCTATATCTCTCACTGTATCAGTCATGGTTATTCTCACTAGAGGAACAAATTTAATTATATATACATAGATTTTTTTGTTCTGGCACCAGGGATCAAACTCAGGACCTTGTGCTTGCCAGGCAAGCACTCATTCCACTGAACTAGCTCCCCAGCCCCTAATTACATATACAAAGTATGTCAAAGATGTACAACTTCAGGAGAAGAGAAACCTTTTAAAGTATCTTAAGACTAAATTTATTGAGACATCATAAGATTAACACCTGTTACCTTGATCTCTACAATTGCAACAGGTGCTCAATCAATGCCTATTATCTTCCATATATAGATTAGCACAGTGAACTGCTGCTTGAGTAACGTTGCTCACTGAGATTGCTGTGTGCATATTCAATTTATTCTCAAAACCAACAGTGCAGAGGGTTTTCTGCAATATATGACATCATCTAGGATGCTCCATCTGAGGGAAACACCATTTATTGAAAGATCATCTTGTAATTTTTCTCTCTCTTAAAGTCTGTATACATTTGTTTTGCTGGGCCAAGATACCATGCAAAAGGTTGATAGGAAATAGAAAGATATTTGGCAGACAGAAAGGGGACCATGAGATCCAGGAGAGGATGGGAAGGAGATGCAAAGAGAATTAGGGTATGTTATGGACATGCAATCACCAAGATAAATGTAGTGATTACATACAGCAAATATATACTAATAAAATTTTTTAAAAATTAGACATAACTAAAGCTTTTGTTCAGTGGCTTGTTTTTGTAAGAAGTCCTTTCATCCAAGCCTGTACTAAATGTCCAAGAACTCTTCAACAGTAGATATTGTACAAGAAATGAGCTCTGCATTCTGGTGCATAATAGAAAGACAAATATGTCTTGAATGAGTTAAAGACATCAGGGCCAGAGGACGTTCTTAATGATTACATTAGTTTTTAAATTAGGTTTCTAAGACATCTCGAGGGTCTAACCTGAAACCAAGCTGACTGCAGAGCAGGGGGTCAGGCCCCTCGGGCTGGGGTGCCCTGCTCTCTTCCAGACTGCTTGGCCATGGAGTCTGGGAGTCCCCTTGGAATCACTTCTGTTTGTTCCCAAGTCCAGGTGAAAACTTGCAAAAGGCCAATGGAAATGGTAACCCAGAAGGCACGTCATGAACAGCTGTGGCTCGGGAACATTTTGATAAGTGTTAGATTTTTTTCTTCCATGGTGAGGGTAGGGAAGATTTAGCAAAAGTGCACTCATGGCTAATGTGAAAAGCTTTTTTACCTCCTTGGCACAAAGAAGAGGCAATTTATATAAAAGCAACTGGAAAAGGGCCTGGCACATAGAGTAGGCGCTTAATAAGTATGAGTTCCTTTGCTTTCTCTTTTTAACACAGACAAAATCATCTTAGAAAATCTTTTCTTTGGTTCTCTCTCTCTCTGTCTCTGTGTCTGTCTCTGTGTCTGTCTCTGTCTCTCTGTCTCTGTCTCTGTCTCTCTCTCTCTCTTTTTCTGTCTTTGTGCTCATTCATTATTTGGAGGAGGACTAAAAGGAATATGCATATGCAAAAAGAACACTGAGTCCCAGTTTCTTTGTCTTCTGTTGCCACTGCACAGTCCCTTCTGATCAAATCTTGATGACTAGCAAGACTAACCACATGTACTTCCTTGTAAAATTCAAAGGGGAAGAAATCAGTGCTCAGATTTTGAGCATCAAAATACACATTTGAAACTCCTGACCAAGATAAAACCTTTTCCAAAAAGGTAGCAGAGTGCTGAGTGGCCAGAGCCTGGATCATCTAAGAATCAAGAGCAGGATGCTGACTCGAATGATGGATGTTTAAGAACTGGAGGTAAGTAAAGTAAATAAAGACTCTGCAGCCAAAGTTGTGAGGAGCGGAAGAGACACAAATTGAGAGAGAGAATGCTGAAGGGCATCTCTCACTAAGCAATAACTCCCAGAGTTAAGGCGAAAGGGCAGATGAGTGATGAGTGCTTTTGCAAGCTGCAGAGGTTTAAAATCAGAGCCGGACTCCGAAAACTGGGAAGAGACTTGAATCCTTTGTCTCTGAAGGATGCAAGTAATGGGGCATCCACATCTCCCATGCTCCTGAGCATGGAGGCAAGGTGGGCTGGAACAGGTCCCACAGCCCAAAGGGAGCAGGTGCAAGCTCAGATCCTGGTGGGTGTTTATGGAGGGGGCATTCCCGTGGGCATGGGGCATCAGTCTTTTTCAGCACGTGCTTTGCAAGGCTGATGCCCATGACTCAGCCTCAAGTCCAGTCCCTCCCCCCAGCAAGAACATACAAAGAAGACACGATGCTAGCTCACACCCCAGCACTTCAAGTTAACTTCAAGGAAAACTGGGGAAAGCAGAGAAACCACTGCCTGACTAGGCTTACCACCTGGTAGGATGGGGCCATTACAGAGGAACTTCAATTAGTCATTAAAAATACATTTATTTCCTAGATATCTGAGTTTATACCATGTTTTAAAATATAAAGAGATATGTACATGCATGAGGGCTGAATTTATCACAGAATATGGTCAGATAGCATGAATAGCCTCTGAGCTAAGATGGCCAGGGGATATATTTGAGCACTAAGAAGAAATCAGAACATTTTGTGCCTGCCTGCCTTCCTTTCCTTTCCTTCCCTCTTTCCTTCCTTCCTTTTGTTCTTTCTTTCCTTCCTTTTTTCCTTCCTTCCTTTCTTCCTCCCTCCCTTTCTCCCTCCTTCTCTCTTTCTTTTCCTCTTCCACTTCCTCTTCCTCTTCCCTTCATTTCCCTCTCTTCCTCCTTCTCTGTCTGCTTTTTTTCTGTGCTCAGCAGGATACATGGAGGGTTCCTGACTCATCTAAAGACAGAAACTGTATCTTTACACAGAAAGAACTCTGTGTAGGTCAAGTCATATGTGCCTGCAGACTAAAAATAGTCTACTGATTACTGTTCCTATCCCTACATACAGATTTTATATTTCTTGGTTCTAATTTAATAAGTAGTCTTACAATAATACGATTTTGCTTTCTTCGCCTCCAACCCAATCTCCCCTCATCGGTCACATCACGCTCTTGCTTACAATGTGTGGTGATTCTGCACCTACCAGACTAAAGAGCCATCGCAAGGAAGGTGCCTACGCCCCTCAACTGTCTCCCGACCTGGGTCTGTGATGACTTGTATTCACAATGTGGGAATCTACCAGCTGAATAAGTGAACGCTGTGAGGCCTTTCATTGTAAATCCTCCTTGGTCCTCACAATGGATTTGTTGGGCCCTAGGAAAATTCTTTTTTAAATGTACTTACATAATTTTCAGTGAGTACTTACTGACTACTTTTACTATGTGCAAGAACTATGTTAGGTGCAGGTAGACAAAAATGACTAAGAAATATTCTCTGAGGATGGGAATGTAGCTCAGCCGTGCAGTGCCTGCCTGGCAAGTGTGAAGTCCTGCGTTCAATTTTTTTTAATTTAATTTTTATTTCTTAAAATTTTATTTCTGAGTTCAATACTTGATATGAAAAAACGAAATAGAATAAAAAGACCAACAAAATATTCTCTGCCTTAGAGGTCCCAAGTTAGAGTAGAAGATAAACCAACCACAGAATATAATGTGATAGGTGAACTGGGGTTGTAATTCAGCAGTAGAGTGCTTGCCTTTTATGTGATAAATGGTAAAAATGATAACAGTTTAATACTTACTGGGGACCTGGATGGCCAGAAAATTTGATAAACACTTTCCATGCAATGCATAATTTTATTTTAAAAACCCTATGAGAGAGACATCAATATTACTTTATGGGTAAGGCAAAGAAGTTTAGAGATACTAGTTTAAAGTCATGCAGTAAAGAAATGGTAGACCTGGATCCAAGCATAAATCTGTGTCCTAAACCTCTATATACTGAGCTGAAGTGTGGACAAAGTACATTAAGTGGAGGATCCAAAGCCCCAATGATCATGGAAAGTACACAGAGATACTGTGAAAGTAGACAGGGGAATTTTACAAAAGAGTTATTTTAGAATTACTCCATCTACCCACAGTGGCTTTACCATTCATTTATTCCTCCTTCTCTCTTGCCCACCAGTTCTAAAAATTCCTCCAGTCTTTGTGTTCTGTTTCCAGTACTGCCACTTCCATTGCTATCATGTTATTCTCAGCCAGTTACTTCCTTAAAAAGATTTCCAGGAGCTTCTGTACTCTTTCAACATAAGCAGGGGAGGGTAGGAATATAGAGGGGTGGAAGAGCTGGAATTCTGAGATTCAAACACTAAGCCTCCTACTCTGTTTAATACTCTCCCAGGAATGGGGGTTGTAACTTCTTAAAGTAAGTAGATAAAAGAAAGAAAAAAGAAAGAAAAAAAAATTAAGTAAGAGAAGGTATAAGCCTTTTCTAAGATTACCTGGATAGTGTGGAATCTTTAAAATCTATTTCAATTTATACTACAAGTTTGGTTCATGTAAAGAGCAATGAATGACCTCATTTTACAACAGAAATGAGTGAAACATAATTGTTAATCACTCAACGGACTTCTTAAAATTCTCAATCAAAAGGAAACGCTCTACACGAACACGGCAAGAGCAGTGCGGCCAATTGCGCACGCCACCCTTTTCATGCCTGTTGAGTCGCGTTTTGTCTTAGTTTGGGCGAAATTTTCTTCTGCTTACGCTGTTAGAGAGGCCCAAAGCCCAAAACCAGGCAGCTCCATCTGTTCAGCCGCTGCCTGGCTGCGTCATAACACAGCAGAGACCAGACAGGGAGGTGGCTGCACGCGGAAGGGGCAAACGCTCGGGGCGTCCTTGTTCTATGACAAGCCACTCTCGTAGGAGCTAACTAAGGAGCAGCAGTAATCGTTTCTGAAGGTTGCGCCCCATGACCTAATTCCTGGCCCCCGGAGACTCCGCCATCAAGCACCACAACACTGCGCGTCCAGTTTCCAACCCATGAACGGTCGAGGGGACGCACTCAAACCACATCCAACATGAGTCACGTGCTTCCTTTTTTATTTTTTATTTTTTTACATCTAGAGTTTTCTTCCCTTGCGCTTCTCCTGCTGTTCCCCCTCTTTCCTTTCTCTTCTGCGTGTTCAGTCTATATTCTTTTCTCTCCAAAAGCAAATCTGAGAGAAAGGTCTGTAATATCATTGTAAATTATATTGATCTTTTCTTCTCAAAAAATCCTTTTTTTCTTATAGAGAATAAGTAAGTTTAACATTAGAAACTTAAAGGAAATTGAAAGCAACGGAAGCAGAATGGCCATTGAATATTCTACAGTGAAAGGAAAAAGTGGAGAAAATTGGCCAAGTGGAGAGAGCAAGGGCCGGTCATGTCCTGAGTCACCCATTTTTTGACTCCCTCTAAAGACCACTCTAAAAATCAGAGAATAGTTTTTACAATCTGCGATGTTATGTTTCAGCTTATCCTTTGGATGCTCCTCTTCACCAATTCTCTCTCATTAGTACAAACTAGGCCTGAGTACTTTAAATTCCCAAGTTCAATAAGCCTTTTCGTATTTGACCTGAAACTGTGCTGCTTATTCTTCCTATTAGACGTTGAAGCTCACCCGTGGGTCCCAGCCCACTCTTCTTACAAGGTTTGGATTGCTGGTGTTTCAAGCACGAAGTGGGTGGAGCGTCAGCATGGAGAAGATCCGGCACAAGCGCTCCGAGCAACAGCCGAGGCTCTCTTGATAATCTCTTTGCCATGACAGCAACGAGGGAAAGAGAGGGGCATTCGCAAGACAGTGCTAACGTTTCTCAGCGAAGAGGAGGTTTCTTCAAGTTAAATGTTGATTTTTCTCTTACGTTTTCATTTCCTCATTTTAATGACAGTATGAATTTCTTTCATACCGTTAATGTTACTTCTTTACAGAAAAATAAACCATTCGCAACTTGTCAATGATTTGTTTTTCTAGAGATGATATATTTTTACTGGAACAGAACTAGAGTAAGACAGACGTCAGGGTTTCGCATGCGACGCTGCAACCTGAGAGATTTGGGGTAAATTTCCCGGTGTCCCAGTGCTCTGGTTTCCATAACATAATATGCTACACCTGGTGGCTGAACCAGCGCTGACTGATTTCCCCATACTCTGCAGGGCTGTCTGAAGTGAGGGTACCAACGAGACTGAGTTTGGGGAGGGCTTTCTGCCTGACTCGGTGTATAGCTATATTCTACCATCTGTGGAAGTAGAGTGGTCACTTTCTCTTCCTGTTTTCCTTTTCTTTTAAGGTTACCAATTCTACAGGATTGGGATCCCCTGTCTTACAGCATCACTTAACCTCAGTTAGGTCTCAAAAGTCCTGTGTTCAAGCAGCATCCCACTGAGGCTTAGGGTTTCAAGATACATTTTAGGTAGATACAATTAAATCCTTAGCATCCTGTATCTTAGTCTAAAATATTCTTAATAATATATAATCCATCTAGCTCATGGGATAAAGATTATACTAGAGATGTATAAAAACATGTATAAAATTACTTATTAATTTTAAAAATCCCATAAAAATAAAAGATATTAAGTAATAAAACAATAATATTAAAAAATATGTATCAGATAGGAAGGGCAATGGATTTCTGACTTCAGAATAGCAGACAGATACTTGAAAAATCCCTTGACTATCTCATCTAGGCAGAGAGAGACAGTAACTGCTTTTAAAACGTTGTAAGCTAGATCACTACTGTTAAAATGTGTATTTTAACAGATATTAAAATATCGGGTTCTTGCCTAGCATTCTGCTTCAGGATAGCCAATAATTATATCCTGTACCCCTTCTAAATTATATTCTACAAGGGGATGTTGAGTTACTATCAACGTTTAATTACAATATCATTAATAACTCTAGCATATACATTTGAAACACTACCCCACTCCCACAGTGACCTCCATTTGCACTGTGTGAGGTTTAGATCAATAATGCTGAAAACTAAAAGCTTTGGCACTGTATATCCCTAATTATTATGTATTATTTTTGCATAGTGGCAATGCAAATGGCACTGTGCAAAATAAGAAAAAATATGACACGAGTGTGAATACACAACTGAATCAGAAGATCAAATAATTTCATTACAAAAACACAGGTTTTAAAAATTGTCATCAGATGTCGTCGCTTCGATTTCTTCAGATGTCAGCTGCTTTCAGAGCTTTTCACCTGCAACTTCAGCAGCCAACAGCGGTGGTCGCAGATCGCAGATGCTGCTTTCGGAAGCCGGGGCTCAGCTGAACAAACATCTTGGTCCTGTGCTACTCCGTGCCATACCTGACGAGAGTCCTGATTTTTAAAAGAAGAGTATATCTTTGCACTGAAAGCCAAGAAAAGAATTCTCTCACAGTCCTGGGGCAGTTTGATCCCTTGTTCTGGGAAGATAACTGGCCTCATTTACAATACAACAAGAAAAACAACCACCAACAATCAAAAGCAGTAGGCCTCAGTTGAAGTATATGGATGGCTTTAGGCACAGAACTGGAGATCTTACGTTAAGGGATGTAAGACAGGCATAGAAAGACAAAAGTCACATGACCTCATGATGTGTAGGACCCTGGATCTAAGACATGGAAAGTAGAAGGGTGGTCACCAGAGGCTGACAAGAACGGAGGCATTGATGAGTGAACAGTGATCGGTGGAGCTACACTGAAATGACAGAGGGAGCGAGGAACCCCGGTGGGTTACTGCACATTAGCATGACTGTAGAAAATTACGTTTTATGTATTTTGAAAACCTAGAAGAGAGGATTTGGAGGGTTTTTCTCCATAAAGAACTAGTGTGTTTGAGGAGATACATATGTTTCAATCTGTTTTATTGTTTGTACCAGGGATTGAACTCAGGACCTCATGCTTGCCAGGCAGGTGTTGTACCACTGAGCTAAATCCCCAGCTTAATGCAGTTTAAGTTTTATACAATGTATGCATGTTTTGAAATATCACAGGGTACCCTATTAATATGTGCACTTTTCACATTTTTATATATCAGTTACAGGTAAGTTTAATTATATAAGTGGGAAACATACAGGAAAACAACAGGAGAGAGGAAAATTATAAGAGAAGGAGAGAGAAGCATGGAGAGAGAGGCAAGAGAAAGTAAGGAATGCATGCAAATGGGACACTGAAAAATAGGAGGGAGCAGGACAGGAGGAAAGGAATAAAGGTACAAAGAAATCCTTGGAGGGAGAGAAAGGTTAGTAATATCATTGTAAATTATATTGATCTTTTCTTCTCGAAAAATCCTTTTTTTCTCATAGAGAATAAGTAAGTTTAACATTAGAAACTTAAAGGAAATTTAAAGCAACGGAAGCAGAATGGCCATTGAAAATTCTACAGTGAAAGGAAAAAGTGGAGAAAATTGACTAAGTGGAGAGAGCAAGGGCCGGTCATGTCCTGAGTCACCCATTTTTTGACTCCCTCAGGCATTCTTCGGTGGCCAGGAATCCCAGGGAAAAACCGAGTGGGTCCTAGGTAGTGGATCAACATGAGAGTCTCAGCAGGAAGTCAGTGTAGGGTTGGTTTCATCCAATCTGGATAGGAACATGAAGCCAGAGTGCACATTAATTCTTTATTTTTATTTTACTTTTATGTATTTGGTTGTTGCAGGGTCTTACTACACAGCTTGGACTCGTGGCAATCCTCCTGCTTTCGGCCTCCCCAGCACTGGCCTCCCCACCATGCCCAGATTCTGGCCAGCTAAGTCGACCCTGGGGGTGGGGCTGGCATGGCATGTGGTGCTGGAGATCGAACCACGATCCCTGCACTTGCTTGCCTAAGCAGGCTCTTTAGGCCACAGAACTGGAGATAGTCCACAGAGCTATCTTGTGGGCCATGCACGTTAATTCTTTCATCTGAGTTGGTCCTGAGCATGACTGCAAACATCTGGAGCTGACAGCACCGAAGTTAAGAACATGAGTTTTGAAACTGGGACAGACCTGGTCGAGAACTACAGTTCTGGGAGACCCTTGACAAGTGTGCTTTTATGCAAGCTCTGTTTCCTTGGGAGGAAGGATTTCAGAAAACCTGTCATTAAGAACTACTGATTAAAATATGTTTGCCTCATGTCTGCTGCCAATAAGTTAGCCTGATAGAATTTAAAATAAAGTAAACATACAATGGTAATAAGAAGCATAAGTTATAAGATCACAGCAGCATGTAAATTAGATCCTTTGTTTAAAACATCACAATCTCTGTACTGGAAGTATAAACATGCATATTTATGCATAAATAATAAAACATTCAAATTCAATTCATAGAAATTTAAAAAATCCTGTATCCTGAGCAGTGCTGTAACAGACTTTCTATGTCTTTAGAATACTAATCACCTAATATATTAGGAGGAGAGAAATGCGACCTCCTTCCAAGCCAGCGCTGCAGTCTGAATGATTCCATCATGGGTACTTTTGATTGGAAAGCATATGGCTTCTCTTTGCTCCAGGGACTCTTCTTGTAATTTGTATTTTGCTGGAGTTTTTTTTTCCTCCAAAGGTAAAAATTATTGTGGAAAAATACTGAGTGCGAAGAGATTAATATCTAGTTTATTGGTGAATAGACTTATTACTTGTAGGAATATAATCTATATCAAAAGTCATTAATCTCAGCATTAAATATTAAAGACAAAAGTTAATTAAAAACAAGAATTCTCTGTTCCCAAACTATACAGCAACCTGTGATAAATCTGAAAGAGAACCAAAAACCTTATAATACATTATTTTAGAAAGGACAAAATAATCTTCTTCCCTCCTCAAATTTCCTTTTTTAAAACTTTTTTTCTTTAGAAAATAATGTTTTGTGACCTGCTCACATAATGTAAAACACAATAATTTTAAGCACTATAATTTGATAATTTTTGACAAATAAGTATACCTGGGTAACTATCACCACAGTCTTGATAAAGAATGTTTCCATCACATTAAACCATATCCAATCTATGCGCATCTAATTCCCCACCCACTCTCTACCCAAATCAATC
Source organism: Octodon degus (assembly GCF_000260255.1). Classification (NCBI taxonomy): domain Eukaryota; kingdom Metazoa; phylum Chordata; class Mammalia; order Rodentia; family Octodontidae; genus Octodon; species Octodon degus. Next base: position 13,202,937 of record NW_004524588.1, read on the forward strand.
TCTGTTCTACATTCTGACAGGAGTGATTGGTTTTTATCTGTGCCAGCATATCATATAAATGTGGAATCTTACAGGAGGTTTTTTTTTCTGGCTCATTTCACTAAGCACAATGCTACTGTGTTAATCAGTGATGCAGTTCTTTCTTACTGCTGAGTAGTGTTCCATTGTACTCTTCTATGAAAATCTGTTTATCCACTCACCTGCTTAATGAATACATCAACTGTTATGATTAAAGCTGCAATGAACATTTAAGGGGACATATGTTTTCTTACCTCTTGGGCATGCTGCTGGGAGGGGACCTGCCAGGACATAGAGCAAGGGCATATATATGCAGCTGAAAAAGGAGTTAGGATTGTAGTAGACAGGCTGGACTGTGACCTCAAAGTGGGGTCAGGGAAACCTGTATGGAGTCTGCTGAGTTGTCAGCCTCTAGCTAGGAGTCTTACAAAAACATCTGCCAGATATCCTTTGGCTGTCCAGGGTTTCCCAGGGGCATGGCCAGAGTGTGATCAGGCAGGCCATTGGTTCAAGGGAAAGTGAGTCATGCACAAATGGGACCCTGAAAAAGTATGTGTTCTCCTACAGTGTAGAGATCATATCACTTGGCTAGACCTTCCTGTTAAGCCCCTTTAAAAGCCTTAGACAGAACAGTTAATGCTTAAAATTTTTTATTTTCACCAATTTTACATGCTTATATCTGATACTGAGAAACTACTTGGAAGAGAGCAATGTGAAATATAATGACCATTGTTGAATTTCTATCATCTTGTTTTTTGAAATTCTGTAATATTTCTTATGTTTTTTGTTCTCTTTAAAAATAAAAAAAATTAAAAACACCTTAGGCAAAGAGCTTTATCGAGTATCCTGCTCAAAATCCCCTCCTAGCTAGCTGGAGCTCTACCTTGTCTTTATATCTTTTAAATAAATTTTCTTGCACCCCACTTTCTACACTCATGGTTTCATTCTTTCCCACTATAGAGCACAACTTTGGCATTCAGGCACCATAGACTTACAGGAAAAGCCCAATTTTCTATGGTAGATGTACCTTTGTAAATTCCAAACAGCAATGCATGAAGCTTCCAGTTGTTCTATGTTTCTTTTTTATTATTTTCAAATAATTTTATTGAAAAAAATAGCAATGAGAGAGTTTCAAAACAAGTTAGCAGAACAGTTACAATAATAATGCATTGTATATTGGTGTCTTCATAGTAGTTATTCATAGTAAAAGATGCAGACATGATCTCTTGTCTAAACACTATCAGTACAAATCTTTCTTCTCATTGAACTATGTTTCTGTTAGTATTACTAATAATGCTTCTCTTTTAGGGAGAGTTCTTGCAACCTTAATGATAGGAAGTCTTCAAGCACTGATGTAAGGAAGGATTTCTCTAGAGATGATTTTTGTCCTTCTATTTTAGTTAAACTAGAGTGAAGATCAAATATCCTTGCATTGGAAAGGTCTATGTATTTCAGTTTTTAGTTGCTGTGAAATTATGTGTCCTCAGTTTCCTGAATTTTTGAGCTCTTTCAAGAATTCTTCTCTACCCACCAATGCCCCATCCACTCCCCTTCACAAATGCCTGAAGTAATGATTGACTTTAGTTTTTACAACTAGCAAAACCTCAGAAAATCTTGTGGATCCAGTGAGCAGCATGCCAGATTAGAAATCCAGGGATTCTTCTTTAATTTACTACAGAATCTCAGGGCTTCTAACTTCACTTTCAATTAGTGCAAACAAAACTCTCCTGTAGCATCCTCAGTAATTATGAGATTACTTTGTTATAAACCCAACAAACACTAGCCCGTATATCATGGCTGCTCCTATGCTCTGAGTAGACCACAGAGATGCCAATCAGAAATAGAGAAAGTGGGGCTGAAGAGATAGCTCTGTAGTCTAAGTGCCTGCCCAGCAAGCGCAAGGACCCAAATTTGTTGATCCCTGATACCACAGTGTGCTGTGCTAGCCCAGCCCCGAGCTGGCCGCTGAAACCAGGCACAGTGGCACACACCTGTAATCTGAGCACTGGGGAGGCTGAGACAGGAGGATCACTACTAACCTGAGCTGCAAGAAGCAAGACCCTGTACCAAATTAAAATAAAAATAGAGAAAATAAAGGTGGGAGTTCTATCCTACATTTCTGTACAGGATTGTGGAAATCTAGCAACATCTAATCTTCAATACAAATCTCTGGGTTTTGGGATGAGAAGTTTGGTCACATTTCTTTGTCTATTAAGCAAATGTAGCATGGTATTGTACAAATACAACTTCCATTTTTTATTTATTGCTAAGGATGATGCTTGGGCCTTTGGTGACCTTTCAAATCCTTGGTTTTTGGCTCTCTGCAAGGCTCACAATGTGAACATAGTTACACCATGACCTCATTTCCCAATTTGCAGGGTTTATTTACTTACCTGCTACCATAGTGCCTTCTTAGGGTAGTTGGCTTATTGATTAATCATTGCCCTAAGCAAGGTTTTTCCGAGTCAGAGTAGTTCAGGCTTTTCACATTTGAGAGGCTGTGATTCCTTGGCATATTAGCTAATCAGAGGTTAGAAATTTGCAAACACTTTTGGCACTTACAGGTTTACTGGCTCTGAGTTTAGAATTACAGAGTTAGCCACATGTATTCCACATTCTGTGTTCTGGCTATCAGCAGGACACTGGGCAGTACATAGCTGTACATGCACAGGGGAACATCTGTGCTGCACTTGTGTGTATTGGGGAATGTGGATTAAAAAGAAATCAACATTGAAATCATCAATACCATTTTGTTGACTACTATGTTTGAAGAATTCATACAGAGTGCTCCAGAGGATTATCTACTTTAGGTAGAAATCTTGGAGACAAAGCTATAGGCTGAGAGTGCATGAACAAAACCCAGTCTACACAGGAAAGGCTTCAAAGAATTAACAGTTAGCATCTCATCTTATTAAAAAGCTTTTGCACATCAAAAGAAATCACCAACAGAGTGAAAACACAAGCCACAGAGTGGGGAAAATAGTACCTCACATAGAGGACTGGTATCTCGAACATACAAAGAATTGAATAAATCCAGACCATCAAAATTCAAAGATATGGGGCTAAGGAGATGGCTCAGTGGAATAAGCACTTCCCTGGCAAGTGTAAAGGCCTGAGTTCAATCCCTGGTTCCGCCAAAAAAAAAATTTCAAAGATACAATCCAAAACTAGGCATCTGAGTTAAATATATGCTTCTCAGATGAAGAAATACAAATGAATAATACGTGAAAAAAAGTTCAACATCACTGATCTTTTGAGAGCTATAAATTACAGCAACACTGAGATTCTATCTCACCTTACAAAGAATGGCTATCATCAAGAAATCAACCAGTAACAAATGCTGGTGGAATTGTGGGGGCAAAAGAAACATTTTTTTTTTTTCAGAACCAGGGATTGAACTCAGGTCCTTGCTCTTGCCAGGGAAGCGTTTATTCTACTGAGCCATCTCCCCGGCCCCCAAAGAACCATTCATTCTTCAGTGTTGGTGGGAGTGCAGACTGGTGCAGTCAGCACGGAAATCAGTATGGAGAGTTCTCAAAAGGCTAGGATTGGAGGTTTCACATGACCCAGCTATTCACCTTCTGAGGATCCTCCTAGAAGAATTAAAAACATCACAACACAGCAATATATGTGCACCCATGTTTACAGCAGCACAATTTGTAATAGATAAATCTTGGAAACAATCCAAATGGCCATCAACCAAGGAACATACAGAAAAAGTGTGTTCTTTTTATACAATGGAGTACTACTCAACCATGAAGAAGGATATTCTTGAGACTGTTGTAGGTAAATGGATATAACTTGAGACTCTACTCAGAGGGGAAATAAATTTTATTCACATGTGTAAACATTGTATTGTCTCCGTGGTATGCGAAAATGAAAGAAGAAATAAAGTATAAAATGTATAATAGATGTTGTGAAATGGAAAGAAATTGTTCAGAAGGAAAAAGGAATTAGCTTCAGGGAAAGGGGAAAGGAAGGAGGGAAGAAGAGGAAAAAAATGCAAGTTAGTTATACTACTAGTGTCTCTTAGTTCATTGAAAAGAATGGTTTATGCTAGTATTGATTGGAGAATGTTTTATGCCCATGTCTTGAACTCTGAGTAACTGCTTTAAAGATAACAATATCCAATGTATTATTTATTTATTTATTTATTTATTTATTTATTTATTTATTTATTCTGTATTTTAGGGAAGGGTCTACAGAGTGTTCAGGGTCTCACTATTAGATTGGACTCATAGTGATTCTCCTGTTTATAGCCTCCCAAGAGCTGGTATTCCAGGCGTGTCACCACATCCAGTCTCAGTTGGGGGCGGGGCTGACATGGGAGGCCCAGGGATCAAACACCCAACCCCTGCACCTGCTTGCAGGTGCTTTGATCCGCTGAGCTATTTGGCTGGTCCTGATATCCAATGTATTAATCATTGTTTTTCTCCTATTATTTTGTCATGACATTTTGCTTTACTTTTTTCTGTAAAAAAGGATTACTTACTTTGAGAAAGATGGACTTTTTAAAAATAGACTTTATTTTTTGTAGGGAAGCTTTAGGTTCACAGAAAAACTGGAAAGCAGAAAGTACACCATTTTTCTTCTCCCTTTACATGGACACAATCCTTCCCATCATCAACATTATTCTGCAGAGTGGAACAGTTTTAAAATTCAGGAACTTGCAATTATTATTTTCAAAGCATGTACATTAGAGTTCACTCTTGATGTTTTCAATCTTAGGCACTTTTACAATGGATAGATGGCATGTTTCCATCACCAGAGTATCATACGGGTATTTTCATTGCTTTAAAATCTCTTGTGTTTGCTTATTCATGTCTTCCTTCCTTTTAACTCCTGGTACCTACTGGCATTTCTATTGTCTCCTTAGTTTTTTCTTTTTCACAAAGTTGAGACTGGTTTATTTAACATGCATTTAAGGTTCCTTCATGCGTAGCATGTGTTAGGTACATACCCACGCAAACAACCAGTCCAGGCATTTTGACGGGAGTAGGAGATTGGGGGCTTCAAGCAGGCTGACTGTCTAGCAGGCCAAGATACCAGTGAATAAAGGGGGAAAGGGCACTTTATAGGATCTTTTAAGGAGGATGACTGCGGGCTGGAACACCTGAGGGAGAGCTAATCTTGGCAGGCTACCAGGTCTGTGGGGGACCTTCATTGTTATCAAAGGAGAGTTTCGTGGTTGCTTGCCCAGGTCAAAGTCAGGTGGATCTGTTCCACAGTTTTGGGTCTGCCTTTGTATGGGGCCAAGGGGGAGAGAGTTTAGGGGCAGGGTGTCTGGGAAACCAAGAGGGAGAGTGTTTGGGGCAAGGTGCCTGGGAAACTTTGAATCCTGACCTATCAGTATGGCTTGATAGCTCATTTGTTTTTTAGTACTGTATAGTATTCTATTTTAATGGTTGTATCACAGCATACCTGGGAAATCTTTCAAAAATATCACTCTTTGTAAGTGATTAGGAAATATTTGGGAACGGAATAAATCTCTTAAGTTATGAACAGAAAGTGACAGGTTGACTTCACTTTATTTACTTTAGAAATGCAAAGATATTATTAATTTTGCAGCAATACAAAACATGCAGGCCATAAAAGTTTGTTGAACTAAACATGAAAGTTTCCTTGGAATAATCCTTGTGTGCAAGTAGTAAAAGAAGTGTGCACCAACATGAATCATATTGGTTCCACGTCGTCTATCAGAAGCCCATTGATTTCTGGCGACTGTTCCCAGTATTCAATCTTAGATGATTAAATTGGCCAGCTACTATTCCAGAGGAATAAAATACTACTTGGCAAAAGAGCAAAAGAAAGTAGTTTCTCCATGTCTGATCTTTAATAAAACAAGTGTTTTCCTAAAACAGTGAGTGAAAAGTTCAGACTCTAAGAAGCATTTTGAGGATCAAAGGGTCATTCCACAAATCCCCCTGTTCCCCACATACAGCTTATGTTTCAGCTCTCTGCTAGTGAGGTTTTGTTCTGTGAATTTCTTCTCAAGTCCAAATATGGCCTTAGGTAGGGAAACAGTAGAATTCCTTCAAGATTGCTGAGCACCTGAGTGGGTCCCTGCTCCGCTCACTTAGGAGCGTAATGATCTGCCTCCCTGGACATGATTGGCAGGGATGAAATCCAATCAAGAGATTTCATTTCGTGGGGGAAGGAGGGAGAACAAGGACTGGGCTTTCTCTGATTTATATTTTCAGAAATATCCCAAAGTAGCAAGCGTACTCAATTTTTCATGGCATCAAGAAATTTCTGCTTTTCCCATTTTTGCGACTTATATGAATAGTTTCTTGGGATTTCTGTGGCCCAGATGTAATATATCTTTTCATTTATTCACTTGAATAATTAATTCAAGTAATACACAGCACATACTATGTATCCAACAGTGTTCCAGGCACTAAGAGCACAACAATGAATCAGACAGAAAAGAGCTCTGTTCTCTAGTGGAGAATAAACTCCGAGCATACAGAGAAATCAGATAATTTTGAGAGTAGTAAGAGTGACAAAAGAAACTGTCTAAGGTACTTTCTTGTTGCTGAGAAACAACATCTGAAACCAGCGATTTAAAGGAACAGAGGTTCATTTAGGCTCCCAGTTTGTAAGGCTTTCAGTCCACAGTAGGCTGACTCCCAAGCAGGGTGACATGGCAGAAGAGAAACAGCTCATGACGCTGTGGGCACCAAGATCAAGGCGTGGGGGAGGGAGGGAGATAGGCCCATTCTGGCCACGCCCCCAGTGACTCACTTCCTCCAATCAGGCTTCACCTCCCGACATCCCTTTTAATTTTTTTTTTTTTTTTGAAATCGAGGATTGAACTCAGGTCCTTATGTTTTCCAGGCAAGCGCTTATTCTACTGAGCCATCTTCCCAGCTCCCATCACTTTCAATTTTAAATTCCTGGGTGAACTATTCCCTTGGGGAGTGTCTCCCCCCTCTGATCAATCACCTCTGGAAAGCCCCACATACTGATTCATGGAGTTTGGGGAGGACATCTAAATATAAACTACAATAGAAAGACGTCAGGTTAGAGAAGCAGAGAGTCACTGAGTATGGGTATGCATTTATATAAGGTGGCTAGAAAAAGATGTCATAACCATGGACAGCAGTAAAGAATCACTGTTTCTTAAAAAATTGAACAAACTTTGTAAGGAAAGAGAGGATATTATGGAGGATATATATGTGCATTCTTCTGACTTTCAGAAATTCTCCCATTTATTAAACGTAAGGTTAATCTTGTCCAGCAACAAGTCTACCCATATATATAATCACCCATCACTTTACTCTTTTATTTTTACTTTTAACTATCAAAATTTTACATATTTATGTGGTTTTGGTATACATGTGATATGACTCAGCTTTGCATCCCTGGGACAAAATAGCTGAATTAAAAGATGAGAGGTTTATTTTAGCTCATGGTCTTTGAGGGTTTGATGGAAGGTGTCCAGGAAGTAGGAAGAGACAGATAAAGAAACAGAGAGAGGCGAGCTGCCCAGATAGCTCAGCAGATTAAAGCACCTTCTTCGGCAGATGCAGGAACAGGGGTTCAGGCTCCAGCGTGCCATGAGATGGCAATTGAGACTGGGTGTGGTGGTGTGTGACTGTAATCCTAGTGCTTGGGAGGCTGAAAACAGGAGAATCACTGACTCCGATCTGTGTAGTGAGACAGACAGAGAGAGAGAGAGAGAGAGAGAGAGAGAGAGAGAGAGAGAGAGAAGAAGAGAGAAGCTGGGGAGATTACTTGGTGGTCTAAGCACCTGCCTGGCAAGCTCAAGGACCTCGGTTCAATCCCTGGTACTGCATGCCATGTTGTCCCTGGAATCCTGGGTATGCCATGCTGGTGCTGGGGAGGCTGAGACAGGAGGATAACTACAAGTTTGAGCTGCATAGCAAGACCATATACCAAATAAAGAAAGAGAGAGAGACAGGCGTGCCGTGCTGGCCCCACCCCCAGAGTGCGCTGAGACGGTGACTGAGACTGGGCATGGTGGCGAGCAACTGTAATTCCAGCGCATGGGAGGCTGAAAACAGGAGGCTCACTACGAGTCTGATCTACGTAGTGAGACTCTGTAGACCCTGCACTAAATACATGAAAAACAAAAGAAACAAACAAACGAACAAACAAACAAACAAAAACCATGGAAGTGCCAATACTCTCTCAAAGTACTGGTTTCACTTCCTTTGGATATATATCTAGTATTGGGATTGCTAGATCACATGAGACTTTTTAATTTTTTGAAGAATCTACATACTTCCACAATGGATGTTCTGCTTTACATCCCACTGTCAGTACACAAGCCTTCTCTTTGCATTGCATCCTTACCAACACTTGTTATGTTTTTTTTTTTTTTTGATGTCATCTTCTTGTAAGATGATATTTTCTTGTGATTTCAATTTCGACTTCTCTGATTATCAGTGGTGTCTGCTATGGTTCACATACCTATTTGCCATTTTTATGTCTTCTTTGGAGAACTGTTTTCAAATTCTTTTTCTACTTTTTCATCAGGATATTTGTTCTCTTACTAGTAAGCTATAGGAATTCTTTGTAATTGTTGTATATTAACTTTGTATCTGATGTAATATTTGCAAATACTTTTTTCTTCCATAGGCTGCTTCTTTACTATGTTGACACTTTCCTGTGCTATGCAGAAGATTTTAGTTGGATACAAATTTATTTTCTAGTTTTGCTGTTGTTACCAGTGCAGATTGCTGGTCTACCAACAGTGTCAGAGAGCTTCTCCTCTTTTTCTTCTAGTAGTTTTACAATTTCAGGTTTTCCAGTTGGGGTTGATATTGTGTATGGTTAAGGACTCAATTTCAGTCATTTAATTCTTGCATATGGACATTCAGTTGTCCTAAAGCCATGTATAGAAGACTGTTTTTCTCCACTACATTCTTTCTTTTCTTTCTTTCTTTCTTTCTTTCTTTCTTTCTTTCTTTCTTTCTTTCTTTCTTTCTTTCTTTCTTTCCTTTCGTTCATTCATTTGTTCGTTCTTTCTTTCTTTTGGTATTTAGGAGGGTCTCACTGCATAGATTGGACTCATAGTGATTATCTTGTTTACAGCCTCCCAAGTGCTGGGATTTCAGGCACACAGCACCGTGTCCAGTCTTCCACTATGTTTTCTTGAGGCATTTTTTTTTTTTGAAGGTCTTAATTGACTTTGAATCTCAGATTTCTCTTTCAGATTTCTGTTCCATTTTCTTTGTCCATTTTATGTCAATCCCATATTTTTTGATTATTATAACCATGTATTGTATTTGTGACAGGGTGCCTTCAGCTTTCTTATTTTCTCTTTTAAAAAATATTTTTAATTTTTATTTATTTTTTTTCTTTCTTATTTTTTCTTAAGATTGTTTTGACTATTTAGAATCCTTTGTGTTTTAGATGAATTTTAGGATTTTTTCTACTGTAAAAATATATTGGAAGCTTCACAAGGATTACACTGAGTCTGTAGATTGCTTTGAGTAGTATAAATATTTTAAAATATTATTTTTTTCTGCTCATCAATATTGGATTTCTATTTATGTGTGTCTGATTTAATTTTATTAATGTTTTACAGTTTTCAATGTATAGGTATTTCACCTCCTTGGTTAATTTATTCCTAGATATGTTGTATTTTTAGGTGTTAGTATAAAATGTGATTGGTTTCTTGATTTTTCTTTTGGACAGTTCACTGTTACTCAACAGAATTGACATTGATCCTTTATAATAATTGTATCCTTAAACTTTATTGATTTTTAGTTTTACCAATTTTTTTTTAGTCTTTGGGGTTTTTTTTCCTACAGAAGATTTTGTCATATGTCAATAGATACAATAACTCAAATTTCGATTTTTCTTTTTCTGGTCTATTACTTTTGTTATGGCTTTCGGTACTATATTGAATAAAAGTAGCAACTATTCTCTTGTTCCTGATTGGAGAGAAAGAACTTTCAGCTGTTTATGTTTATTCATGTTGCTACTTACGGGCTTATCCTCGTATGTTGAGATACATTGTTTCTATATTTGACTTTTTGAGGTTTTTAATCATGGAAAGCGCTTCATTCCTAGATAAGACTAGAATGTCAGGCCTGGCCAAATAGCTCAGTGGATTAAAGCACCTGCAAGCAGGTAGAGGGACTGGGGGTTCAATCACTGGGCCTGCCATGCTGTCCCTGCCCTAGGGCACACAGCAATTGAGACTGGGTGGGATGGCACGTGCTCATAATCCCAGCTTTTGGGAGAATGTAAACAGGTGGATCACTATGAGTCCAATCTAGTAGTAAGACCCTGAACACCCTGTACTCTTACCTAAAAAAAAAGAAAAGAAAAAAAAAAGACTAGAACCTCATGAGTCCTGAGCTAATTAGCAAATATAAAAACACAAAATAAGAAACTTTTCTCTATCCTGCAAAGAAGAAAAGCAAAGTGATAAATAAGCTAGAAGAATTAAGATAATTTTGGGAACATACAAAAAGTTAAACAGAAAGCAGTGGATGTAATTGAAAAATTCAATGATAAGGCATTTCTATAACACGTTGAGAAAATAAATGCTTTTGTATAGGAGCAGAAATATGGAGAATTGGGTCAGATGGGTCACATAAGTAGAGTATGTGCTGTGGCAAATAATTGATCAAACACTCCAGAAACTTTGAAGAACAGTTAAGGCGCAGAATGCAAGAAGGAAATGTAAGGCTGTTAGAAATTTCAATAATAACCAACAAACCAACCATCCATCCATCCATCCATCCATCCAACCAACCAACCAAATTTACAAAACAATTATGATGCAAAGCTTCAGGGAGCTAAATGTGACCTTTGCAACTGGGGATGATAAAGCATTAAAATTATTGTTAACAAAATATTATGGTTACTCCACCGGTGGGAGAGGGGTTATGGTGTTAGGATCTTAGAGAAAGACAAGTACTGCATTACACCCAGCAGCCCTGCTGATGACACTTCCATGATTCCAATGCAATCAGTGCGCTTAATGGTGCTCAGGCTGTGTATTAAATGAGACAGTATGAGATTTTACTGTCACAACTGCTCTTGGTACTGACCACATAGAGGTGAAGCAAGTGTTGACAGATGTTAGGAAGAACACGAGGGAGTAGAGTGTGGAGCAGACAGTTACTGACATCCCAGTTCCAAAATGGACAGCCATGAGAAAGCATGTGTAAATAACAAACGCAGGACTGTGTCTGAGTTTATGGAATAATCAGGGAGAGGAACGGAGAATGGTGATGGAACTATTTTGGGAGACAAAGGGCAGAGAAAGTAAGGGTAGTACAAATAAGCTGTCATTCATCTCTTACAGCAAGAAGTTACAAATAACCAGTAGAGATGATGCAGGACGAAAGAGTGGTTTGAGCCCACTCTTGCGAGCTTCTTAGGTGACAACCAGACAAGCCACATAAAAGTGGTTCCTCCTCGGGAGAGAGCCCCCAGGTGGGACTGGATGGCCCAAGCAACCGATGCTCTCCATTATAAGACTCTGGGGCCAAGTTTCTTATGCATGTCTATATAAATTTTATATACTGAAGAAGTTTCTTATTTCTTTCCAATATATAAGGAGGCGCACAAATACGACAAGCATTCATTGATACGGGAATAGGATATTTTTTCTGCACAAAGGTGATACTATTTTTTTTTTTTTGGAAGATAGCTAGGAAAACACTTGTTATTTGAAAAAGAAGAGAAAATTTCACTTCTGTTTCTTAAGGCTACTTTTTAAAACCTATTCTTTTTATTGGGGAAACTTTATATGGGATGAGATTTAACACTTTAAGCACGTGAAGGGCAAAAAATCAGTGACATTAGTTATATATTACAGAATCATCAAAATTTTAATTGTTCCAAACAGAAACTCTATATCTATTAAATAATGATTCACTGTCTTCCTCCATCTAGCCCCTGATAACCTATATTCTACAATCTATGGATTCCATGTAACTCATATAAGTGAAATTATACAATATTTGTTCTTTTATCATTGGCTTATTTCATTTGTTTTCAGGCTATCTTTTGACAATTTTCTGAAACCTCTTTAGGCATGTGTCAAGACCTGAAAGACATGAAAAATGTGAATTTATAGTCTTTTACTCCATATAAAACTTTGATAATACCAGAAAAAAATATTATGTCTGTAAAGAACAATAGCTGCTGAATTATCTAAAATCCAGGCTTGGTAACTACCAAAGTTTACTCTTGCTAGATCTCCGGGAATTACATTTTATCAGATGTGGGAAATAAGTTCCAACCCTCACTAATACAAAACTGCTAATATGGATATAGTGTTGAGACTTACATTCCCAGCTGTCTGACTAAAGGTGTTAACTTCTTTCATTACCAGAGACACATATAGTTGCTTTATGCACAATTGAATAAGACAAATCAGCCAATGTTCCTCCATCACAGTGTGCCTCATACACACCCCTCGGAGACATGTGCTGCCCTTCAAGTTGAATTCCTGCCCCTTTTCTGTTCACAGATACTCTTTTCATCATGTTCTACATTTCTTTCTGGAACATCTAACATTTCCAAGTGCATTTATAAGGGAATGGATATGTGTGCAGTAATGTGAATTACAACCTACCTAAAAGGATTAAATCATCTCTTGTTATTTGTATTCATTTTCCATTGTCAACTAAAATTAACTTCAAAGTTATAGCAATTTGTAGGGGAACTTGAGACAAGATTGATAACAGATGTTTTCTTCTACACTTTCTCAAAGAGCTGTCACCCTTGACAGATACCCTAGAATGCAGTTATGCAAGGAGATGTTAAAATGTCAGCATTTCATTAAAAATAAGTTACTAGGGATAACAGGGTGACTTCTTAGCATATCCCAAAGCACAGGGAACACCAATATGTTTGCCAGAATTCCTCCAAGAGCAAAAGAACAATGTATCTGCAAGGAATGAGACAACTCTTCAGCACCTGGAAAAGCACAATAGGGAGAATCTTCCGTTTCTCAGAGGTGCCCATTCCTACAGGCAAAGTAGAGTTATAGTGCAGCTGTTAAGCTGAATTGGTAAATGAGACCTCTGATTTCATGAGTAAAGAATGTATGATAAGAGAGGCAGAGTGACAGACAGACAGACAGACAGACAGACAGACAGACAGACAGACGGAAAGAGGAAGGGAGAGGGAGACTGAGATTATGTGTTAGGGTAACGGAAAGAGTTTTAAAGGGAATTGTTCTACTGTAAATAGCAAGCTAGCAAGGTGTCACATACAGTGACAGCATCGGAGAGCTACAGTGATGGGCTATTTTGAAGAAGTTGACATTAACGACCACTCTAGTAGAAGTGTACCAGTGAAGATAGTAATGGGACTAAGAAAGCATGAAAGGAGAAGTAAGCATTGGAGCCTGAAAGGCAAGGCTAAATTTGTACCAGACTTCAGAGTTCTGGCAGTCCATTGACTTTAGGGGAAGCTGAGATGGGAGAAGTAGGGAGTAGGGCTGAGGGTGAGGGAAAGCCTTCAAAAGCACCCTCAGGGTGGCCTGTTGTTGTGTGGGATCAGGGTCAAGGGGGTCCTACATGAGTGAATACTTGCACCAAGTAGAATACATCAGAGATTATTTAAGAGTAGTTTAAGCATGTTTAAAGGGTTAGAAAACATTGTTCTCGGTGAAGCAGCTTAAGGCTGCTGACACACAGCCAGGAGGAGGATGTAAATAATTGCTGTGGTCCAATTCTCGTATGTTGTCTCAAAATATGATTTGGTCTTGTGCGTTTGGAACTCATTTATGGGTTCTCATGACAAGTAAGAGGGACTCAGGACAGTATGACCTGGTTCTCTGTGGGGCGCTAGACTCTGAGGATGCTGGTGCTGTCCCAAGCTGCACGTATGATTCAGGGGACAGAGGCCCATTACTTTAAAAGGTTCTGAAACAAAAGCTTTGTGATGATTCATTTATTTTTCTCTCTTGTGTCCTCACAGCTTGTGGCCAAATTCAGCCAACTGCATGCAAGACCCTAGCCTTTTGGGAGGTCTGGAGGGTTCAAAATGATTCAAATCCTTTTAGAAGTCAGGCTTCCTGGTCTAGCATGACCTATTCAAAATCTAGCTTGTGTTTCAGGCCAAGGACCTTGGGATCATTGCTGGTGTCCTCTCTCTTTCTTTCATGTTCCACAGCCTATCTGTGGAGAAACTATCCTTTTTACCCTTATGACACCTCCTGAGTCAGTCATGTTTTCTCTGCCCTCACCATAGATGCAGAACTCGGCTGTCGTTGCTTCTTGCCTGGATGAATTATCAGTCTTCTCGTCCACTTGCTCACTTTGCCCTTGTGGACCCTACAGGGTCATTTCAAACCTCTGTCAAAAGCCCTTTGATGGCTCTTAGCGTGAGCTCCTCCATGTGGCCTCACAACTCACAGGCCTACCTTTGCCTCTCTAAACCCCCTTCTCTCCCCAGCCTCACAGACCTATTGGGTGCTCCTTATGGACTCCTTGTGCTCTGGACTCTGTGCCCCCACCCCCATTTCTTTGTCCAGAGCCCATTTCTCTGAATGATGCATGCCCCATTTTCTGACCTCTCTTGTGACCTTCCTTGCATGCCACCTGCTAAGAGGCCTCGCCATCTACCTCTGGGCCCCATCTTGTCTTGTCTTTTTTTTCCCTGCTTTACTTTTCTGCTGTATGAACCATTATTGGTGACATATTTTCTTATTTTATGTATTGAAACTCTCCCCAGAGACAGTATAAACTCTTTGGGAACAGAGATTTATATGCTGTTCCATGCCTATTACTGGAGTAGTGCCTGGTATGCAGGGGGACTCACAGATTTGTCGACTGGATGAATAAACATCTCCTGTACCTTATTCCTAAAAGCACCACCTGGCCTTGTCACAGTAGGCATGATCCTGACCATGACTTTGAAGCCTTGTGAAGGGCTTCCTTTTCCTACCAGTAACCTCTGAGACTGCCTGCTGACTGCCTGCCAAAGCCAATTTACATGATCTGATCTCAGGGGTTTTCTGTCTTCATCCCCTCCATGGAATGGTTCCCTGGGATTTCTATAAGCACCATGCTTCTGGCTGCTTATAGAAAGTGCAGGCTGTTGCCTGTCTCTGTGCTTTTTAGGCATTGTCCTGTGTGCTGTGAATCTGCCATCATCCATCCAACTGAAGTACAACATACAATCACATTAGCTAAGTCGCCCTCCTTTTTTCCGGGAAAAGAAATTTCTTTAACCTCTGTATACTTTGCCTCATGATGACAAGCATCTCATTCAATTAAAAGATTCCTATAAAGGAAACAACAACAACAATAGCAACAAAACGACAACCTAGAAATTACTGAGCTTTGGAAGCCAGGGTTGCTGTCACGGCCACATGGTGTCACTGTTGAAACGTTAGCTGTCCGGCCAATTGTTGTGGCCCTTCTCTACTGACAGGAGGGCGGCAGTTAGCTGGTACGGAGTAGGTGGCCTGTCACCCCTGAAGTCTGGAAATTTACTTACCATAATAAGTGGGCCCTTCCTGTGGGTTCTGGGGATGTAATCTAAGCTTAGCCCTCCTTTTCCTTTTGTAACATCACCATTGCAGTTCACCATCTTAAAGTGGTGGGATAGCTTCCTGGATTGCCCATACCTATGGGTGACAGAAAAGGTGGGGGCAAGCATCTGGGACACCCTCTGAGAGCCTCCCAGTTAGACCACTGTTTTGATTGACAGCTTCGTCCTGAGACTCTGGAAATGAAGAGCAATCTTGCTAAGAGATGCTCGCTTTTGAAGTGTGATCAAAGCTCTGAGTCTAGGATTGCTTAGTAAGTACAATTTTTTTTCTCTTTACAGTTCAAATGGCCTTCATAATTGATAGGCATTATAGTCACATAATGAACTGAAGTACAGAAAATAAAAAGCCCCAGCTCTGGAAAACAGTGAGAATTTATCTCCTTTGGTGTTGCCTTCAGCTCACACTTGATAATTTTGTGAGGTTCTGTCACCCTGTGAGGTTCTGCCACCCTGCAGCAGTTTCTATACAACTCAGAAAAAGTCCCTAGGCCCTTTCTACCCCGACTTTAGGTCATTAAAAGGCTTGAGCAAACTTCCCAGTTCCTGTCTGTTGAATAAAGATGACCCTATATGGAGAGAGAAACGTAGGAGGTGTGTCTGGGTCAGGCACCCACATGCCACCAGAATTATGTGGAAAGAGAAACATTACCATTTTGCAAAGTCTTCACATGGACATATTCAAGGATCCCAAATTCTCTTGCTTTTCTTGATTTACTTTTAGTGTTTGTACATAAGAGTTATATAAACACACAAATTATATGTTTGTGCTTTTGATATCTTATATGTGGGCAAATCCCTAACTGAAAAAAACCAAATCAAAAAACTAAACAAGATTTCTTACCTTTACGCTAGAATTTCTGTTTCTTAGAGATTTGTTTTGGTTTTATTTTCTGAAATGGAAGTAAGAACAAAAATAATAGAGAGTCTATGAAGTTCTTAATCCCAAAAGGCTCTTTGAATAGGGTTTCTTTTGTCCAGTGGTCTCACTTTTATGGAAACCTAAGGGAATTCAGATTTTTAATTCAGATAGTGTCAATAATGTTACAACAAGGGATTCTAATAGCCTCTACATTTAGTTATGAGAAATTGTTCTTCTTCTTTTGGCTACCAATTATACATTTTCTACCAATTCACATATTTTTGGTTTACTTCTTTTTGAAGATAATGATGTAGAACAAAAGCATTTTTCATTTACTAAATGGATTTTACTTGAAATATCTACTTCATTAATTTTCCCCAATACCGATAGGTCATAACATTAATAACTGAATGTCATGGGTTGTCTTACTTTGATGATAAACTAGGCAATCAGATGTTCATTGTCATTTATAAAGTTGTTCCTCAACCTCGCAAATTAACTAATTCTAATTTTCTTTCTTGATTTTGCAGTCAGGAAGAAAAGCCCCTTCTAGATTTGGTAATAGAATTTAGAATTTAGAGTATCTGTATTCTCAAACCCACTCTCGACAGCATGCACAAAGTAGAACTCATCGAGCAAGGCAGCTCACTAAAACAAATTAGGACTGTCAGGATTCCTATTTCTGGCTAAAATTCAAAGGGCTAAAGCATTTTAAAAAGGCAATAGAGTCCATTTCAAAGTAATAAAAATAAATCCTTTCTCTAAAGAATAAGAGCATTAAACATCTGCGATGCTTCCTAGAACTCTGGGTTTGAGTTTATAAGATTATACCAGGGATCATAAACTCAAATGTCTTCAGGACCAGATCAGCGATATTAATTCTGGCTTGGGAGAACAAAGGTGAGCTGGTAAGTTCTCGGATCATCAAGAAGGGGCAGCTGCTTTTCAGCCCCTGGCAGCCGCAATCATTTGAAAATGTGGACCTGGCCTTGTCAGAGCTATTATCCTTTCAAGAGTGACTATAAATCCAGATTTGTATAAGGAAGTTCCTGTACCTTGCCATACACTTTTTTTACTTCACTTCCATATGTTGCTAACCAAGGAAGGTCTGAGATGCTTTGTAACTCTTTGTGCTTTCTTTCTCTTTCTCCTCTTTCTCCATTCCCCTGATGAATAGCTTATGGAGACTTTGTTAGATGTGCCGGCCTCGGCACACTACACGTGCATATGTGTTGGTCACAAAATGCTTCAAAAATAAGAACGGCAACTATATTTATATTCCCAGAATGTACTATAGTTACTGGCACATACTAGGCACGCAGTGAATGAATAAAACCTTGCGCTAGTCTTTCTGATTTTATCCAATCATTATTATTTTTTATATAATTTTAAAACAACTTCAAGGGGCCAGGGAGATGGCTCAGTGGAATAAGCACTTCCCTGGCAAGCACAAGGGCCTGAGTTCAATCCCTGGTTCTGCCAAAAAATAAAAATAAATAAAAATAAAACAACTTTGAAAAACTGAGTTTCGAAGTATCTAAGACCAAGTCATTATGAAAGAGAACCATAAATTACACTGACAGTTTGCTTTCCCACTCAAGTTCCACACTGTAGGTATGCCATACAGACATGCCTGCACGTGCAGAGGTATTTCACATTCTAAATAATTTAAATATTCATGGCATTGACTAGAACAAAAATACTGAAGCTCAAATTCATCAATGGACTCTAATGAGTCAGTCTTTTGAGTTTGTGTTTAGGGGAAAATTGTACATGCTAACCAATACTCTTATACATATTTCCTGTCCAGTAGAGTACAACTTCTTCTTTAGGAACTGCTATACAAGTGCAGAATAAGCTCCAAACATGGCATATTGTTTGTTGTTTACACAATTTGAGATAATGCAATTTTGGGTGTAGTTAGGAAGTTTTTCAGCAAGAAGAATGCTCATGTTGCTCACAGGAATATTAATCCAGGGAGGAAGACAACACTAAGTCAAAAAATCAATGAAAATTCAGATCTCCTCAGCATCATGCAGAAAAATCCCCTACAAGGAAAATCTGTACTGTAACTTTTACACTTTTTATCTTTATATGCATAGCAAATAGAAGGAAGCATATTCAAGCTTTTAAGAGTAGAACACACAGAACACAAGTTTACATTGCTAAGAAGCAAAGTTTTTGTTTAACTTGACGGTGGTTTGACTTTTGGTCATAATATGGAACAAATTGGACTGTAAGACTCTTTCCAAAAAAACCTAGCCCCAGAACTTAGTACCCAGATTTCTCTTGCCTGATTCTGTTGAGTTGAAGGCATGTAGCTCTCACATTCAGAAAGCTCTGAAATCTGTAATTCAAATCTTCAGGATTTGTGTCATTACCAGGGAGTAGATTACTTTAATTTACTGGTCAGAGAAGATGACAAAGAAATATAGGCAGAAATACTTTTATTGCTTGACCACCATAATTCTTATCCATGAATGAGCAGGAAAGCTTTTACTGTAATCACTAGTAATTGCATTTGGACCACTTGTCTTCTCTATGAGATAGTCTTCTTAACAATGATTTAAAATTGATAAATAGTGTTACTATACATATTTATTGCGTACTGCTTTGATATACATATATATCAAATGTATAATAATCAAATCTTAGTAATTAGCATATCCATTAGCTCAAACATTTATCATTTCTTTGGGCTGAGAAAATTCATACTCCTTTATTATTTGAAGTATACAATAAACTACTGTTAACTGCCGTTGTACTTGTGTACAGTAGAACACTAGAACTTACCCCTCCTACCCAGGTATGTTTTGTGGTCAGATACTAACATCTATTACCTCCACCCTTCCCAGTCTCTAATAACCATTATTCTCTCAAATTCTATGACACAAGTTGGCTAAGCTTTGCATGTGAGTGAGAACATGGAGAATTTATCTTTCTGCATCTGGCTTATTTCACTTAATGGGAGTCTTTTATGTGCTACCAGAAGAAGAGTAGTTATCTGATGCTCCCTACCACTGGGCCAGCTGAGAGGTAATTTATCAGCTCATATAGCCTCAAAAAGCAACTCACATGCAATCTCATCACAGTTACTTAACAAGACTGTAAGATTCTGCCGAAAGATCCAGACCTTCTGAGTTTGGGGAGCTTTTTTTGTGTGTGTGCTGTCATTGCTGGGGAATGGGACAAAGAGCAAGCAGAGTGTGAGAGTGTGGTGCTCTGTGTGCCTTTTACAGTTTCATAAAGAACACCAGCTGTAGCTGAGGCCAAATGACCAATAGCCTCCAGGACAGCCTATTCTCATTTCGATGGCTTATCGAGAAGACTGTCCTTTGCTTCTTTCTCTAAATGTGTTTAAAAATCAGCCTGAAAAATAGCTTGATCAGATAAAAAATTTTTCTTAGGACTCACAGATAAATGGTTAATAACTTGCTTCCATAAAACACAGTTATCTATAATCATTTCCATTTAAAGAAATATATCTTCTGCATTTTAAAACCAATTATACTTAGGTCACCCAGTTTAAATCAGATATTCAATGTCTAGTCTTTTCACTCAAAGTCCTCCTGTCAAAAAAAAAATTAAAAAAAAAGTCCTCCTGTCCTTAAAGAGGAACTCACAGATGCATAGGGCCTTTTATTTAAACTTATTTTCAGAGGGGCTTTTAGGGATCTTCCTGAACCTTTATCTTAGTGTGCTTGTTGTTAGTAGTAGTGTCAAAGATTCCAGTGGTCAAGGGCACATTGTGGTCTTGATTATCCCATTAGGGATTCTATAGTAAGTGAGGTTCCATTCACAATTAGGATTGAGCCATTTCTTCTCTTGAGGTAAACAAACTCTTTCTGGGTACCTCTGCATGTTAATTACCTGGATGGAATCAACCACAATAATTAAGAACTAATTCTTAGGAAAGAATAAGTTCTCCACAGCTAAACATCACTTCCTACCTTAGGGGAATCAAGGGAGTCTAACAGCGAAAGTGTCTTTAAATGAAACAACTTCGATCAACTCTTTCTCATGGTAGCCCACCTGCTCCCATCTGCTAATATTTCACTTTCTATTTCTCTTCTGGTCCTCTAGTCTCCATACCTGTACTCCATCTTCCTAAATTTGTTCTGTTTATTTTAGATTCAATCTTTATTATTTATCCAAAAAGTATTTAAGGAACCCATGTAGTTCCCCTTGCCTGGAAGGCTTCATTCTTTGGCTAAGGCCATGATTTTCAGCAAGTTTTTTTTTTTTTTTAAGTTGGAATTTGTCACTGTCTCCTAAATATAAAATTAGCCTAAAAAATCAAATTATTCTTAATGATCTCAGAGCAAGCCTTGTTTTTCTTACACAAGACAAGAATGAGTGGTGATCACTACCCTGTGATGTTGATTAATAAAGTAGTTTTTATAGAAGGCTTCATCTGGGCTAGGTCCTGTCTGAAATGCTCTACATGTGTGCATTAATCTTATTTAAAGGTAGTTGCTGTTACTTTCTCTCTTGCTCTGGTGAGGACACTGTGGCTTGGAGAGGTGCCACTTGTGGGCAGAGAGGCAGACTCCAAACTTATGTGTAGCTGGCCCTAACCCACGTGCCCCTGAACAGCACAGCACATTACATGGAAGGTTGCTACACCTTCAGTCCTACAGAAGGAACCACGCATTGTTCCACACCTGCCGCCACTGAACTGTTTCATGTGTCTGCTGCTGCTTCTTTCCCAGAGAGATTGTTAACTTTCTAGAGCATATGGAATACCTTTGTGTTTGATCTGTTCTCTTTTCCCCAGTCTCTAGAACAGCACTGAATTATAACAGATATTTAATAATTTCCTACTGATTTAAATGTGTACTCTTTAGCTCTCTCTCCTCTCTAGGGTTTTCTTGAAGTCTTTCATGTTTGTGCTAAGCAGTGATATCTGAATATAGTTGCCAATAACAATGATATGATAATAACACCATTGTAGCTAACAGGGGTTGAGGACATACTTTGTAACTCTGTACCAGGAAATTGCTATGGATCATTTAACTTATCCTTCTCAACAATCCTGTAACTTACATATTATAATTTGACTATTTTATAGATTAAGAAACTGATCGCTGGGACAATTATGTAACATAACTAATGTTGTTCTACTCATATGAGGTTGAGTTTAGAAGCCCTGATCGGCAACCATTTGATTTCAGGATTTATATTTACAACTATTGAAAACAGACTTAAGAGGACCACAGCATGGATTGATCACCTCCTAGGTTTTTTTTTTCCCCAATACTTGACAACTAAAATTACTTTCTGTAAATATGATTTGGTGTTAAACTGTATGTAAAACTTACCATTGTAACAATGTTAATTGTACCATCTAAGCCTCCTGGCATTAAGTACACCCATGTTGGTATGCAGTCATCAGCCACCACCACCAGTGATTTCCAGAACCTTTGCATCATCCTGTGCTTAAACTCTGAGCCCACTTAATAGCAACCTACATTCCCCCTGTGCCTCTCCTCAAGGGTATAAATCTGCTCTGTTCAGCTCTTGAGAATTTCAGTCTGAGAATATTTATCATAGAGGCCCTTGTCAAATTTGAACCCCTCTCTTATTCAGGGTGGTTCCAGACCTTGTGACCTTCTCAGTACTTTGCTTCCTGGCACCAGGAGACCTTGACATGTCACATCTGCATTTTATATGTATCCCTGATACTTCTTTAAAAAAGAGTTGAAGTCATTTTCCAAGTCCTCAAAGAAGGCAAGAAGGTTTGAGCCAGAGTGTTAATTAAACAAAAGGTCTCTCGAGGTCTAACCCATCACACTGTTGTACTCCACAGTGTAACATTGAAAATGTAACTGTAATTTTATAATGCAACTCACACATATTTTTAATTTGCTGTTGACTCAGGTATCTGACTCTTGCTCTTGTGCGCCTTCTGAAGGCTTGAGCTGTTTCTTTTTCTTGGTTCTGTAATTCATACTATTATTATGGTGGCAGGGATTTTGTGTGCATATAAAGTAGACAAAAATTAACTTCTGTGGAACTTTGATTCTAGCAGGGTGGCACCATTTAAATTCAGTCATGCATTTAATAAGCACATGGTTTGTACTTGGCTATGTGAATTTGTAAGTAAAAAAAGGACAAGGAACATCTTTGCCATTGAAAAGTTCCCATGCTTTTTCATGGAATCTTATGTTTGGAAGGAACCACTACTAAGTACATAAAAAGTGTATGTGTGGGAAAGTATTGTCTCTGAGTCTGAAGATAAGTAGTAAAGTTTCACCTGTTTTCTTTCCCAGCTCTTTGAGAGTGGGCAGGCAGTGTATTATCGTAGGTCTTAGTTTACTTGTCTATAAAAAAGGCTGAGTTTTAGTTAA
Organism: Octodon degus; assembly: GCF_000260255.1. Lineage (NCBI taxonomy): Eukaryota > Metazoa > Chordata > Mammalia > Rodentia > Octodontidae > Octodon > Octodon degus. Next base: position 13,225,662 of record NW_004524588.1, read on the forward strand.
ATATGATTGCGAAAACTGAAGAATATTATAGCATTAATTCTGCTATTGCAAGAAAAAGAGAAACCTTCACTTTAAAAGGAGGGATATTTTTGAGAAACTATAATTTTATGAGCTTTTCCTTGAATGAATCCAAATCTCTGGCTCTACCCACTGACATAGGTCGCCCTTTTCCAGTATAAATGTAAATCTCTTTCTCCAGATAGCCCTTCAGGTATTTTGTTTCTCTTTTCTCATAAAAATATACCCCTCTCATGGGATCATTCACGCAAAGTCACAATTCTACCCTAGCTTTATTTGAGTTAATTGTTTTTGTAACAACTTTATTGGTACATTTTGACATACATAATGATCACATTTATCTTAGAGAATTTGTACTTGTATATAACACATCTTAGTTCCTTTTTTCTTATTCCTTTCCCTTTCATTTAATCCCTTTTCCCCTCTCGTTTTACAAAACTTTGTTTCTATTATTTCCTTCCATTCTTTTTTTTTTTTAAACTCCTAGTCTCCTCCTCCCCTTCTCCTTCCCTAGTTCTCCGTACCATTTTAATATTTTCTTCCAATTTCCCAATCTTTGTCATTCATTTTGGTCCTTATTTATCTTTTTGATTTCTCACATAAGAGAAATAATGTGATATTTAATCATGCGTGTTCAACTTATTTCACCTAAAATTATGTTATCATGGTGCATCTACTTACCTAAAATTGTCTAAAGTTTATGCTTCTTTATGGCAGAGTGACACTCCACTGTCTATACAAACCATACTTTCTTCATCCATTACTTGGTTCATAGGCATTTGGGCTGTTTCTGGGATTTAGTATTACAAGTTTTGCTAATATAAATATAGGTAGGCATATATCACTGTGTATGATGCCTTTATTCTTTTGAGATGATACCTAGAAGTAGGAATATCTGACTGTAATGTAACATCTAATTTTAGTTTTTTTGAGGAATCTTTATTCTGATTTCCAAGTGGCTGTTCCAATTTGTGCTCTCACCAATAGTAAAGAAGGTTCTTTTTTTCCCATAGTCCTGCCAACATTTGGTATTTGATTTCTTGATGATAGCCATTCTTTCTGAAGCAAGATAGAATCTCAATTGATGTTTTAATTTGTATTTCTCAGAAGACAGGTGATGTTGAACTTTTTTGATATATTTATTTGCTCTGTATTCTTCTTCCTCTAAGAGCATCTATGCATTCCAGATGCCAATTTTTGGTTTTGTAAACTAGTAGTTTTTAATATAAGACCCAAGGGTATTAATCACCTAGGAAATTTCAAAAAGTGGGATGTTTTGAAAAAGTCATCCAGGTGATTCTTGAACTCTTTAGTATATTAGTAGCTTAAATTGTTCTGGAAACTTCTCAAATATGGCAATAATATTCAGATAAACAAATATCACAGGTATATGTAGGCCAGTTGAATTAGTTTGGGTATGCTAAGTGTTGTTACAATGGCACAGGAAAAGATGGTGATGGCTCATACACAGTGGAAGCTTATTTCTGGCTCAGATGAATTGAAAATGGACTTTCTAGAGTGGCAGGAGGCTCTCATTAAACACTGGGTTAGGGAACCAGCTTTATTGCTGCCTGTAGTTCTACCATTTCTAAAACATGACTGCACGGTACTTGTGTTCAATAGTATCAAATTGGGGCAAACAAGAGAGCGTAGCTCATATGGGAATTTATATGAACCTGGGTCACCTGAGCCCCTAAAACCACGTGACTACATTTACTGCAAGGGAGGCTGGGAAACGAGCACCCCGAAGGGGGAGAAATTGATCTGGTAGACAGGTACGTGATCACCGTGTAGAAAATGACTTTTCCTGATATTGTCAATATGACCCATTAATAAGCTCTTGGGTTTAATCTGTCTAGATGACAAAACATACAATAAATAAAATTAGAAGATAAACATGGGCTTGAAGAAAACTTCCTTAACATCTCAGCATTTTAGGCAAGTATGCTATTCTGCTGACTCATACTGAAGCAGCAGTCAACTAAGTAGTTTCAGATCTTTCCAAAAGAAATATTAAGTCAGATAGCTGCCTCATTCTAGAATCATTCAATCGCTTTTTAAAATCTAACAACAGAAATTTATGCAGCATCCTATTACTCCAGGCCTGCCATTCTAGATCTGTCAAGCTATTGCTTCTTTTAGAGAGCTCTGTACCGCACTAACAAAATAAGTAATACCATGCACTGCACCAGTCTCACCATGCACGGAGAAAAGGTACAGATGTGCTTTATAACAAAATTGGCATAACACTCATTTCCAGGTACTTAGTATTTATATTTTTTCCGGCACTGAGATTTTAAATTTTCATATGCAAAATACCATGAGGTGGATATCATTACTTTCACTTTAAAAATGGAGACATTGAAGTTTACAATGGGAAAGTAATAGTAACCACCTAAAAAATTAAGATTTAAACTCAGGCATGTCTTACCCCAAAGATGAATATTGAATTATTCTTTTATATCACCTCCTACATAGGCAATCTTTTTGATTAAAAACAAAAACAAAATAGGGAGAGGACAAATGTTAAGAATATAGTCACGGAAGACTTTATGGAAGTAAGATTTGTTGTGACCCTAAATAAAGGTAGGGACTAGACAGATAGGAGGGGAGATATAAAGCCAGTGTTTGCTAACATACTGCTTCTTCTCCAAGGAGAAACTGCCCTGTATAACTAACAATATTTTGAACTTTGGCAGACAAGAATGATAAAATGAAGATTTGGAGGAGTAGAGAGTTCATATGTCAAGTTACTGCAGGGGCAAACACATATTCTGAGCCTCTTAAAGGCATGTTTATTGAATGACTGTTTTCTCCACAGATATGTTATCATTGCATACTCAAGGAGACTTAAAAAATCCATAACTGAATCTAGGGGGATCTATTCAAATAGGAAGCCACTTAAAAAGGTAAAGGTGAGGATGTTATTGATGGACAACCTAATGATTTTTAGAGCTGTGTCTTCACTTGGTGGAGATAATGGAACTGCAATACATTCAAGAGGATCATTTGGATGGAATAATGATTAGATTGTCTATAAAATCATTCAAGTAACTATAGAAAACAAGGAAAAATATCCTCACCACCAGCAGTCTATCTGCAGTTTCCTGAAATTATCTTCCTTTATTGCAATGAATTACTTAAGATATATTGACTTCTCCGTAGAACTATACTATTTTCCTGCCTGCACTATTATGCACATTGACTGGAAAAGCATCAATACTATTCCATTTAAATGCTGTTGTAGTTCTCCAAAGCTATTTCCTTATTTGACTGTATATAGAAAGAAAGTGTAAAATTTAACTAAAAGGTTATCGATATTAATTTAAGAGGTAGATATGTAGAAAAAAGAACAAAACAGGTGGACTTCAAAACTTTTCCACTGATACAAATCATTCACATATATAATTCATGTAGAGAAATATAATGGTATTGATTATAGTTTAAATTTTCATTGCAGTTAGGATATATCAGACCCCATAGCTTTAATGAATTCCTAGCACAAAGCAGGGGCTAACAAATGATCAGAAACATGGTTTAGATGTAGAGATGAGGATTTGTCTGCCCAGATTTACCCATGACACCCCTGAAAATAAGAGTTGTAGCTGGAGATAGAACATAGCAGTTTTACCACATCAGCCATATATAGTAGCACCAAAACCAAATTTAGGTGTCTTAAAAGGGCACATTACTCTGCACCTAGGAAGACAAAAGTCACAATAAGTCTAAAACATTGTTTTGTTTAACGGACAGTTATATGAAGGAAAGTGTTAGTAACTGGCAAATATTCTAGGAGTCTTAACTTTGGTTAGGACTTTAGGTACATAATTTGCTTTTGGAAAAACAGTTATCATTTTACTATTTACAGAGCATGCTATGGTTTGAATGTTCCTTCCAAAACACATGTTGAAATTTATTTGCCATGTTGACAGCATTGTGACACAAGCTCTTTCAGAGGTGATTAGGTTATGACAGCTCTGTCCTTATGAATAGATTCCTGCTCATGCCAGTGGGGTGAGTTTGTCATGAAAAGGAAATTTTGATTTTCTCTCTGTCATGGTACTGGCTTGCCTTTTCACATGGCTTGAAAGCACCTCTCAGGTACCTGGGCTATGTTCTTAGATTCCCAGTCAAATAAACTTTATTTGTTTATAAGTTACCAAGTCTTACACTGCTACTAGAACAGCAGAAAACCCACCAGAGAGAAGGTGTGTGTGATAGGAGGTGGGTATTTAAATAACCTGCCTAGGCTCACGTTGCTGTTGAGATGTGGACCTGGTAGGCATGGCTCCAAATCCCATCCTTCCAAGTGCTTCATTTACATTCATATTAGATAAGTCAGGGTTCTCCAAAATAAGTATTAAAATCATATCAAAGCAGATACAGATATTACATAGAGATAGATACTTATAGGCCAAAAAATATCACATTCTGTCATCTATAAATTGAAACACCAGGAAAGCTTAGGGTGTAATTTGACCCAAAAATCAAGAGGCCACTGGTGTATGTCTGGGAGGCTGAAGGTCCAAGAATCGGAAGCTTGGAGGTCTGAGGGCAGGAGAAGATGGGTGTCCTAGCTCAAGAAGATAGAACAAGTTTGCTTTTGCTCCATTTTCTGTTCTATCCGGCTGATATAGATTAGTTATGGGGAAGATAATCATCTTTTCTCAGTCCACCAATTCAAATGCCAATCTATTCCGGAAACATTCTCACAGATACACCCAGACGTCATGTTTGTCAGCTACCTGGGAGTGCTTAGCCCAGCCAAGCTGGCACATACAGCTAACTATCGCGTGCATCATGGTTACTCTTCCATCGCTGGGGCACAATACCGAATACCCACAATTTAAAAGAGGAAAGGTTTATTTTGGCTCACATTAGGTAGGCATTTCAAGCCAAAGTCAGCTGTTTCCAAGGCAGGACAGCATAGCCGCGGGGCATGGCAGAGAAGGCTCATTTATGGCTTGGCAGGCAAAGCAGGGAGGCAGAGGTCAAGGGAGGAGTGGGGGAAGACAGCGAGCAGGCCACGTCCCAGTGACCCACCTCCTCTCATGTCCTAAAAGCAAATCAGGGCTGGGGAGATAGCTCAGCAGTCTAAGTGCCTGGCTGGTGAGCACAAGGACCCAGGTTCGATCTCTGGTGTGCTGTCCCTGGTTGCAAGCCCCCACCAAAACCAGCATGGTGGCACACGCCTGTAATCCCAGCACTGGGGAGGCTGAGACAGGAGGGTCACTATGAGTGCAAGCTGCGTAGTGAGACCCTGCACCAAAAAAATAAATAAATAAAGATTAACAATAAATAAATAAGTAAAAATTAAAATAAAATAAAAGCAAATCAGCTATAAGCCCCCACAATATAATCACTTCTCAAAAGCCCCACCTATGAATGTATGAGGCACTGGGGAACATTTTAAACATAAATCATGACAACACACGTCCTTTATTTTAGGAAAAAAGGAAAATGTTTCACAAAAATAAAACCATGTGCCTGTATTACACATACTACCCCCTTTTATTTGTAGTAACTCTCAGTTTATAAGTGCTTTTCTGTTTGCTCTTCGTAGTAATCCCGCAAGGGAGAGTTACAGTGATTGTATTTTATAAATTAAGAGTCTGAACTTGGGGAAGGGAAGTTGTTCTTGAAGATCAGAGTTCCTTTTATGTGTGATTTCTGCAGACCCAATGGGGACGGTCGCTGTCACACCCCAAATGTCCTAATTCCCAGCCTTCTCACCTTGTCATGGGCATTCTGTGTTGGTAAAAGTGGATGAGTGTAAATTGGACAACATAGAAGTTACCCCATGAATCTTGCTAATCCTCAGTCTAGCCCCTCAAAGGTCTTCTGCAAAAAGACAAGGTGGAAGTAGCCCACGCACGTGCTGTATCTTGAGCAGGCACTTTCTACCCACAAACGGTTGGCAGCGGTGAGCAAGATACAAACTGCAAGCTAAATGTGAAAGGAGTGACTCTAATTCTCTATAATTGTTTCAGAGTGATCATCAGCTTCATTTCTGAGCTCTCACTACTTTGAACTATGTGCACAATTTGGTTTGCAAACAGAAGAGCTTGGCAAAATTTCATCTCTCTGCTAACTGCATAGGGTGGTGACTCGGGGTGACCATCTCTCCCACACAAACAGGGATGTGGCTGTCTCTTCCAGAATCATGGAAGGAACTAAGTTCATGAACTGAGGTACCACTGCATTTCATAAATATGGGTCACATAAACTAGTGAACGACCGTTGTACTGTATGGAAGGCGTGATATGATGGGGAGACACATTTGCTGGCTGTGAGACTCGAGGCAGAGTTGCCTTTATTTATTTATTTATTTATTTTCTGGAACCAGGTATCAAACTCAGGACCTCACATTTGCCAGGCAGGCGCTGTACCACTGAGCTAATGCCTGTTTTCTGGGGTTTTAGTGAAGAATAATGATACAAGGAAAGGACTTTTTGAAGTGCACATTGTATAGCAAGAGCTCAACCAACATGGATATTTATGAAACACTTTGGATTGCTTGAAAGAATTACATTTTAAGGGAAGGGACCAATAAACTTCATTAAGGACATTAATGAAAGATCTGCTTAAATATATCTCTACTATACCAATATACAGCACCATCCAATGACATGTTTTACTTCTCAAAGAGCTAAATTATTCATTCCATAATGAAAAGAAGATTAAATTTGAAGACCAAATACATTCTGGTTCTATTATTGAACTTCTCTATGACATTGAGGAAACAACCTAGATTTTTTTTGGATTCAATGTCCTTATCAATGAAATGGGATTATCTACTCTTGATGCCTCTTAGCTGTGTGGCGGTCAAAACAAATTTGTTTCTGAATGTGAAAGCAGTATTTGTTTTGTTGTTTTTTGTTTGTTTGTTTTAGATTTCAGATCCAGGAGAATAGTGTCCGGCTGACACTTTGTTCAGAGAAAAGAAAAAGTGACATGTTATTTTGAGCCCACTCTTTCCACTCTCTTTTCCTTTTGAAACCTTCTGTACATGACACTATTTCCTATTGCATCTGCTCTATTTACACTTGCTGCTCGAGGAGGGGACAGGCTTTCGTGGCTTGCCAGCCATGTCCTTCTTGGGCTGGTACTGATGCTGTCATCCTCCGAGAAGGCGTGTGCTCCTGAGATGTCCAGGGCAATCTTTGAGTTCCAGAAGCGACAGTCTAGATTGAATTAGTTGTGGTTCTTCCACCACTAATTAGATGGCACAGCAGGCCTGCCTCGGGGCACAAAGGCATTGATTTAGTTTCTGTAATAAGTCTAATGAAGTGCCTTCACTGTGTTTCATGATGCCAGCTCTCTAAAAACTGCTCTGAAATGTAAAGTTTATGAACTAGACAATCAATTTCAGACACAACAGAAAATAAGAAAATATTTCTGACATTTAAAAACATATGCTTACATTTTCTCTACCCGTAGACTTGAAGATGACCTTGACAGAGCAGCGAATGTATTGCTTGGATTCCTCAGCAAATTGTAATGGAACCACACTAGGAGGCAGAGTCTGTTCTGAATTTTAAAGTATTGAAAGTGCCGCAATTGTTTTGTAATACACCCAGCTACCTAACACGTGTTATTATCCTCATTACCATGAAATATGACTTGTATTCATTACTGAATATCACCCATTTGCTGAATACTGGCTCGTCCAAGACATTTCTATGGTAAGATGACAACCAGATAGATAGAAATGAAAGAAAATTAATGGGGTGCTATAAAATTCTCAATCTAAACTTGTATTTTATATAGCGCTGTATATTTCCCAGAGCATTTTAACATCCAGTTTCTCTCATCAGAAGGAATATTTAGTGAAGTTCATGGACTTGGAACAATAGGCTGAAGAAAATATGATCGAGGACTAGACATTAAGGAGAAATAAGGTACCCATTCACAGCACCACAGAGCTGAGAAGAATCTTAAATTGTATCCAGTCTGTCTTCTCTCCCACATGTGATACATTTGCAGGCCTCACTGGTAGTCCATCAGTTCCTGTTTAAACATGGTTGATGGGCCCAATGAGATAGCTTAGCGGACTAAGCACCTGCTTAGGCAAGTGCAGGAACCAGGGGTCGATTCCTGGCACCTCCCCCAGGCATGTTGAGCTGGCCACCCAGTCCCGGAGTGGTGGCACACACCTGTAATCCCAGTACTGGGGAGGTTGAAAACAGGAGGATCACTACTGAGTCGAAGCTGCTTAGTGAGATCCTGTACCAAACACATAAAAATAAATAAATAAAAATAAACATGGCTGATGCAGGGACATATCTGAGGTTAAAAGACAGGGCTGTCCATCAAGAATGGCTCCATCTGCTAGCACATATTGGTTACAGTTAGCCACAATCTGCCTTTATAACTCGTTTCATTTCTCATTTGTGTTGTGTGACAAGAATACAAATCTGTTCTTGACTTGATGACAGTAATTCAAAATTGAAGTCCTGGAGGGCAGTCCAAATAGCTCAGGAGCCGGGATTTGATTCCCAGCCCTGCAGTGCTGGCCCCGCCCCTGGGTCACACTGAGACAGCAACTGAGACTGGGTGTGGTGTCGCACGCCTGTAATCCCAGCTCTTGGGAGGCTGTAAACAGGCAGATCAGTATGAGGCCGATCTAGTAGTGAGACCCTGAACACCGTGTAGACCCTTCCCTAAAATATGAAAACACAAAAACAAAACAAAAAACAAAATTGAAGTCTTAGAAATGGGTGCACCATGTAAATCTCCATCCTGAATAGTCCAGTGATTTCAGCAATAATCATGGCTTGATTTTCAGGCTCCCAGTGCACCTGACAGAGCTCTGCCTTGGGATTTTAACTCCTTGTTCTTTAGAAGGTGTTGTGCGCCCCAGTGGTACCAGCAGGACCTGGGAGCTGCTCTAGACACAGACTTCCACGCTGAAAGCCATGCTTATTGGGGAGATGGTTTAGAAGCATGATAAGGTTTGAGAAGCTTTGTTCTAATTTGTTGGACAATCTCTTAAAATATACCAACTACAACTACATAAGCCTTGCCAGTTACCCCCAAACATAGGGAGAGCATTTACCTCCCCCTGTATATCGTATCAGTATATTAGCATTAAAATCTACTATTATTTCTATTTTTTATTCATTTATTTTGCAGCTGATATCCAGAGTTAAAACTAAGTATATAAACAAAGATAAGAAATACATATTTTCATGTAAATTGTCTCTACTCAGCTTTGCTTCTGATAATTATACCATTAATATGCCATATTAAAATATATGCATACCATTATATAAGTTTTATTCTAGGAATAGCCAATATTTCTACTCTTTTGGAATACTTTTGAAGCTTTATTTTGTCATCTTTTATTTGTTACTTCTCCAAGTTTATATCCTTTTAAAAACAAATGAGCATGTTTCCATTTAAGAAAGTGGTAAAAATGGCAAATAAAGTAGAGATGAGGACAACAGCTAGTAATACACTCCAGGAAAATTTCTTCAAAGAAACACAACAAGTTCCACAAATATTTTTTGGAAACAAACATTTTTTTTGTTAAAATATGTTGTATTATACAACTGAAAACCTAAGAGAATCAGTTGACCTTCCTTGTCCTTGAGAAGGCCACCAACTACAAGATTCTGGATTCCACGACCATGTGAGGATATCTTTTGCCAGGGCTATGGTCACTTCATTAGGCTAATTATTAGAACGGAGTCCATCTCCAGGTGCCCTGAGGCAGGTCTACCTTGCCACATAACTAGTGACAAAATAACCAAAGCTAATTCTATCCAGTTTGTCACAGTCTAGACTAAGGAACTATCCCAGACATGGTGGGAACACAACTTTCTCACGGTATTATCAGAACGGACAACTCACATGGAAGGATTTTAATTTTTCCTGAGCAGTTTGTTGAATCAAAGAACAAGTGTGATGTTTTAAAATGTATCTGTTGGAAGGAGATAAAACAACTTTATCAGGTGTTATGCATGCAGCAATATCACAGACTGATGGCATAAGAGAATATGGAGGAAGATTCTGATTTCTGACAAGTATTTGTATTAGTGGACTGATATCATAGAAAAAAACCATCATCAGTTTAGAAAAGCTAAGTCAGAGATCTAAAAGAGGTTAGAGTGCATAACAGTTCAGCTTCGTTTTATTCTTTGGGGTACTAGGGGTCGAACTCAGGACCTTGTGCTTGTCAGGCAGGCGCTTATGCTGCTGAGCTATCCCCCAGGCCAAAAAAGAGATTTGAAAATATTTAGAAAATTCAGCTTTACATTGTATCAAGAAGACATGAATGAAAAAAATTTGAATGATCAATTTAAAAAATGAACATTTGAGCCCCTTACTCAACTTTTAATATTCTTAGCATCCGCTTACCCCACATGCCCTCCATCAACTCACTTCTTTTTCCAATTCACTGGCATCATCCTATACTGTCAAGGGTTTCTAGTGTTCTATCCAAAAACCATTCAGCAACTGTTTATTGAAAGCCTTTTATGTAACAGAGTTTCCTAAAACTTGCACTTGAGTGTAAAGAAACAAAATAGTTACATCAGTACATAAGTGAAGTAATTTTAGTTATTGAGAGGTGCTGCAAAGAAATCGTGGTAGGCTAAAGTCAGGCAGTGGTGTCTTCATCAATTTGAACCAGGGTGATGTCAGTGTACCAAGTCTAGAGGTAAGAATGTGCCTCACGAAGGAAACAGAGTTTCATTCTCTTTATTTACATAGTCCCAGGTCTAAGTCCTTCTCTCCTGCCGTTTGACGCCTCCCTAACTTCCCCTCATCTGCCTGCACCTCAGCGAGGTATATGCCCTACCTCAATCTCAAACCTTCTACGTGGTTGGGACATTTCATAAATGTTATCGATAAGTTATTTCTTTCCCTGGCCATCTGGGTTGCAGGCCTAGCTTAAGTCTCCTGTAGGTTCTCCCACCCCCTCTAGTGCAGCACACCCTGGGTCTATCTCAGGGCTGATGAGAGCCCAGAAGCGTTTACTGTGGGGCTCCAGTGTGTTCCTTTCCCCAAGAGCTCATCAGGCCATCTTGTCATTTGTGTGATGACAGGAAGCCCTCTCCAGTTGACTGCGGCATCACCTGATGTGATGCCTGCTTAGGCCTTGGAAATGAGGGGACAAGAAGGTTGTAAGTGGTTATGGGTGCATATCTTAAACTTTTGCTCATTTGTCTGAGTCAGTATATTTTTCCTGGTGATATAATTACAAAGGATGATTTCCTGTGACTATCTTTTTCCTTTGTTAGAAGTCTTAGTATATTTTGCAATTTAAAATGCAATTCCTGTACACTTAAAATAGCTTCAGGTAAGCAGTCTTTGAGATGGTGCAAAATTTAGGAATCTTTGGGGCTGTTATAGTTTGCATCTGAAATGTCCCTTGAAGGTCCTCGTGTTAAAGGGTTGTTGCTTTGGGGAGGTGGTTATAGCTTTGGAAGTTGGGGTGTGGCTGGGGGAAGTATTTCTTGGTAGATGTGCCCTTGAAAGGCATTGTGGGACATCCCTCCTTCCCTCCTTCCCCTTCCTTCTCCCCTCCCTCTCCCTTCCCTCTCCCTTTTCCCTTGTCCTCTCCCTCCCCCTCCCTCTGCCCCTCCTCCTCCTCCTCCATCCCCCGCCCTCTCCCTCTGTCTCTCCCTCTCCATCCCCCTTTGTCTCCCTCTCCCTTGCTTGCTCCCCTCCCTCTCCACCTCCCCTTCCCCCCCCCCTCTGGTTACCATGAAGTAAAGGGCTTTACCCCATATACCCTTCTGTCATCATGTACTGCCTCAATGCAGGCCCAGAATCAATGGAGATGCACAGCCATTGACTGATATCTCCACAACACATTGTCCCTCTTCTGTTTTTATCAGCTGCTGTGCCCTAGTGATGAGAGGCTTACTAACATAAAGGCATGAGGTGTGCATATCTGACTCACACCCAGGGGATGTTTTGCTAGATTTTAAATATGTGTCAATAAGTTTTGATGCTCACATTAGAAAAAAACAAAGCTCATTTACTGAATATTTATCGCTTTAATATTTATTTGTTTAATATTAATATTTAATTTTTCCTATAATTATGTACATTTATTCTCCAAAAAAACCCTCTGGCAATTTCTTAAACCATTTACTTTTGATGCGAGAAGTTACAATGCCAAAAACAAAATAAAAATGAAATAAATAAATAAACACACAGAAATCCATGCAAAATGGAATTCAGAAACAGAAAGGAGCAGTTAATACTTAACATTTTTTCTTCTCCTTTTTAATTTCTTATAATTTTTTGCCAATTTTTCATCCTTACATCTGGTAATATAAACAACAAAATTGAAGACATTGTACAGTGTAAAAACCATTGTTGAATTCCTATTATTTTGTTTAGTGAAACTCTGTATTGTTTCTAATCTTTTTAATTTTACTTTTTATTCTCTTTTTTAAAAAGCCTCAGAAACACCAATACTCTTATGCATGTACGTGATAAGGAAAATAAATAATGTGATTTGGGGGAGGAAAGAGGGTTCATGCCTCTCCTCAAATCATGTTCTAGGGATGGATTGTTTTTTCCCTGAAATTTTGCATATAAATTTTTTTCTTGTTAAAACACAAATTCCCTTAGGACGGATTAGACAGTAAGCCTTGTTCACATTGAAATTTGAAGGACTAATACCAGGATTTTTCCCATAGGAAAAGTTAATAGCTTATACACCTCTGAGCTTCAGAGAGTGAAGAAGAAAATCAGAAGGAACTGCACAGGGGAAGGGAACATATCAACAGAGAAACTGGGACTAGAACTTTACCAGCTTCCTAGTTCTGTGGGTGTTGGTCTCCCCAGCTTAGAGGGCCCCAGGCTAAGCCTCACAGACAGGCTGCTCTGTCTCCTCTCAAAGCCCTTTGCTTTTAGATTTAGGATTGCTGAATCTTTTAATAATTTCCTGATGGGATGGCATAAAATGTGAGGAAATAAATCCCTTCTCCTATTTCAGATTTCATAGTGAACTCTTCTCAGTTTGTTACTGTGCGTCTGCAATTAATTCTGGCCAGTTACTCATTAGTGATGGGCAAAATGATTTTAAATATTCAGTCGCTGCTCTATGCCCAACTGTATATTTGCATGTGTCTTCATAAGAGTCGCCAAGGGTAATTTTACATTTATCTATTCAAGCTCTGGCCAGTGTTGAGTTTAACATTTAGTTACTCACAGGCAAATTTTATCTTAAAGTCAAATGAGGATTCCAAACTTCGTGTGTTTGTCACATAAGAAATAATTCACGTGATCTGAACCCGTTCTTACCGAGGTGCTGAGGGTGAGCAATGGCACTTACAGAAGGTAGCAGAAAGCCCAGCAGAAAAACAAGAGTAAGGAATCAATGACTGCGAGCATTAATGAGAAAGCAGAGTGAGTTAAGAAAGATCCTGGATTATCCTGATTTCACAGAAAAAGTTGATTTTTTTTGATGATCAGAAGGATAGAGGTAAATAAAAGTTAACATTGTTATTGAACTGGTACCTCATTCTGAGAGCTGAGATGAACCACTTACTCATGCTGGTAAGGCACAAGTCGAGAACACTGTGTTCTCCCTGATACGGGACAAGATGAAAGCAAGAGGCCTGATCTGCTCCCAGTCATCTTGCTTTGCATTTCTTAGCATTTTATATAAATCAAATCACAACTTGTATTCTTTTTGTCTTCCTTGAGCATAATGATTTTGAGATTCACTTCTGGGGTTATACATCTCAGTAGTTCATTTCATTTTATTGCAGAAGAGTTTTCTGTTTTATGGATGTCAGAATTTATTCATTTTTCTCTGGATGGACATCTGGGTTGTTTTTAGCTTGTAACTATTATGAATAAAGTTACTGAATATTTCCTTGTGGCGAGCATATCTTTATTTTTCTGGAGGAATGGGTGAATTATGTGACAGGTGCTAGGTTCAGAACATTTATTAAGCCCTCAGTTCATGCACTGAAGTCGCTATGCCCCAGGTGATTTATGAAGACGTAGGGACACTGGGAAGTGATTAGGCCACAGTGCTGTGAATGCAACCAAGCACTCAGATGAAAAGGCCCTATGGGTCCCCTTGCCCCTTTCTAACCTTGTGCAGACACAGCACCAGGGTGTTCTATAGAATAAGATACTAGATCTGCTTTGGTCTTGGCTTTCTTAGCCTCCAATAAAATGAGAAATGAATTTCTGTTGCTTATAGACTACTTAGTTTATAGCATCTAACTATAACTGCACAAAGTGCTAGGATTGAAGGTGTATGCTTATTTTTGTTTTTAAAGCCAAACTGTTTTCCAAAGTGGATGTACCATTTTAGAGTCCTACCAGCACAGTATCAGAGTTTCAGTTCCTCTAGAACTTTGTGAAAATTTGGTCAGGCCTGAGTTTAAGTTTTATCCATTCTAGTAAATGTATGCAAATATCTCACTTTAGACTTAATTTGTATTTGCTTAATAATGAATGAGGCTATTTGGGTGTGGTGGTACATGCCTGTAATCCCAGCACTTGGGAGGCTGAGGCAGGAGGATTGCTGTGAGTTTGAGACCAGCCTAGGCTACATAGTGAGCCTAAGGCCAGCCTAGGTGACACAAAAACACCCTGTCTCAACAAGACAAATAAATAAATAATGAGACAGAGGAGCATTTTTTCGTATATGCATTTATTATCTATCTTCTTTGCTGAAAATCTCTACTCAACTGTATTGATCATCTTTATTGGATAATATGAATTTTCTTATTATTGATGTTGAAGTACTTTACATATCATGGTACAAATATTTATAAACTCTGAATTCCAAATGTTTTCTCAGCCAATGGCTGTGTCTGCTCTTTATCTTAGCTGTGTCTTTTCCAGAGAAATAGTTTTTGATTTGATGAAGTCTCGTTCATCAATTTGTTTCAGTTTGAGTTCAACTTTATATTGGTGCAATTGAGGAATCAAAGCTCTTTTTGCATAAAGACTATTTTATTGTTCCAATGCCTTTGTTCAAAAAGTTACTTTTCCTCAGTTGAATTACTCTTTTACCTTTGCTGAAAGTACATTATCCATGTATGTGAGGTTCTATTTATAAATTACTTATTGATTACGTTGGGATGTGTGCCACGTCACATCCTTTGCATTAGTATCGCTTTATCATAAGCAACAGTTTAGCAGTGTTAGCTCCAGTTCTAATACTCCCCCCATTTTACTAACCTAGATTCTTTGTATCTCATTATGAATTTGTTAGTAAATCTGTAATTTTCACAAAAAAATCTGCTGGGATCTTGATTAGGAAGACATAGAATTACAGATCTTGGAGAAGAAATGAAATGTAGCCATTGTATCTTTTATCCATGAGCTTAACATATCCCTTCATGTATTTAGAATTTACTTAATTTCATTCAGTCATGTCTTGCACATTTTTCAACATATAGGTAAGGTACATCTTTGGTTAGATTATCTCGGAGGATTTCATATTTTTGATGCTAATTAAATAGTATTAAATAGTTTATAGCCATTTGTTGTTAGTAGCTTCTCTATAGATCGCATTGGATGTTCTATGGAGATTATCAATATGTGTGTGAATAAAGATGGTGCTACTTCTCTGCTTGCGATTTGAGTGTTTTTTCTCCTTTTCTCCTTTCTTTGTCTATGTCCTTCTATTCCTCTCTATTTCTCTCTCTTTCTTTTCTTCTTCTTCGTCTTCATCTTCTTCTTATTTTTGGTTATAACTCAGACTCGCAGTGATCCTCCTGTCTCACACTCGCCAGTGCTGGGATAACAGGTGTGCACCACCATGCCTGGTTTCGGTGATCGAGTGCGATACTTGGGATTGAACCCAGGTCCTTTAGCTTGCTAGGCAGGCAGTTAGACCACTGAGCTCTCACTCCAAACCATCTCTTCCTTTATTTTTTACTTTTTATTTTTTCAACTTTGCCTGGCTGTATTTCTCTTTTCCTTTCTTTTAGATTCTTTTCCAGACTGCATTATTGAGGACCTCCAGACTCCTGTTGAGTAGGCATGTGCGAGCGGTTTCCACCTTCCCCAACCTCCGCTCCTGGCTTCGCACTTGTGACTTCTCCTTCTCTGGAATACTCACAGGAGCTCTCTCTAGCTATCCAGAGCCGTTCTCAGTGTAACTCTGAGCCCTGGCACTTCGTTTTGAGAACTCCAGCTTTTGGTGTCCCTGGCTCTTCAGCAGCTCTCTTCCCTCAAGGATTCTGCTCAGGCCTCCTGCTCACACTGCTTCCTAGGACTCCACCGGGGCAGTAAGTTTGGGTAGTGCTAGGGTTCAGGAGCTGCCCTCCTTCACTGCCTGATCTGCAATGTCCCTGTGGTTCCATGTGTATTTTGTTTCAATCAAGAGGGCAACTCTTCCTATTAATTCTTAATCAAGTAGTTACACATACGCTGATTAGGCCAATTGTGGCTCAGTATAATAAAAAAGAATCAGTTGCTATCTTTGCTGTAGGCAGCTGAGTGACATAGAAACAGTACAAGCAGTCAGACAGGATGAGGCCCTCAGAAGGAGCCAGGGCAGAACACAAGACACCTTACACACGGCCCACTGTGGGCCAGACCAAAAGACAAAAGATCAGACAAATGCGGACCTCTCTAAAGATAAGCATCAGGGATTGCTATTCCAAATAGGTGTCTATTGCCTTGAGGAAGCCTGGAAGAGTCACTAACCCAACCCCTTACAGGATAAGTCCCTGTTCTACATTCGTGCCCTCTAGCTATGTTACTCATTTCCCCCTTTGGTCCTGGATTTAATCAATTTTACTTGAGTAATTGTGCATGTAATCTTATTGGCTGACCATAGTTTTGTCCCACCTCATGTGTGAGTTCTCCTGTTTTCCACCTTGCACCTGCCTCATTTCATGGTTTTGCTGTATAAAAATCCCTAGAAAAGGCATGATCCTTGGCACCCCACTCGGGTCCCCTCCTGTCCCTCTCTCAGACAGAAGCTTTCTTTCCACCAATACATATATTTTGCTGTTAATCCCTGTTGTTCCTAAAATTCTTTCTTTGGTTTTAGAGAACACAAATTTGTCCCAGGTGTCTCTCAGGTTGGGAGTTTCATTCTCCTACATGTCCTCCAATGACCACATCCTTGTCTTCTAGAGTCAATCGCTCTAAAGCTGAGTGATTTCTTTATTTTTTTTTCCATAAATTTATTGAGAAAAAATTGCAATGAGACAGTTTCAAACCAAACTGGTAGGACAGTTTCAATAATTAACACATTGTATACATTCTTCCTGGTGGTTAATTGCTGTACAAGATGCAGACATGATATCCTATTTA
>NW_004524588.1:13243508-13251214 GCF_000260255.1 Octodon degus
TTAAAATCAAAATCTGTATTCATATCAGACCACCTAAGATGCTTTATAAGAATATGTACTTCTGGGATCTGCTGAATTTCAATCTGTAAGCTGTAATCTTAGAGAATCTATTTTTAAAAAGTGCTCTGTGGGTCACTGTTTCAGCTGGTCTTAGGTAGTTTGATAATAACAGCTTTTCAGAACATCTCATTTAAGAAGCAGCACCTAGTTGTTACAACAGTAATAACATCTTCATTGTTACTGGCCTATCGGATTATGCGGAAGTCCTGCTGCCATACTTTTCTCAGACAGTGCCCATCAGTCATACGTCACGACCTCATCTGTCAGCGAGCAACAAGCTGCTTCCCTGGGTGTCGCTAACCATGGGATTATATCTGCACCCGACCTTCAGGACCTCTGCCATGGCATTCACATCGCTGGGATCGCTGAGCTCAAATAAGGGTCCCTGTCTCCATTGAAAAGTCAGTTCTGTGGACTGACCAATTGGTTAGGTGCACTCGTGTTTTAGGAATACTATTTTACAAAATGTTCCTGCTTAGGGCTAGTCTTGACCATGGTGTGCTGGGCAGATGATTCCAGCAGAGCCTTTCCTCCCACCATAGCCTAATTTGCTGTCCACCCAGTTGGGGAGTAGTCACAGGGTGCAGATGGCAGGATTTCACTCTGCTTAGCATTCTACTGGGAATCAGGGGGAGTACACCAAGAAATGAACCCTCTACCCTTGCAACCTAGAAACAGTGTTTAGGCAGTAAGTAATAAGTTAAAAATAAGCTCTAGACATATGAACTTGTGATCTTTTCTGGAAGATGTTGCAAAATTTTCCAATAATTATCCCGAGTGCTAATGGAGATACATTATTAACAAAACACATGCACACGTTGGGAGCTAAAGAACAGTAAGTTTTGGATTAATGACCAGCCAGTCTCCAATTTATATGTGACAAAGACTGCAGCGTCTGCGCTGCATAACTCACCTTCTTCTTACATCTTTTGAAAGTGAGTGTCATTGCCTCATAATCTGCCTGCATAAATTATTCTGACAGTTTCCAAGCTCAAACATTCTGCACAGTTACTTCCTTGAGGAAGCATCCCGTACTCCATTAGTGAACACAGGCCTCAAACATTTGATTTGCAGAAATACCATAAAATCTCACAAATTATATCAGTCACTCTTTCCAACTAAACTTTAAAGAAAACTCAGCTCTTGAAAGAGACTGTGTGCCCTTCAGGAAATGAATTAGGGGCTTTCGAAACTGGTAAATTTGTAAGATCTACAGGATAACCTAAACTGGATATATTCATCTCTTCTATCCATTCATTCATTCAAGGACAATTTAATGCAGGACAGATAATATTGTGCTGTGAAGCATTATGATTATGATGAAGAATAACTCAAAACAGAGAAGAAGGTAACAGAAGGGCTGGAGATGTGTGTGGTCCTTTAGAGAAGCTCCTTTGCTGAGGCTTCCTTCTTATAGAGACCTGGATGGAGTGAGGAAAGAATTTACAGAAATATCTAGGGAACCTGTTCTGATGGAGAAAGGAGCAAGTTCAAGTGTCCTGTGGCAGGAGCTAGTAGGGTTGTTTGAGAAATGACAAAGGAAATGAAAATGTGAGGGTAGGAGATGGGATGGGAGAGGCAGGAGGAAGGCAGGGCTCTCCTGTGGAGAAAATTTGAGCATCATTTTAAAAACATAAAGGGAGACTGTTTACAGGTCTTAGAGTAACAGCACATCTGATGTGGGGCTTTAAAGGATTGTTGTGACCTCTGTCAGTGGTACAGCTTTGGGGGGTTAGGGTTAGGGGAACCTCTGAGGAAGAGTAGACAGGCTGCTGGGACCCTTGTGTCAGTATTAAAAATATACAAATAAAGCAAATACAGCAGATCTTCAAAGACAGGTTATATATTATTGATTTACTGCTATAGCTACGATATCTTTAGAATAAAACTCCTGAATTACTATAACTCAGTTGTGCAAGCAAGCACTAAAAAAAATCTACCGCACTCTCAAAACCAGGGTCCTCTGCCCTCCTTCAAGAAATAAGAAAGTAAATGAAATCTTCCCTTTTTTATTGCACACTGGACAGAAATGGGAACTTATCCAGAGTGAGTAGGAAAGTGTTATTTATAAGGTAGAGAGATATTAATGTTATTGCATAGGTTTTCTAAGATTTGATTTTATAAGACAATTTCAAAGAAATTTGTTGAAAGAAAAATAGCATTTTTCTGAAAATACAGTAGTTACTATGCACATAATATTAACTTTTTTAAAAATATAAATGTTTATTTTATAATCCAGTCTTAGGGGCTCATTCCCCAGAAGGATCAAATTATAAATTCAGGGTGATTTCTAAGAATTTCTATTTTTAACACAATATACAGAAATGAATATTTTTTAAATATGCTTTAGTTGTCCATAACCATTGTTATGGTTTGTGTCTAGTTGTCCCCCCAAAGCCTCATACAGTCATGGGGTGGGAACTTCTAGAGTCTGTGATTAGCTCATGATCCACTGGGATTATATATGATCCAAGGCTGGGATTATAGGTCTTAGTACTGCGGGGATTATGGGTGAGTACTTCCCTTAGCCTGGGCAGAGAGCCTGAATGTAACGTAAGAGACAGAGAGACAGACTTTCTGTATCCATTGCTGTTGCTCTTTGCAGCCACCATGAAATGTTGCCCTCTGCTATGTGCTGCTCTGCCTTGGAGCCAGCAGAATATGGACTGAAAAACCTCCAGTAACTGTGAGCTAAATAAACCTTTCCTTCCTTCATTTTGGGTGTCGGGTATTTGTCCCATCAATGAGAGAAGAGTAACTAAGACAACCATTTTTCTCTAAACTTAGCCTTTACTAAAAATTTAACTATATATTTAAGATCACAAAGTTGGTATGTTATATTGTAGGCAATGGAGGAACTACTTAGATTCTGTACTTTTCTGGAAACTTCTCCTTCCAACTAGGATAACATGGTTGCTGAAGGGCAGCTAATTCCTGCAATAAGATTATATTTCTGCTCTTTCTTCTCCCATCTAATTGTTACTACTTAGTTTAGAGAAGTTAAGCTGACCCAAGCCAGACTGATCAGAGTTTTCTCCAATAGCAGAAATAAGCTTTTTGGTTAAAACTGTAGCCTCTACAATGTGAGTGTTTTAAAGTATAGAGGAGGAAGCACGCTGTCAGTCATGAGTAAGGGTTAAGGCTACCGTGTAAGGAAAACAGGAGTGACATGATAACAGTCCTTAGAGTAGTTTTGTTCTGGTTTCAGTGTTTCCTAAACCCCAATACATTCCTATCTTGTAATCCCTATCTGTATTGACAGTTGTTGCTCTGTAATCAATTTTATCCAAAAGTGAACAGCAATTGTGGCTATACTTAAGAATATATTTGAAAATTACTGAAAGAGTAAGGTTTTTTTTTTTTTTAACTTACAAGAATCTTTTATTTATTTGGTACAGGGTTTTGCTTCTCAGCTTGGACTCATAGTGAAACTCTTGTCTCAGCCTCCTCTGTGCTGGGATTACAGGTGTGCGCCACCACCCCTGGTTATCAGTGGCCTGCAGGGCACCATGCCCTGAGTTCTGGGGCGGTAAGGCATGTGGTGCCGGGGATTGAACCAGGTTCCTGGGCTTGCCAGGCAGGCACTTAGACTGCCAAGCTGTCTCCCTAGCCACTGAAAGTGTAAGTTTTAAATGTTTTCACCACATACATAACGAGTGGTGACGAACACAATATTTAGTTTGCTTTAATCATTCCACAGTGAATGTATATCAAAACATCACATTAAATAGTTATTGCTTGCCACTAAAAATCAAAAGAACTGATTGATTATCCCTTGTGATTTCTATAGGTCAAAAATTCACACACGGCGTAAGAGGAACGGTTTGTCTGTCCTTCATGGTAACTGGTGTCCCAGCTGGAACTCTCAAAGGCTAAGCATTAGCATAAGTTAAATTTCACTTATTCACATGTCTGCTGACTGATACTTTCTTTGGCTGGGTGGCTGGGTGGAATAGATTCAGGGAGCCCCTCCAGGTGGCCTAGGTGTCCCAATAATATGAGGGTGCAGGATGTACCCCCATTGTGGTTTGCCTGGTGTCCAGTGGCTTCCCAGAACACAAGGTATTCAGTGGTAAAACAGGAAGCCTCTGCCAATGGGGGTGACTTGCCCACCCCACACAATGGCTGGTGCTCACGGCAGTGTTCTGAGATGCAGGTGAACCGTATGTCAAACAACAGTAGAATCTTTCTTTTTTAACTTTGCCTTTCTACACAACTTGTGCCATGCTGTAGTCATTGGGCCAATCACAAGCTCTGGCTCCATCAAAGGGCAGAATATTGACCCTCCACTCCACCGCAGGCGTTAGTCACATTGGAAGATGAGTGTGTGCGGATAGATAAACACATTAGTAGGACTGACTTGATAAAGTATGCTTTGCCATAGCATTCTTCCATAAATCTTCTTTTGCCTTGTTAGTTTAAATTTGGGTTTCTGTCACAAGGGAATTTTTTTTAAACCCTTCATTAGTACCAGTTAACATTTGAAAAATTGCATGAAGCATGGGTTCCCATGCAATTTATTATTATTACTACTACTACTATTTAGACTCCTAGCCCAGTCATGAATAACTAGTGAGTCTGACAGCTGCAGGAAGAAGGCTGAGGGAAGTAACTACAGACAAAGCCTAGTTTTGCCTGGAATGAGCCCAGTCTGCCCTAAGATGGGCACAAGTATACTATCAGGGCCCTGAAGATTCAGGCCACAACAACCTGTGTGGAAGAACAATAGAGGGCAGGCTTACTGGTTTTCTAATAAAGCCATAAGAAACCTTCTTGAGCCTTCCTCCTCCTCACCTGCAATAGAACCTCAGTTGACAACAGTTATGAAATTTCCCTTTACATACCAATGACCAGCTTACTTTGAATATATCTGCTTGTGGACTAAAGGGGAAAACAGTGGGGAGGTGGAAAAGCGCAGGGCCCTAGGGGTGAGTTAAGTACAGACTGCAGAGCCCTGGAGGACGAGAGAGCCCATGAATCCCAGCTGGCTAAGTCATTACTTGCCTGTGGTACAGCATTAGTAACTTGCCCAACACAGTGTTGTTCCTTGGGAACATTTCTTAGCTTGCTGGAACCTCTATTGGAAACAGTTGAAAAAGGAGTGGAATGTTTTGTTTGTTCTTTAGAGAAAGCTGTTAAGAAAATGGGCTTCCAACTATTAATTGTTCACAAACATTTTGTGAACTATTCTAAAACAAGTTGAAAAAAGTTCCTGTGGATGTTTTATGTAGTATCCTGGCATTTGTATTGATAGTTTCAAAGTTTCACTGCACAATAAAACTCTCATGATGCTAAAAATAAAAAAAAAAACCCCAAAACTATTAATTGTATCTTAGGCTTCCCTCTGTGTTGTTATCATTTCTGCCAGTTGCATAGGAAATGAGTCAGGAAGTTCAAGGTCATTGCATTTTAAAGAAATAGTTTAAAATGAATTATAAAAATGAAAATCTAGGAATAATAAAAATTCATTCGCAACACATTGAAAACACAAAGTTGCATAAAAATAAAATTTTAAATGATCAACATTATATAAAGAAAATATTTAAAGAATAACTTCAGACTTCAAAAGTCTAAAGAAAAAAGATTAAAACCAGTTGAAGTAAGAATAGAAAATATAAAAACAGTTTGCAACATAAAATAAATTAGATAAACTTTTTTATTTTTCTGTATTTTACAGAAGGTTCTACAGGGTTTTAAGGGTCTTGCTCCTAGATTGGACTCGTAGTGATTCTCTTGATTTACAGGCTCCCAAATGCTGGGATTATAGGCATGCATCACCTCATCCAGTCTCAATTGTAGTCTCAGTGTGCCCCGGGGGCATGGCCAGCACGGCAGATCCAGGGATTGAACCCCCGTACCCTGTACCTGCTTGCAGGCACTTTAATCTGCTGAGCTATTTGGCTGGCTCTAGATAAACTTGAAAGCTAAGTTGTAAAGGACATTATAGCAGGATGAATTAGAAACAAGATATCCTAAAACAATGTAAATATGCAAATATGCAATGAAAATATGTAAATATTCTCAATAATAAAGTGTAAAGTAATAGCATGGACATCCTCATAATAAAGAACTGGCATTAAATCATTGGCAATTCATCCAAATTATTTGTGTATTTGCTTTATTTTTATATCCCTAAACCTGGCACACATTGAATATGTAGGTGCTTAATATTTGTAGAATAAATGTTTAATATATATCAATTATATGCAAGACACTGCCTGAGAGACAATTATGTAAATCAGTTCATTTAATTTTCACAGTAACCCCATGAGTTATTTCTATTCTCAAATTATACAGTAACTGACACTAAGAAAACTTCAGGATCTTTGCCCACAATCATAAAAATAAAAAGTGTTGATTTTTCATTAGATCAGAAACTTGTGGGTAACACAAACACATACACACGTGTATGTTCACATAAACATAGACAATGTCCATATCATAGTAATTGTCCTTTTAACTGTACAAAAATATCAGATCCTAACCAATTTTCCAAAATTATTCAGGGACATTCTACTGTCATCAGCTCCCTTCAGAATCAAGATATGAACATTTTAGCAAATGGCTTCTCTGGTACTAAGGCACAGTAGGTGACAAAGGATTTCAGCCCTGGCAGTGTACCTGAACAAGCTAATCCCAAGAAAGCCTCCTGTACAAACTAAGAGACTGTATAGATATTACTGTATCAATGGGATAGAGAAAGAAAATAGGATTCAGCTGAGTCAAGATCCAAGTGAAAGAATATCTCTTAATCTTCCCTTCTTGGGCTGAAGAGTGGCTTTGAGGATCAAATGGGATCTTAGTTGGGAAGATGGTGTGTGAGGAGAAGGTTATAGGCTTTGGGATCAGAAAAGTGTGAAATTGAATTCTGGGTGTATTGCAAGCTGTGTGACCATGATAATTTAGTTAAACTTTCTAGCCGCACACTTAAAGTTTTCATTTCTACATGGTGACAATAAAGTACTGCCTGTTTCACAGGTTTCCTGTGAGGATCAAGTAGGTTTAATGGATATAAAACTTAGAGTTGACATTGAATCAAGACAGGGATGTAGCCACAATAGTATTTCAAGGACATTCTAGAGGTGAAGGAAGAGGGACTGTTGGTCTGAGGTCCTGGTGCTTCCTCACTTTATCTCTGGGTGTAGCTGGGGTCACCATGGAACATCAGTGCACCCAGGGAGACATGGGGTGGGCTAAAGAGAACATTACTGCAAAAGTAAGAATCGTACTGATGACTTCATCTCTTAATCTCTACTGCATACTCAGTGAGTTTCCTAGAACAACAGACTGTGTCTTGTACTTGCTTCATCTGATCTTGAGAGGTGCCTCACGTGCAGGACAGCCTTAAGCAGGTTCTCCATAGCATTTGTCTTAGTAATTGCTGTAGTATTTGTGGATCTCTCTGGCTTTTTAAACTTTTGAGGGACAATTGAAGCAAGAGACCAGGCTCTAGAAATCTAGTTCTTTCCTCTGCCATCATTTTAGCAGTGTACATTGGGCAAATACAGTCTCCCAGGGCTTTGTGGGTAGCCTATTTTCAAATACATGTTGAAATGAGGGAACTGGCCTAGGGATGTGTGGGTGTATATTTCACCAAAGAATAGTCTCTCTCTCTCTCTCTCTCTCTCTCTCTCTCTCTCTCTCTC
>NW_004524588.1:13251314-13255929 GCF_000260255.1 Octodon degus
CCTCCCTCCCTCTCTATTTTCTCTGTGTTTCCATGTCTTCTTTATTCCTCTAAGATTAACCTAATCTCATGTAGGAAAAATATTGTATAGATTAAATATGGATTCAAATGTCTCTCCTCTGCATTTCCATATGAGCCACATTTTCACACAAGTCCGGAAGACTTTTCACATCTGGGTCCTAAGGGTAAACTATGTTTCATTTTTACTCTAACTTAATTTCACGGCTGCACCAGTGGGCCTTAAATTCTTGATTGTAGGCAATGCAACTTTGGCTATGGGACAAGAACGTTGTGCCCAGTATGAAAGAGCAAGAGTACACTTACGTGTAAGATACTTTGTTAAACATAAACACCAAGATATAGAATTTGCTTTTGGCAGGGACTGGAAAAAGCAGTTAATTCTAGGTTAAAGTCTTCAGCCAGGATAAGAATTCTCAGATTTTATTTGGTTGCCTCAAAATCCTCATTTGTTGGCTGTTTTTATCTTACTGGGAGAAGCTTTCAGAAAAGAAAACATATCTCTATAGTCTTCTCTTTTTTCCCTCTTTGATAAAGGAAGACAGTATCAAGTTGATCCAAGAAACACATGGAGTTACTTATTAGATATTTGGAAGTGAGGAATATAATATCTTTGGAATCAGTTTAGTAATACTATGATCGTGCACAATAAATAGGATTAGCCATGTCAATGAGAAATCTACTGTAAAAGTACAAAGATCTGGGGGAGGTTGTAATTTAGCAAATGGAATCATAATAAATCATGTTTTTACTATTCAGAGAGAGATTTTTGAAAAGATAAGTACATATGGTGCTATACTTGTATATATACCACTGAATAGAGTCACTCTCAGTAAACCAACAAAATCTAGCTTTATCCTACTTTTTTTTTTAAAAAAAAATGTATCTGGTTGTTACAGGGTCTCACTATGCAGCTCAGACTCATAGTGATCCTCCATCCTCCTGTTCTCAGCTTCCACAGTGCTGGGATTACAGGGTTATGACACTATGCCTGGACTCTGCAGCCAGCTCAGTGTGCGCTGGGGGTGGGGTTGGTGCAGCATGTGGTGCTGGGGATCCATCATGGTCCCTGCACTTGCCTAAGCATATCTAAGCAGGCTCTTTAGTATGCTGAGATATCTTGTCAGCCCTTATCCTACTATTGATAAATGGTATCTTATGAGATTAAGGGGGACAGGCAACTGATTTTTTTTTTCAATTAGATACAGGGTCTCACTATGCAGTTCAGACTCATAGTGATTCTCCTGTCTCAGCCTCCCCAGGGGTGGGATTGCAGGTGTGCAACACCACACTTGGTTTCTGTATTGGGGATTGAACTCAGGTCCTTGTGCTTGTCAGGGAGGCACTTGGTCCTCTGAGTTTTCTTCCCAGCTCCAGGCAACTGATTTTATGTAACTGTTAATTCTGACACCTCAGTATTATTGGATTATGAAATGCTGAGTGGATTAGTAAACCACACTCTTGGCTGTGTCTCAGCGGGTCATGGACCCATGGCTTTGGGTAGGATATGGTCACTCACTCATTCCTTTCTTATACTGATCCCTTGTTCTGCTTTCCTGCCACCATAAACTAATCAGCTTTGTTCTACAATAGCCTTCTGGCATGCATTCTTGCTTAGGAGCCAACCCACTGTAGACTAAATTCTTCAAAAACCTCTAGACAAACCTCTGTTTCATTAAATTGCATATGTGAGGTGATATGTCTCAGCAACAATAAAGCTGAGAAATAAAGAAAATTGGCACCAGAAGATTGGGATTGCTACTGTGACTCTACCTGACAAGCAGTTTAGAAGTCTTTGGAGATGGTTGATGGGAGGAGTTTGGGAAAGATTGGAGAAGTGGGCTAAAGAAGCCCTAGGATGCTATAATTGGAGCTTGATGGAGGATTCTGAGCTGAGATCAGGATGCTGATATGAATGGAGACAGTAAGAGTCACTCTCAGGAAGTTTCAGGTGGCAATAAGCGCTCAATGGGCAGTTGGATAAGAAGTCATTTGTTACACTCTGCCAGAAAATTTGGCTACATTTTGCTGGTATCCTGAGACTATGTAGAAAATTGAGATTAAGAGTAGTTGATTAATTAATCTTATAGAGGCAATTTCAAGACACACTAGCATTCAGATTGTGGCATGGATGTGGTTGGTTGCTTTCAGGGAGACTTAGTGTGAGAATCAAGGCCAAAGCCAGACTGGAAAATTTGAAAAACTTAAATTTTGGCCCAGAAAGAATCATGGATAAATTAGGGCCAGAAAAGCTGTGACTGCTAAAGAAATTAGCACCCTTAAAAGAACTCAAGTACTTTCTTTGTACGGTGACAAGAAAGATGCCTTGAAGCCATCTCAGGAATCAGCAAGACCACTCCCACTTCAGTTTCAAGGGTTCAAAACTATAAAACTTTTATTTGAGAAGCAAGTCCCTGAAGTGTTTCCTGGAGAAAAGCCTAGACAGATAATTTCACTCTGCTTGGCAATCCAGCCACTCAGAGGTTGCTGGAGCGAGTGCCCTAATCCACCTGATTTGGTGTCATCCACATGATAGTAGTGTTATTGTCAGAATGCAACGGTTGTGGAATCAAGCAGTCAGGGAGGCTTCCATCTAGATTTCAGAGGAAGACCTGCATGGCCAGGCAAAGAGCCCCGGAGACAACACCAGTAAAACTGTCAGAATAAAGCCAAAGGTACAGTAGAGATTCCAGAGAGTCAGTGATGCCAGAAACAGAGTATTTTGGGAGGAAAGTTGCAATCTGAGAGTGGAGCTAGGCCAGAAGAGAAGCTGCAACTGTCAGGGCCATGGAGTGGGATGGCCCAAACCTTGTGGAGCTCATGTCTTTCCACCATTTGCCCTGGATGGCAGATATGGAGATAGAGGATACAATGTTTGCCCTAGTGGGCTTTCAATTTGCTTTGATGTGATTTTTTTTCTATTCTATGCTTCCCTTTTGAATAGAAGTGTTTACCCTGTGTCATTGAATGCTGAGATTCTACAACCTGATTTTGATTTTCAAAGAGGTTCACAGCCAAGTGTTGCCTTATGTCTGAGAAGAGACTTGGACTTTGATTGCTGAAAAATTCTGGAATTATTGAGATTTTAGGGAAGGGATTATTGAATGTCTCAATGTTTGCATGATAGCTGTATTATGTTAGGCAGAATAATGAACTTGCTATTGTGTCTACTTGGAGATTGAACATAGTTTTACGAAATGTGTCTGGTTGTGAAACTTAAAAAGGATGAATTATGCCTACTAATCCTGATGTGTCAACTGTATAGATTAAGAAACACTTATCAAATTAGTAAAGCATGCCCTGGGCATGTTCTGCATGGATCAAAGCCCTGTGTATTGCATGTGGCCTCTCACTCATTGCTCTTTAGCAATGTTTCTCTGCCCTGGTTCCTAGCCACTTGAAAAACTGTTTCATCAGACCCTTGCACCCCGACATTTGTGTGTAGGACTTGACACAGATAGACTGAATACCTATAGACTGTCAGCCAAAGTAAATGACTTCTTTTTAAAATCTGGGTGTTGGATATCGTATCTCAGTGACAAGAAAGCTGACTAATCTATTTCTCCTACTTAATCATTTGAGCAACAAGCTATAATATTTAAAATTTCAATAAAACTAAACAGGATGGCCAGGCTTCTGATTTATAAGATTTGGGATTGGAATATGATAAATCAGGAGTTCTTAAATATACATTTTTGTTCTGAGAGTTGAAAGCATGAAATGGTGAGGATACATTTTAATGTTCCTAAATCCTTTTGTCTTTCACTATTACATAAACAAAGTGAGAAAGCATGGTAATGTTTGCATGTTCCTAATATAAGTCACTGTGCAGAGAATAAGCACCTGAGTTTATTATGAAAAAGACAGAGTACAATCTTGTTGGGGCATCTGGAGATCTCCTGAGCCCATCAATACCTCCATCTCTAGGGGAGGAGTTATACTGCAGAGTCAGTGGGAGCTCACAGTTAATGAAGGATGAAGCATGTTATCCCAAGAAAGAGTAGCAAAACCAATTGTCCTGGCATCTTTCCATACGTCTACGGTAGTAGAAGCGATAATATTCCCTGCAAAATGGTCACTATGCTTTGCATCTAGACTCTTGCCCCCAAACCTCCTGCATCTAGAAGCGGGGCTTTAGGCAGGTGATTGGCCCATCAAAGCCCTAAGCTGATGTGATAAGTGGAGGCGGGGCCTGGTCAGCAAAGGACAGGGACGGGGATGGAACACTGAAGGCTATCTGTTTTCCTTGGCTCTTGCCTTTGCTCTCTGTTTCATGGCCACGGTGCACAAGTGTTTTTTTCTGCCATGCATTTCTGCTTTGGAGCTGGCTACTTATGGACTGAAATCCGTGAAAAACATGAACCCGAAGGAGCTTCTCTTTGTTCCAGTAATAGAATATTGTGTCCCAGCAACGAGAAAGTGGCTAAGAAAATGGCAGCAAATGAAAAGTCTGGACATGTTATTCTGAGTTATTGAAACAAAATCTTTTATATGTTAATGAAATCTTGTATTTAAACATTTTAGGGGGGCCTGCCCCTTAGCTCAGTTCTTTAAGTGGCTGCTTCAACAAAGCAGTCAGGCTCAGGTTGCTGTGGTTC
>NW_004524588.1:13256464-13257659 GCF_000260255.1 Octodon degus
TCTTTAAGTGGCTGCTTCAACAAAACAGTCAGGCTCAGGTTGCTTGGGTTCGATCCCCACAACACAATACAGCCAGTCATGCCTTGAAGGCATTCCGAGCAAAAAAAAAAAAAAAACACTTGATCAAACACAATTGGTGGACTAAGCAAATGCCACATAAATCCCAAGGGCAAACGATTATAAACATTATGGTGATTTATTCTTTCCTATTACTTGCTTAAGGAACAAAATAGAGGTTTGTATTTCCTAGGTAAGTTAGGATCTAGTCTAACAGTCAATACTGATATTGAAAATCAACCTCCACTTGATTGGGTATTAGGAAAACATCCAATTGTGTCTCTTGGTTTTGCTTGGCTAGCATGGAGAACCTCCCTAACTACTTAACATAGGCTGTTGTGCTCTCCCATGAGGACTGATTCCAGGGTAGTAAATTTCCAATTCATGATTCTGCTGTGTTCAGCACAGACAGTGCTATTCCATCCAAGCATTCTGTGCTATTGAACCTAGATGTAATCCCAACATTTTCCTTGACACACCTGTGACGCTATCACTTAATTGGCATGCGGATCAGCATGAAATTCTCTTGCCCTCCCTAAAAAAGCACAAAATATTCTTGCATTTTTGCTTAGGCTAGCATTCCTTAAATATTTAATTGTTGATGTTACAATTGCGAGTTGATGGCAACCTCCAAGTTATCCACTTGGATAACTCTATACGCATGAGAGAAGTCTGATTATGCAGATCTGCACTCCTGGGATGTACGACGATCGATGCCTACACAGCGCCCGTTTTCAGTTCTGTGAATGACCTCCCTGCAGAGCGCCAGTGCAGCGCTTGCGTGCTGCGGAGGTGCGTGTGGGCGGGGCGTCCAGTCGGCTGGAGCAAGTCAAAGAGATTTGCGAACTGATACTGACTTGGGATAGTTTAGATATTTTTGAAAAATTGACTTAAATGTGGTAGTAAATTTAGCAGCAAAATGTACCCTTTTTCCCACGGGGGAAAAAAAAAATCTGAGTATTACCTAAAATGCTTACAAGGGGTCCAGGATTCTGGAAACCGTTGTCAGAGCGTTTTTTTTTTTTTTTTTTTTTTTTTTTTTTTTTTGTTTTGTTTTTAACTGGAAATTTATCACACAGTTGCTTTAATATTGATCTATATACATAGATCAATATTTTATAATTTATTCTGTTAATCA
>NW_004524588.1:13257894-13258986 GCF_000260255.1 Octodon degus
TATATATACACACATATTTGGAGATAGGACTTCACTGTGCCATTCAGGCATTTTTTACTCAAGCTGGCCTCAAACTCACAGTGATCCTCCTGCCTTAGCCTCCCAAGTGCTAATTATACATGTTTATGTGTTTTATTTTCCTGCATAATTAAAGAAACTTAGAAAATTGCTGAGTTAGGTATAAAGTCAACACCTATGTGGGACCCAAGACTTCGTTCCTTATCTGTGGACCAGTATTCCAGGTTCATCTAAGTCCAAGTGGCTTATGTGTGTTCTTATCCCTCTTTGGACTCAGCGAAATAGCAAGGACATGACTGGGGAAAGCAGTACGTGAGAAAGCAGTACGAGAACACACACAGTCATCTTCCATGAAATGGGGATGATATTATTAAATGTCACAAGTGAAACTCATTTCAATAAAAGAGAACGATAAGGTGCTGATTCTGTTCAATTTTCCTCACTTTCAATATATAGTCATTTAGTATCTAGGATTTTACTCTGAACAGTGACTATTTCCAGGCAATTGTGCTGGTTCTAACAGCTGAGGAGATGTTGTTCTAGAAATACAGACAGTAGAAAATCAGAACCACCAACTGTTTGCCACAGATTGATACAGTCAATTTTCATAATATAATTTAGTTCTCTATCCAAATCCTGGTATCACTATAATCTTATGAAATTTTAACTCCGGACAAAGTGTTGTATTAATATTAGGTAGCATAAGTTTCCTTTCCTTTTAGAAAAAATGTAGCTTGGAGAAGAGATCTAATTTATGCCTGTTCTAATTGATTAATCATCTCAATTCCTTATGTCTCTGGGAAAATTCAGCATAAGCAAATGACACAGAGAGTGGACCGGACCCTCTCCCAGCCCCTTGGGCCACCCCCCACCACTCCGCAGTGCCTCCCCCACCCCGCCCGCCGAGTAGGATTTTGTGCCGAGTTCCGGGAGCCCCCAGACTCAGTCCTAGCCCAGGTCCGGCACAGCTCAGGCCTGGCATACATGCCTCAGGTGTAATCCTGCAGCTGCAACCTCTACAGGGGAGAGTGTAGAGAATAGATCCAACCAGCTAGTCCAGGAGCAGAACATCTC
>NW_004524588.1:13266400-13268516 GCF_000260255.1 Octodon degus
AAAAAAAATAAGCAAATGACACAGGCTTTAAAGAACACCACTTAATTCAATAGCAGTCTAAAAATACATTTCAGAGTTTATTTTATCTATCAGAAACTTTTCTGGTGCCAGCCAGAGAAAAAAATATTCAAGAAGTCATATTTAACGTCATTAGTTTTTCTTTCTTTCTTTCTTTCTTTCTTTCTTTCTTTCTTTCTTTCTTTCTTTTTTTCTTTCTTTCTAGTTTTCCTTTTTCTTTTATGTTTTTAAAATGTATTTGTTACAGGGTCTCACTAGCAGCTCAGACTTGTAGCGATCCTCCTGTCTTCAGCCTCTGCAGAGCTGGGATTACAGGCAAGTGCCACCATGTCTGACTCAGGGGCTGGCTCAGTGTGCCCAGGGGTGGGGCCGGTATGGCATGTGGCATCGGGATTGAGCCCTGGTCCCTGTGCTTGCCTAAGCAGATGCTTAGTCTGTTGAGCTATCTTGCTGGCCCCATTAGTTTTTCTTTTTAAAACTTGTATCTCTTCACACTTTAAGCTGGAGAAGGTGTCCTTATCACTTTATCCAAGCTAAAAGCTTTCAGTCCTTCCTTATTACTCCATGTGAAGTGCTCCAAAAGTTATCTTTTGCTATAAACTGCTGCATCCACATGTCAAATTGGCCTCCCTATCTTTTGATCTTCACCAATATTCCCATCTTCTTCCCGATTCAAATCCCACAGCAGCAGTAGCAGCAGCTGCATCCGAGTAAGTAGCAGCTGTAGAAAACTCTGTATGAGATGGCTGTGAGGAGAATAAATACATTAAGTATAGGGCTGAGGAGATAGCTCAGGGGAATACATGCTTGCCTGGCAAGTGCGAGGTCCTGAGTTCGATCTCTGGTACCACAAAAAAGAAAAAGAAGAATAAAGCCAGATTTCTTGCCATCAAGAATTGCTATCTTCTTAGGGACATAAAATTTACATAAAATCTACTTACTAGTTAAAGACACACGTGCACACAATATATGTACCATAAAAATAAAAAACCTAAATAAATATGTACATTTAAGTATGAAGATTAAACAGTAACTTTTATTTTTAGGTGGCAGAATAAAATTTTATAATATTACATGTATGTATACACACACATGCACACGCATGCACATGCACGTACATGCATGCATGCACACCCCTACCTGATGAATGCCTTTCTTTTAGAGAACATTACAAGCAGTAAGATGCCAACTGTCATAGTGAGAGATTTCATGATGACTGTTTCATTAATTTTACATGATGCACACTGGTAAATTTATCTATGTACTGCTAAGTATTCTTTTTCTCTAAGTAGTCATGTAATTAAAAATCTATCACATTTGTCAGGATAAATGAATAGTGTTCCTTCTCCCTTATGTAAGAACCTTTATTTTAATTTTTTTAGGTTTTATTTTATTGCATATTCATTAAAATACAATTTCATAACCTGTAGTAAAGATAGCCTAGCTTAGTCTGTTTCCCAGAATTTACACTTAGTAAGTGTTTACTAAATGCAAGTATACTAGAAAAACAAAACACAACAATAATATCAAGCCAGCGTGCCTAATAATATTTTACATGAGATAAAATATTATGTTCCATAGTATCCATTTCCTGGTGAAGTCTCCTAGATTTAATTAGAATTTGGAGAAAGTAGCTGGAAAAGTGGGCATCAAAAACTAAGGGAAGTTCCACTAGTGGAAATGGATGACCAGAAATAATGCAAAACAGCCTAGCGCTGCGGCTTCCCGGAGATCGCAAGCGCGGGGGCTCATCACGCATGAGGCGGCTTGTGTGCACCTCCCAGGGCGGCTGAACTCGCCTCGGTCCCTGAGCCAGGCACACACAGGAACAAAGATGCCGTTGTTAGACTATAGTGGCCCTTGGCATCTGCGTCCTTGAGCACCTCTTTATAGCCTTAGATTATTATTTGAAAAGCTATTTTTGTTTTACTAGTGAAATCTAGTAGGAGCAATGCAAGTTTCACAAAATCCTTAAAGCCTTTCTTTTTTCTCCCTCAGTCTTGTAAAACATTAGAATAGCCGCGATGCTGGATGACATTCCTGAGGAGCTAGGTCAGAGGAAAGAGGCGCAGGCCGGAATTAGAGTCGCCTTTACTAG
>NW_004524588.1:13268616-13274164 GCF_000260255.1 Octodon degus
CAGTACAGACACATGACATGGGGCCTTCAATAATTGCTTCACACATGACATGGGACCTTCAATAATCGCTTCTATTCCTTGTGTTTACATATTTGTTCTTTTGAAAAACTCCAAAGGCTGGTCTTTTAATGCAGGATGCTTGGTCTACATGTAGCAAAACAGGTTTAAAAGTTTCATGGCTTTGTTGAAAGCCCATTGCTATGTATTATATACAAAGGAGGTTTGGAGAATCATCATCCATTGCAATTGAACCTTTAATAGGACTCTTGGTATTTTCCTGTAAGAGCAGCTTGCTTGCTTGCTTGCTTGCTTGCTTGCTTGCTTGTTTGCTTGCTTTTTGACAGTCTCCTGCTGTCTCATTTTTGGGTCTTTCCCCCTTTTTTTTCTTTTTGAGACAGGGTCTCGCTATGCAGCTCAGGCTGTCCTTGAGCTCACTTTGTAGCCCAGGCTGGTCTCAAATGTGCAACAATCCTCCTTCCTCAGCCTCCTGCGTGCTGGGATTACAGGTGTGCACCACCATGACTGGCTCTTCTGCATATTTTCATCATACCCCCTCTCACTTTTTCAAGAATATTTTTACTTTGGTGGTCTTTTCTCTCAAACATAACCTCTTTCTGTCCATGGAATCATTCATGTGTGTTCTGCTATTTCACTTGAATTTTTTTTTTTTTTTTGGTGGAACTGGGGCTTGAACTCAGGTCCTTGTGCTTGCCAGGGAAGCACTTATTCCACTGAGCCATCTCCTTGGCCCCCGAAAAAAATTTTTGAAGAGAGAAAAATAAAATAATTTCAAAACAAAGTAAGAGTAGCAATGGTTAATACATTGTGTATTGTCTTTAAATTACTCCGAGTACAAGATACAGGCAATTAATTGTCCAAGCATTATTAGCACAAATGTCTCTTTATGATGAACTAGGAGAAATTAGTAATATAACTATCAGCTCATATATATTTTTTTCCTTGTTTTTTCTCCTTTCTTTCTCTTTCACAATATCTATTGTACATTTCGGATCTTTTTTGCTCTCTCAGTTTCTTACACTAGGGAGACAATATGCTGTTACACATGTGAATGGTTTATTCACTTATGAGAATGGTCTCAAGTTGATAGGCTGACGACTCTTCTGTGGAATACACTCCCAAGACCCTCTGTGTGACCCCTTTTACTTGCTGTTCTTGTGGTCAGAATGAAATTGATGTATCACTTCTTTCCAGTCAAACTCTGTTCATTCATTTGCTGAAAACACGTGTCCTTTTCACCAGGTTTGTTTAGACTCTGGGTGTGATTTTGTAATTGGTGAAAATATTCATAGACAATTTAAAGAAGTGATTTTGCAATTAGAATTTTAAAGCTCAGAGCTAAAAGTTTGACTTTAGGTTAAGCTGTGTAAAAAGTGATCCTTTACAGTCTCTCCTAATTTTGGTATCAGATTTCCCTCAATTTTGTAAGTTTTCAGATGGGCTCCCTTTTAAAGAAAACAAAATAAAGCAAAACAAAACAAAGCATCCCCAGAACTCTACTACATTTTCATATCCCTCTAATTAATAGCTATTCAAACCACACTGCTAGAATACATTGTCAATGCATTTTTTCCTCTTCTCTAATCTAGCTCCTGTCTTTATCACTCCACTAAAATTACTGTAACAAATACCATCGAAGTCTTACACACAGATGCAAAGGATGCTTTCTAGACTAATATTTCACTTGGAACATTTTCCTATTTAGTGGCACCACACTGGTTTCGGATGGCATGGCATACCCAGGGCTCTGGGGCCTGTCATGGCATGCAGTAATACCATGCATCAAATTCAAGTCTTTGAATTTGAAGGCAGGCCCAAGGCTTGTAGCTTAGTCAGAATAAAAATGGAAAGAAGGAAGTGTTTCACTCTTTTGGAAGAGCACCAGCCTTTGTCATTGTCTGTGGACATTGGTGTGCAGACTGCTTCGTCTTCTACCTCAGATTCTTTACCATACAATTCAGACTCACACCAGTGCCTCTATAATTGCATTTCCAAGGCTTTGGCCTTTGTCTTCGGTGGATCCTCAGGTGCTTCTGTGCTCAGATAATCATTTGACTCTTCCAGCTCTGATCATGTGAGCCAAAATAAGAAATCCCATTGGATAATCATACTATAATATTTAATAATTCCATTGGATAATTATATAGTATACTTTATGTTGATTCCGTTCCTCTAGAGAGCTCTAATATAGTGAGTTAATAAGAAAAAGCGCTTAAATGACCACTTAACATTTTGAAGAAGACATTTTTTGAGGAAAGGTAAAGGGGAGAATGGTCTGAGATTTTACCTTAGCTGGCAGGTTACAATTTCACATGTTACTGTTGAGTGAAAGTTAGCGGTTATACAAGTCTTCTGGGTTATAGACAAAAAACTTTAATACTCTTGGCGGGGCAAAGACCATGAGTGTTGAGTTTGTATCCATTCTTCTTTTCCACAAAATCTCATGGGGCTGATACAGAGGAGCTGAGGCAGACGTTAACTCAGTTTTTATATCATAATTTAAGAACCTTAAGCTTAGGGAATCTGACTCTTCTGATGCATCACATACAAGCATACATTTTGCCCTTTTCTTTACTGGACAAGAAAGCAAGAAATCTGTTCTTTTCTTAGGATGAAATCACTAGTTCTGTCTGTCAAGGTTGCTTGCTATA
Organism: Octodon degus; assembly: GCF_000260255.1. Taxonomy (NCBI): domain Eukaryota; kingdom Metazoa; phylum Chordata; class Mammalia; order Rodentia; family Octodontidae; genus Octodon; species Octodon degus. Next base: position 13,271,286 of record NW_004524588.1, read on the forward strand.
CAAACATCCTTGGCAAGAACGGTACCTTACTCACAAAATGTAAAGAAACAGACAAGACCCACGGGAACTTTCCTAGGAGCCATTGTTGTCAGAATATATCATGCCGTCTCCTCTGCTGGATATTCCCACTTTCTCTAGGGAAAATCATTGTTCTTCCTTGCATTCCTCAATAGCTTGTGTATACTGCAAGTATATCATATTTAATAAGGCATAGTTTGCTTATATCTGTTTCTCCTGTCACATTGCGAGATTCTTGAAAGCAAGTAATATAGCATATTCATCATATATATTTGCATTCCTACCCCTTACATTTCAGTAGACAAATTGTTAAAATAGCTGGCATATATATATGTATCGAATTACTTGTAATTGAAAGATTAAAAAGTGCTGTGTTGGGACTTTTGTTTTGAGGCTGTGATAAAGAACACTCATTATTCAAATGGAACATGCATTGCCCAGGAAAGTAGAGAGTCACAAGTATTATTAAGCAAATAAAATGTTTGGCTTTTAAAATAAATAAGCTAGAGTTAAAAAGGTTGTTAGTCCAGTGACAATTTTCAAATAAAAAATTTTTTTTTCATCTTTAGACTATAATGGTCAATGATACAATTTACCCCTACAGCACTGAGAAAGTTCCTGTAGAGTTATGCTATTTGTTAGCTTCGAATTTATTCCATTTTACATGAATATGTAGTACAAGTTCTCTTTATTTGTTTTTAGAAATGTCAGAAAATTCTTCAAGAATCTGAGAAAGTGTGGCCCCAGGGGGTGCAGAGACACCTATATATCCAAGGATCTTGCTCCGTGGCTGTAATCTGCTGTGGAAACCATGAGGATGACAGGTGCTAAAGACATGAAAGCCGATGTTATGACACAAAGCGGAGCTATATGATGCTGCACTAATCATTTGGCATCCGAGAGTAGGATTTAAGCTGAAATGTGCTAAGTTAGGTAAAAGAGCACTGTGTGCTTATTCTCAGTTTACAAGGGTGTCAATTTTTGCCTGCAGAGCAAAGCAGTTTGGGGAACTATCCCAATGATACACCCAATTATTTATTTCATGGTCTGTATGAAGAGTACTAGTGAGGCCCAAGGTCAGAATTGTTGATGGGAGCAAGAAAATAATTATCTTCAACTGAGCAGATCCAAAAAGAAAGAAAATAACAAATCAGAAACAGTGCTACTCTCAGTTCAATCCCTGGTTCTGCCAAAAAAGAAAAAAAAGAAAGAGGCTATTGTCTATCGAGGCCACACGGGGGGAGAAATCATTGCAGTTTCAAGATCTATTTGTGTATTTCTTTGCTTTATAATCTTGGAGCAGTTGATAAGTTCTTAGAGCTTCAGTTTACTCATATAATATTTATATTTTAAACCTCTCATGATGACTAAAATAGACAATACAAGTATACTTATTGACTTAGTACTGACAGAATATAGGAGCAATAATATGCACCTTGTATATGTTTTTATTCAAGAAGAATTGGCCCAAAAATTAGTGTTTGTTTATTGAATGATTTATTTTTAGCTGCTAAAAATTCTTTAATAATTTCTGACTGAAACCTTTTGGTTCTGTTTGCCTTAGGATTCTAATTTTCTATTCTTGATTTACTTTGATGAGCAGGGCATTCTGACTGCACTTAAATGAGATGGGATGCAAAATACATTTAAGATGATTTATAGCCTTAGTTCAGTTCTCTGTAGCTGGTAGATATATTGTTAAATTAGCCATCAATTTTACAGGTATTTCCTTTTTATGGAGAAGAAACTCATTCACCTGATCCTTCCTGTCATTACTCTGTGAATGACAGAGTCCACATGGCTCTTCCAGTTCTCTCACAAGTTCATGAATATTACTCCTCAGCCTCCAGTAAGACCTGAGGGAGTGAGGGTCTCCCACATTCACATGAGTCTTTCTCCCAGTGCCTGCTTCTCTCTCTGTAATGGGTCAGTGCTTTGGTTTCTCTTGCAGCCATTCCACTCTGGAAAAAGAATCGAGCATCGTAGTTTGAATGTCTTTAACAGTTCCTTGCTTTGAATATTGGTAAATTAACTGACACTCTCTTCCCAGATTCCAGGTCTGGCAACCCTGTTTGCTCCTGGGAATGTCAGCTTGGAAACTAATGCCACAAATAAGATTGAGTCCAAAACCATGAGACATATGGTTTGGTTGCAGATGTTTGTTATAATAATTTCAGTCATATCTGCTCAAAGAACACAAATGCTTTTTGAGGAAAAGAATCTAATATAGAGTTATATTGTTCTCAGCACAGATGTCAGCAAGTACACACACCAAACAAACCTTCTACTGTCTAGGTGCTTGTGTGGTTTCTTCAGAAAAGGCCAATCCTGGAAAATTCTCCTTTAAAACACATCCATACAAGTGACTGTTAAAGTGCACGGTGGAAATTTAAGAGATCAACAAGTAGGCATATCTTGCTGACAACTTCATTGCATTCCCATTGGTAAGAATGTGTGGAATACACACAGTAGGGGGTGGATATCCAAGTAGGAAAACATCAGGGGGAAGAAAAGACCAGAGAGCTTCAGCAGTTGGGAGAGAGTGAGGTCAACTGCCAAGTGAGGTCATAGCAGAAAGATGGATTAGAAGGGAAGAGTTAGGAAGGAAGAAGAGGGTGGGAGGGATGCAAGGGAGAACATGCTAGAGACTGAGACTGGGAGAAAGGCCCTGAGAAAGAGGAAAGAGTGAGAGGAAACAGGGTACGAGAGGGAGAGAGGAACAACAAGAGGCAGAGACAGAGATACACAGAGATTGAGGCAGAGACAGACAGACTGAGAAAGAGACTTTGAGAGACATTTAGAAAGAATGGAAAGATGGAGAAAGGAAACACACACGAGAGAGAGAGAGAGAGAGAGAGAGA
>NW_004524588.1:13274264-13278531 GCF_000260255.1 Octodon degus
AGAGACAGAGACACACACAGAGAGAGAGAGAGAGAGAGAGAGAGAGAGAGAGAGAGAGAGACCCTGAGAGATTATAAATCCTAAAGGTAAGAAGAAAAATAGGAGGTCCAAGAGTAGAAGTCTTTAAATATTTTATTAAAAGTTCATGACCTAAAAGTATTTTGTGCACGTGTGTGTACTTTGAAGTACATTTGATATTTTATTTAATGAGAGGAAAGTACAGAATAAAAATTATAAGGGCCTGTAGGAGTTACTGAGTTTAAATTGAGTTTAAATTGAGCTTCATGATTATGTATAGATGCAGTTATTTCTAGTCTTTTCAGAAAATGTATGCAATGAAGCGGCCGTACAGTGCTTTTGCAGACTGGCTTTTTCTCCTGTTTGCATCTCCCCTTCCTCCTTACTTTTTAACAATGTTTACACAAAGCACGCTCTAATTTCTGCCTAGAGCAACACAATTCTCTGCCTTGGCTACATTTTGCAAAATATAAACTTGCGCGGGGGTGGAGGGATTCTGCGCTAACCTTGGAAAGCCTGTCAGCACATTTCCTTCCCAACTCAACTGGCCAGCTGCCTAATGGGAAAACGAACGTGGAAAGGAGTTTAGCGGCACGTTTATTCATATGATGATGCAATTCTCTTGTCCAGGAAAGTGTGAAATGGAGAGGTAAAATGCAATATTGAGAAAAAAAGAATTGTGTGTTTATTCATATCTTTATATCAAGTGTTTGGTTTTAGGGATCAGATTTGTGTAAATAAAGGAAACAAAGAAAACTTCCATCTCATGTCCCAGTGACACCACACACTGGGACACTTCTTATTCCCAGACAGGCATTTGGTGCTAATAATAATGTTACAAGGTTTATAGGTGAGAAAAATTGAGAATCAATTTTAAAGGTTCGGCCAACTTATCCAATTCTCAGAAGGAAATTGAAACCCAGTTTGATCTGAGCCCTACTCTCTACATTCTGCTTTCAAACCTTCTCAGTTAAAAAGAAATATAGGAAAGTACCAGAAATGGCAGAGTCCAGAAATCATTCTTCCTTCTGGGCCTATCAATTTAATGAGGATGAAGGAGAAAAACAAAAGAAGATACCTGCTTAAAGCATTTCTAATTTATTAATTTGAGGAAGTCTTTGAAGAAGACATCTTGTTTGAAACACTACTGTGAATTTAACTAGAGCAGAGATTTTGGAAAATGCAGAAAATCATAGAGAATAAAAATCATTAGCAAGAGTCCTGTGTTAATTTGTGCTAGCTGCTATATAAGGAACCAAGATTTGAGTAAAACAATATAAAAATAACTTTTTATTCTAAACATATTTCAAGTAGGATTGATAGTTTCATCATCTTCCATATGTATAACTTTTAAATTATTGTAGTCATTACCATTCTGTCCAGAGGGAAGCAAGGAAAGAATATTTGGGAAAAAATCTATGGGCAAACAGCAATCCATTCACTTCTATTATCATGAACTAAATTACATATGGCCCATGCTGGATGTAGGGAAATGTAGTTGCCAGATTACTTAATTTTGTAGAGCTAAGGAGGGTTGGTATCATATTCAACACAAGTTGCTATAAGAAAATACTTTAGCCTGGTCAGTGGTACATACTTGTAATCCCAGCCCTCTGGGAGGCTGAAGCAAGGGGATCACAAGTTTTAGACTGCTCTGGACAACTTACTGATTTAGTGAGAAGGTCTCCTAAAGTAAAAAAATAAAAAGGATCGGGGCTGCAGCTTAGTGCATTTGAAATGTAGCTCAATCCCTACTACTGAAACAAAAATAAAAATCTCAGATTGGGTAATGTATAAGTCACAGAAGTTTATTTCTCACAGAGGTGGGAACTGGGAAGTCCAAAATCAAGGAGCCACTAGATTTGGCATCTGATGATTGTTGATTTCTGCTTCCAAGACGGTGCTGTGCTGCTGTTTTCTCAGTAGTGAGGATGCCAGGCAGCCCCCTTTATTCTCTTCTACAAAGGCCTTTACCCTGCTCATGAGAGCAGAGCCTTCTGACTTGATCATGTCTGCACCCCTCCCACTTCTTAATATTATCCCATTGGATTCCAAATATGAATTTTTGGTGGACATCAACACTAAGATCATAATAGGTAGGATGGGGTTTCAAAGGGAAATCATCTCCATCTACTCGTTACTTTATGTTTTTATAGAATCTTAATATAAATATCTATATCTATATGGTTTTAAACAGAATTAGGGTCATGTTTCTTAAGTGTTTGACAGAAAGTGAACATTACTAGGAACCAAAACAAGGCAACAATAATAAGAACCACAATTTAACAGACTGTCATGGATAAATTCCAAACTTATTTCAATCTTATTTTGAGGATTTCTCATGACCTTATTTTTATTTATTTTTTTTTTTGGCGGTACCAGGGATTGAACTCAGACCCTTGCGCTTGCCAGGGAAGCGCTTATTCCACTGAGCCATCTCCCTGGCCCCTCATGACCTTATTTTAAGGAGAAAATTGTTTTCAACATTTTAGTAACAGTAGACATTTATCATTCAGAAATATTCATTTTCTCCATTGCTACTTTCATGGAGGGAATATGGTCCACCCTACCTTGAGTTTGGCTTGGCAGTGTGATTGGAACTTGCTTGGTTGTGTGTGTGCCATTGTTTTGCAGACATTGCCATGATTTTAGGTATCATTTGTAGTATTTAGTTCCAGGAAGATGGGGTAGACATATGCCTAATCAGCAGCTTGGAGCTGATAGCCTCTGCCAGTCTGTTTCAGCCACATGTGTATGAAATTCACGCTCTAACTTTGTATGCTGCTGAAATTTACTGACTGCTTATCATGCAACGATAGCTGACTGATACACATTAACTAACTGCCTCTGAGCGAAACAAAAGCTGGCTAGTCGTCAGACACGCAGAGCATCGGGGACAGGATACACTGTCTTAGGCCCTTTACACCATTCCCTTGATCCACTGGGTAAGGGACTGACCCTTAATTTCCAGGTGTCAGTATGTGACTGAGATAAAGTTATTATCTGTTTGTGCCATTTTTGTCTTGCATATGTTGCCATTTGTACCTTCTCTTTGTTGAAGACCTTAGTCCCAGGCCTGCACAAGAGGCCAGTAGAGAGTGGAACAGCTTTGGGTTTCTAAAATGTCAAGATATAATGAGAAAGGGAAAACAATTATTAACAGAACAAGTCTCAGCTACCCATGGGGTGCGTCCTTTTACACATCTTGTAAAGGCAGAGCAGTGAGATTATGAGTGAAGCCTAAACATAGAAAATACAATTGCAACAGAACTCCACAGTTTCTTAAATGCTTAACAAAAAAGCACAATTTTATTTTAAACTTCAATAAAACAGTAACAGTGAGAACTATATATAACTTAGTAGGCTCTTATCAATAAAATACAAATATATTATTTTAGGGACTGCTCAGTACTTTATTTTGGAGAGAAACTTATGATGTTTACACCATTTTATGAACTCATAGAATATCTGCAAAAACACTCCACAGGTCATTCTTTTTAAGATCATGGATAGTTCACTTGTTGATTCAACATTTATTGATTATGTGTCACGCCTAGAACAAGTCAATAAATAGGATCTAAAGACTACCATATACACTCCTGGTGCCCAGCTAGGTCACAAGCTAGCAGGGAAATAAAGATGGATGTGCCACATCCACATAACTCTAGCTGTAGTTTCAGAGTGCTAGGGCAGAATTTTGAATAAGGTGCTTGTAGTTTGAATTCTTTTTTTAATCTTAAAGAGAGATCTAAATATTAAAATGTACTAATTATTAAATGTACTAGAAGAGAAAGTAGGTAGAAATCTTGAAGTCATAGAGGTAGACAGAGAGTTCATGAAAAAGATTTTGCACGTTCAAAGTTGGAATCTTAAGTGTCCTCAAAGGCTTGTATGTTGAAGGTTTGGTCCATCCTGTGACACCCTTAGGAAGTGATGAAAATTTTAGGGGGAGGAGTCTGTTGGAAGGAAGTTAGGTCACTGGGGGTGCGGTCCTTTCCTCTCACTTTGTTTCCCAGCTACCATGAGGCAAGCAAGCAGCTTTGGAGTACCGTGTGTTTTCTGCCGCGGTGCTCTGCCTTGGTGCAGGTCCAAAAGCAATGGAACCAACCAAATATGGACTGCAACCTCCAAATCCATGAGCCAAAATCTTTCTTCCTCATGATTTTTTTAAACATTTCTTTTTTTTTAATTTTTATTCATTTGAGAGAGAGAGAGAGAGAGAGAGAGAGAGAGAGAGAGAGAGAGAGAG
>NW_004524588.1:13278631-13308567 GCF_000260255.1 Octodon degus
CATGTGGTGCTGGGGGATCGAACCGCGGTCCCTGATGCTTTGCTAAGCTTGTTCTAAGTAGGTGCTTTAGACCACTGAGCCATCTCTCCAGCCCCAAAGAACTGAGCTACCGGGCAGGCCCCCCCTCATGATTTTTTAAATCTCAGATATTTTAGCACAGTAATGGAAGGCTAAGTACCTCAGGAAAATAGAATGAGCTAAGTTCAGGCCTTCATCCTGTTACAACAAATGACATCACATTTCACAATCTATAACATTTGAGGTTCATTTTCTACTTTTCTTGATTTCTCATTCACAAAGCTATTATAGCTGTTTTCCTGCTTCCTCATGTGCTGTCTTCCTTTTAACAAATTATTTCTATCCCTGTGGCTTTCCTGGTAGAAGCAATCTGTCTCTATCCCACTTAGTTTTGCCTCCACCTGACTTCTCCTTCTAGTATTTGCAGAGGTTGAGATTTCTTAGACAAAGTTTTAGAATTTTTGGAAGATTGCAATACAGTTGTGTCCATCCAGAGAAAAAAATCACTTAGAAGTAGTTAAAAGTCATGACCCATCTTGGAAAAAAGTAGGTTATTTCTGTTACATTAATCTAGATTTTGGGCATGTGATGAGTGTGGAGCTAGTGAGAGAATATTCAACTATATTTTTTCCTTACCACAGAGCTCTGGTTCTACAGCAAAGGTACAGATTATTCATTATTGATCTCTGTACTTCATAACAATAATACCAAGGCCTTCTAAAACTATAATGTTTTAGGAAGAAATTGATTAATGACTTTACTTGTTACAAAATAGTCAAGATTAAAGGTTTGCTATTTAATTGTGTGAAAACATCAACATCACCTTTATATCTATTTTGATGAATAAAGCAGTGAACTTCAAACCAGTCACATACAATCAGATATCTGGAGAAGTTTTATACATAAAAATTTTACCCTTTCTTACTCCTCTAAACAATGGATCCAGAAACTATTATGAAATCTCTCAGATGATTTTAATAAGGAGCCTGACCAGAAAATCACTTTAGAGACTCTTTCATGGGAAAACTGTAACTTTCGAAATACTCATTCCTCACATTAGAAAACAAAACAAAACAAAAAACCCCTCTTCATTTCTTTAACTTCTGGCCAGGATAGAAACTATACTTGGGCCAGCCAAATAGCTCAGCAGATTAAAGTGCCTGCAAGCAGGTGCAGGGGCCAGAGATTCAATCCCCAGGCCTGCCATGTCAGCCCTGCCCCTGGGGTGTGCTGAGACAGCAATTGAGACTGGGTGTGGCGGCACGTGCCTGTAATCCCAGCTCTTGGGAGGCTGTAAACAGGCAGATCACTATGAGTTGGATCTAGTAGTGAGACCCTGAACACCCTATAGACCCTTCCTTAAAATGAGAAAGAGAGAGAGAGAGAGAAAGAGAGAGAGAAAGAGAGAGAGAGAGAGAGAGAGAGAGAGAGAGAGAGAGAGAGAAAGAAACTATGATATTTATTTCTCAGAACATAGTAAAAGTAGAAAATGGATGCTTCCGTTTCAAGTCTGTGCGGGATTTAAGGTTTTGAGGTCCACGGAAGTCTCAGCATCAGCAACAGACCTAAAATTTCTGTCTTCCATAAATATGTGTATAGTCAGGAAGACTCTAGCCTCAGAGTTGCACTCCTCAGGGGCTTCTGCACAGGCTCCCACGTTAGGTAACTCCAGGTGCCGAAGAAGACCTCCTCTACTGCACTCAGTTATTCCTGATGACTTCCCACCCTCGGCTGCTAACAGTTCCAGCAGCCTTTGGCCTCTGAAGGTTGTCTTGCTCTTCTTAGGGCTGTAATTACTCCTGAAGGAGGTGCACCAAATAGGAGTATGCAAGACTAGTGCCAGGCGGGGTGGCACACACCTACAGTCCCAGCACTTGGGAGGCTGAGGCAGGAGGACTGCTGGGGGTGCAAGGCCAGCCAGGGCTGCACAGTGAGCTCAAGGCCAGTGTGAGCTGCATAGTGAAACTCTGTCTTGAAAAGACAAAACAAACAAACCAAACAACCCCCTGCCAAAAAAAAAAAAAAAAAAAAGAACTGATAGGAGAACTCGTCCTTGACATGTATGAGTTCTTTTCCCAGAGACTTTACAGTTCCTTATGGGTCACTGACTCACTAAGCCTTTCTTGGCTTTCTTGGCATGAGAACCTATAATTCCACATTACTAAGGTGAGTGTACAAGGTCTTATATTTCTTTTAGAGATTAAAAGGTAGGAATTGAGGTCAGGGGAGAAACAACATAAAAGTATAACCGCAAGGATTATCTGAGTGCCCAAAATGGAATCTGTGTGCGTAGACCTCTGAACAGGTGCTGTTGGAACTACAAAAGAAACGTGTTCTCTAGAAATGTACCAGAATTTGAAAAGAAGAACATATTTGAAATAATAGCAAAATCATAAAGACATGAATGTATTAAGCACTAAGTGTATGAAAAAGACTATATATAAAGTGTTTGTGATTCTATGGTGTTATCTTCCCTGCATCATGCAAAAGCCAACAATAACAAATTACCAGTCCAGTAAAAAGGAGCATTTGCTTGCTAGGATCATGCTATTTTATTAAAATGCCTTGCCTTACTGTGCTAAGGTTTGTTATATTATCTGTTCTCTTTTCTTGCCTTTGCTTTTCTTTTGTTTGCTTTTCTTTTTTATTCATCTTTTTTTAACCTAGCAGTTAAGCATAACAAATGTAGCAAAACTAAATAGGAAGGTGGGAAGGCTGCCTCCCTTGCTTTAGAGCTTGGCAAGATGTGTTGCCTTGTACATTTTGAGCTCTGTAGGATGTCAGGCACTCAGAGCTGGGGTGGCATCTATCTTTAGGCGCTAGGGGCACAGGCATCCTATTTGGATGAAATCATCCTTTGTTTCAGTTTTTAAAAATAGGGTTTGTCAAGGTCCCCAAATTTCTCCAGAGAGGCAATATGTCCTCTAGTTTCATCTGTGTGCCAGAGCATCCCACTGCCAAGTGCCGCGCTGCTGACTGCAGAGGGGTCTCTGGTGTGCAGTTGTGCGTCGTCAGCTTCACAACGGGCCTGTCATTTGGGAGCTCATCACTGCCTCTTCCTAGGGCTCTCCAGGGACTCGGCAGCAGGAGGGCACATTTCCTGTCATCCCATGCCACTTGTCACCACCACTGCAAGCTCTGAAACCCCCATTGGCACGAGACAGTGGCTGCCTTGCCTGCCCATGGGATCCTATTGGGAAGTCTTAAAAAATATTGCAGCCTGGGGCCTACACCCCAGATTCTGATTTAATGGCTGTGTAGTGCAGTCTAGCTATTGATCTTTAAAGGCTCCCTGGGAGATCCTAATATGCCGCAGCTGAGGTTGAGTAACACGAGAGGCAGAGCATTGAGACTACATTGTGGGAGTTAAAGTGCAGGTGAGGCTGAACTGGAACTCAAAAAAGAATCAAGTGGCAGAATGTACACATCCACACCAGCGTTTCTCTGTGGGAACTGTCGGTAGGGCCCACTTCATCATTTCTTAACCCTCTGCATGGAAACTGAACCTTGTGCTTTGAAGTTGAGGATGAGTGTGAAAATAGCTAGTGGTCGGGGTGAAGGCTCCCCGCTATTATTTTTAGTGTAATATTACAGATGATTAGGATATGATGGGACTGGTTTGTTCCATTCCTTCTTCAGCCATCTGCTAGAAATATCTTTACATTTTAAGTCATATGATTTTACTTCTTTCATTGAGACCCTTTAATGACTTCCCATCAGAAAACATCCAAATCTCCCTCCTGCCTGTGCTGTAGATTGGACTCAGAGCCTTGCCCCTGCTAGGGAAGTACTCTACCATTGAGCTACACTTCTGGAAAGCTCATTTTCAAACAATCAAGGGCCTCTTGTTATTCAGGTCTTGGTGCAAACGTCAAATGTTCAGTGAAGCTCAGCCTGCCAACCTTGTCTATTCTACTGATTTCTCCCATGTTACCTGTTTTCTTGTTTCCATAGCACTTACTTCTTTTCTTTTCTTTTTTTCATAGCACTTACTTCTATCTGAAATTAACTTGTTTATTGCTAGTCATTTGTTATGGATCTCCTCTTACCCCAGAAGCTATGCTCCTGGAGCCTAGGACCCTGACAGTTATTATCATAGCCCCAAAGCCTAGAATACTGAGTCTGTAGTACCAGTGAGGCACACAATGATTACAGTTGTTACTAAGTTCCTAAGGAGGTAGGGAAGGAAGTTACCAAGGGAAGGGAAAAAGGAAAAGAGGGAGGAAAAGAGAATGTCAAAGAAGGCAATGAGCCCGTGATAATCTCTTCTCATTCTTAGTTTTCCAGGCATATATCAGCTATCTGCAATGTGCAGCCCACCTTTCTCTTTTTTATGTTTATTTTATTCTTTGAGGTACCAGGGATTGAATTTGGGACCCTGCACCTAAGGTAGGCACTTATTCACTGAGCTATCTCCCTGGCTCCTCTTTTTCCCTTTTGAAATCCCAAGTGCTGGGATTAGAGTCTATAGGGTCTCACTATGTAGATTGGGCTTGTAGCGATCCTCCTACTTACAGCCTCCCAAGTGCTGGGATTACAGGTATGTGCCACCATGCCCAGTCTCATTCACCATCTCAGCATGCCCTGGGGGTGGGGCCGGCACATCAGGCCCCCCATCTGCCTAAATAGGCTCTTTAATCCTCTGAGCTATTTGTCCAGCCTGAAGCTATTTGGTTAGCCCCATACTACACCATCTTGAATGCACAAATAATTACAAGAAAGATCACTCAACCCTATGAGGATTGGGATCAAGTTGCCTCCTGGGACTTGCAGAGGTGAGAGTCTATACTTCTATTTTCAGAATAAGACATGGAACAAACTTTCTGATGGAACAGGCCAAGCACCTGGTGCAACTTGCAGTATGCTTTTCAAATCTTGACATTTATGAATATTTAGATTTTTCCTTCATATCACTATAGTTCTACCTGAGAATACTGAGCATCCCACGCATACAGATGGTTTGGTATGTCCTGTTGGTGGTAATTTTAAAAGATCTTTTTGCTTTGCTTGGATAGTAGAAGAGCATTGTGTACCAGGTGGGGACAATGAGACGCCAAGCTTCCTACAGCTAGAGAATTATCTTGTGGCCTGAAATGTCCTCAATCTCCCAGCAGGACCTTTCTTCCCATTGAGAGAGGGGGTAGAGTAGTGGTTGCAGCCATATTTCATATTCAATTTTCTTTCTTTTCTTCTGTCATCTCTGCGTTTGCATCTACCCTGATCCAAGACTGGAGATGCACATGGGAAAACGACACAATGTGATTTTCCATGTCCTGGGAAGGATGCTCTGCCAAGCACAGATTGCTGCCAGTCTGTTCCCAGTGGGCGCCTGTGTTGTATCATGGGTTACTGTTCCTTTGGGTATGCTTGTGATTTAACTTATCAGATTTGCTAAAATCTGTGCATGGAAGAAAGTGAGCATTGAGGCAGGGAGAATGGAATGAGGAAAGGTGCTGCCTTTAGAAGGGGGACCCAGTGGACTAGCACAGAAGGCTGAGGCTTCAAGGTAGGACACAGGGAACAAGAAAGGGAGAACAAGTACATGTGAAGCCTGCACTCCAAGGAGCTTATGAAGTCCTCAGGACACGCCCATCCTTCTGTCTTGGACAGGCCCCTCCTCCTCAGTCTATTCATGGGTATTATTCAGTATTCTCTCCTCAGTCCTCTTTCATCTTCCTCTAAGAGTCCTTGGAACTTGGACCCTGCCAACCTGACTGCTACGTCCCTCTCTCCAATCCAGACTGTACTTTCTCATGACTTCCTGCCGGCACCTAGTCTTACTGACTAAAATAGGCATCAACAAGCCAACCATCATTCATTGAGCCTTTGCTGTTGTCCATAAACTTTTCTGTGATACTCACAATAATCCTGCAAGGTACGTGTCATCACCCAGCAAGTCACGCATGTGGAGCCAAGGCTTACTGATCACAGAGTTGCTCTTTACTGCTTCTTCTTCCAATCTGCTTTCCACCACCTCATCCCAGCAGTCACTCTGTCTGTCTCTGTGCGTCCTCAACCTTGGTGCCCTTTCAGTACTGAAGCTAGAGGTCAGGGTGTCCTCACCATCCTTTTGTGTGTGCATGCTGCACTAGACAGTCTATTTTAGGTGTCCATTACCCCCCAAGACTGAGGAGGCAGCCTGTTCCTCGCACCTTTTTTTTTTTTCCTCTTCCTTCTATTCCTCCCTGTTTTCTTCCAAAAGGAATTAAGTATATGAGGGTAAATATGGGGGCCCCTTTGAACAGTGCCTGGCACAGAAAATGTGTGAGGTAAAGACTATGAATGAATAAATGATACTAGGAAAATGCAGGCCATGCAAGCTAAGAATTATCAAAAGCTCTGTCTCAGCAAAGAGTCAGGTAAGGTGGGCTGCTTCCTCCCCACCACTCAGTCACCATGTCAGGGGCTGGGTATTTGTCTACTAACCCCGTGAGAAGCAGCAGCAGCATGTGCTTGTCTTGTTTTATGATGTGTTTTGTCTCTACTCCCCTTCCCTGCAGAGGACATCGCCTCTTCTCTTCTGTCAAGTCGTTCTTCCTGGAAGGGGATCAGGGCTTTTCTTTATCTCACCCACATCTCCACATACACAAGCGTCCACAAGGTTGCTTCTCCTTTCATCCCTGCCCTCAGTCTTCCCATCTCTTTAATTCCATCCAACATCATTTCATTCCAATAAAGTAAGTTCAACATTTCAATTTGCCACATACAATATTATCTTTGTCCTTTTTAATATTTTTTATTTTTATGTTTATATATATATATTTAAATTTATTTATTTTGTACAGGGTCTCACTACACAAGTAGGACTTGTAGTGATCCTCCTGTCTCAGCCTCCGTAGTGCTGAGATTATAGATGTGTGCCACCATGCTGGATTTTGGAGACTGGCATGGTGCCCCAGGGCTGTGGCCAGTGCAGCATGCGGTGCCAGGGGTCTAACCCAGGTCCTTGCACTTGCCAGGCAGGCGCTTAGTCCACTGAGTTGTCTCACCAGCCCTGTCCTTTTAGGTTCTTTAAACTTTGCTTCTAGATAATACAGCACAGGGTATAACTGCACGATCTGCTGTGAACTTAGTTAGTCTAGACTGATACTCAGCTGCTGTTAAAAGCCTAGAGGAAGTAGTCAATAACTGACAATGTCAAGAGGTTGGTCAACTACTGTATTAGCCCTTCCTTATTTTCTAAATTTCATTGCTTTATCCACCACAGCACAGGGAAGCTACCTAAGCGAAGGCATGACTCAGTTTTCTGTCGGTGAGGGTAGTTACAGCAGAGTGTACTTCCTCTGTACTGTGAAGGCCCAAGGAGGAGCAGATGCACATTTGCGCTACGGCTGTGATCGGTACTCTGCGCACAGAGGGCAGAGCTCTATTTGAAGAATCTGAATTTCTATAAAATGTAGACTGCACTGAAGATATTATTATTCAAATTTCTCTTTTTCTAAAGCATGGCAGGGAAAATTCTCTGAGATTTCAAGACTGGAAAAGTGTTTTTCTTTCCTATAAAATCCCATCTTTCCTTTTGTAGCAAGCGAGACATGCACGAAACAAGAGCTTATGTTACCATTAAGCATTAGAGAGCTGAGTTTTATGTTGAAAGAGTTTTCTGATGTCCTTTTCTCCTTTATTCTGTACTTTTAACTTTTCACCTCTTATTGATACTAATCTAATCGTAATGTCTCAAGTACCCTTTTAAGTTTCTAAAGAATAATTCTTAAATGAAGCAGTATATAAGTATATTAGGTATAAAACATCCTACTAGTCTTTCTGCACACATCAGTGTTCACATTAATAAAGTTGGGCCCTGTATTTAGAGACCAGGAAACCATGCCAGGGAGAATTCTAAAATGGCCCTGAAATCCCTACGGACCCCGTCCTAGACAGGCCCTATGCACAGCATAAATTCCTTCCCCTCAGCATGGGTGGAATGTGTAAAAATGGTGGGATTTCACCTCATAATAGGTATAATAATTAGTTGTTTTTTTGCTTACTTAGAAGTGGATTTCTCTAGGCAGGCGACCTAATGAGGTAAGCTCTTCCATGAATAAGCTGCTGGAGTCAGAGATGCAAAGACAGATGCCGTGCTTCCAACTGCTGTCAAGGTGGCCACATGATTTAGGCGTGAGAGTGGTTTCTAGAATGCCACAAGCTCACTCACATTAACAGCCATCAAGGAAATGGGGTGTCTCCTAAGTCATTAAATGTGCAGCAATTTGTTATATGGCAAAAGAAATCCAGTAATAGTTTCCAATAAATAAAAGCTAAACGTCTAAACAATTTTCATAATGCAACCATGACTTCTCATCTCAACCAGAAATTCTTGAGGTTACCCAATTCTACATGATGGCTACTAAATCTCTCTCTCTCTCTCTCTCTCTCTCTCTCTCTCTCTCTCTCTCTCTCACACACACACATTTCTGTCTCATTTTTTTAACTTTCATTGGAGGTCATGCAGTATTTTCTAGCATTTTCTTTCTGCTAACAGTGAGTCGAGTCATTTCTCTCGCCCATATTCAAAGTGAGAAGAATTGGACTTTGCCTTCAGGTGGGAGCAACACGTCAGGGCTTCTTGCAGAGGTCCACAGTTGCTCTGCTGTGTTCCCTGACTTAGCACCTCACCGCATTCTCGCCCTTTGCAAGGCCAGTTGAGTTTTTGAAACAATGATCTACTTTGTTTTTAAAAATGGAGATATAATTTACAAATACTAGAGTGTAAGTTAGTGCAATGTAGAAATAAAAATGTGCAGCTTAATAAAATTATATATATTAAAATTGTATAAGTCAAGCAGGGCATCTCTCCTTTCCAGGTCAAACTTTGTTTTTTCACGGACTTTTCTCCAGGTGACTCTCATTGCCTTCGCAGTCTCCCCACAGTGTTGAATGTGGCTCCAGTGTCCATCACTGTAAGCACATTTGCAAGTGTTTGACCCCCATAAAGTGTAACTATATTGCATTTACTTTTTACCTGCTAACTTTCACTTAGTATAATGCTTTTCTGATTTTTTAATACTAAAGAATGTATCAGTGAATTTTTTTCTGAGTGCATTATTTTATGTTTTTGTGCAACTACACTAGGGCTTTTAAAGTCTAATATTTAAGCTATTTAGGTTTCCAGCTAAATCACAGAAAGGGGCTGGAGAGATGGCTCAGTGGTCTAAAGCACCTACTTAGAACAAGCTTAGCAAAGCATCGGGGACCGCGGTTCAATCCCCCAGCACCACATGCCAGCCAGCCTCGCCCCCTGGTGGGCTGAGCTGGCCACACACACACACACCACTCACTCACTCTCTCTCTCTCTCTCTCTCTCTTTCTCTCTCTCTCTCTCTCTCTCAAATAAATAAAAAAAAATTAAAAAAAATCACAGAAAAATGTGTATAATCAGCTTTAGTAGAATGTGGCAAACCATTCTCTATAGTGTTTGTATAAATTTATAATTCTATCAGTCAAATTATTTGAGCTCTACCAATGGGTGTGTAGCTGGACCGCATGTGGTTTTAGTTTCCATTTTCTTTATAATGATGTGGACCACTTTCTCATTAGTGCGTAAATATTTTGGATATTTTCTTTTTTTATTTCTTAAGAGAATAAAAAATACTCAAAAAGTAGAAGTGACAGAGCATTTCCCTGAACAAAATCAGAGAAAGTGAATAATAGTTGTTATATTGCATGTTGTTGTTCAGATTACCAGATATAAGCATGCAAATCTGATAAAAAATTAAAAAGAAGAAAAAATTGAGCATTACCTTGGAAATCTTATTTATAAACTACATGTTCAGCTCTCTCACTCATTTTTAATTGGATATGGAAACTTTTTACAAATTTATAAAATTCTATAAAATATTGGTTTTGGGTCTTTTTTGGTACATGCATTGCAAATAGTTGTGTTTTTTTCCCCCTTTGGTTTGAATTTTTATTCTCAGAAGGGTTTCCTTTAAAGAACTGAAGTCATACATTTTATTTTATTTTTTGTTTTTTTGTAGGAACCGAGGATTGAACTCAGTCCCTTGCACTTGCCAGGGAAGCGCTTATTCCACTGAGCCATCTCCCCGGCCCCAGAAGTCACACATTTTAAACAAGCACTTTTCAATGCTTTACCTTATGATTAGTATTTTGGTGTTTTGTTTAAGAATTCTTTATGTATCTATATGCCATGAAGATGTGCTTTCATGGTTTCTTTAAGAAATTTTGTTATTTAATCATTTCCTTTATGTGTATTGTCCATCTTAATTTTCTATGGTAGTGTGGTGAATAAAGGCTATCTATATAGCTGTTCAATTGACACAGCAATATTTACTAAAAACAGCTTTCACTGAATAGGAGCAGAGTCTAGTTACTGAATCAGGTACATACTAAATACAGGCTATTTCTAGGAACCTTACCCTGATTTTAATCTGTTCATCTATCCTCTGTCAATATCAGGCTGAATAACTGCAGTTTGATCATATCTTAAGATCAGTGATAAACTTAACACCTTTTTTCTTCTTTTAAAAAAAATTATTTATGTATTTAGGATAGGGACTACAGTGTCTTACTACACAGCTCAGACTTGTAGTGATCCTTCTGTTTTTAGCCTCCCAAGCACTAGGATTACAGGCATGCACCACCATTCCCAGTCTCAACTGCCCTCTCAGCTTGCCCTGGGGGTGAGGCCAGCACGGCATGCCAGGGACCACACTGGCTGCTGCGCTCTGCCTCAGTGGACTAAGCAGTTTAGTCCACTGAGCTATCTGCCCAGCCTCCTATTTTCTTCTTTAAATTTGGTTATTGTTCTTGTTCTCTGTATTGCCTTCACATTTTAGAATCAATTTGGAAATTTAAAATGAACTAGCATTTTGATTGGGATTTCTAATTCAAGTATTTGCAAGTGAACTGACATCCAATTATTGAGACTTTTTTTAAATCTTTCATTCATTTTAATGAGATAAAAGATAAAATAGCAATGAAACAGTTTCAAAACAGGTTTAGTATGACAGTTACAATAGTTAATACATTGCATATTGTTGTCTTCATAGTAGTTATTCAGAGGACAAGATGTAGACGTGATATCTTGTCTAAGTAATATTCGGACAAACCTTTCTTCTCACTGGTCTAAGAGAAAGTAGCTGTATATCTATCCTAACTATCTTTTTCTTTTTCTTTTTCTTTTTCTTTTTCTTTTTCTTTTTCTTTTTCTGTACTTTTAGTGAAGGGCCTACAGGGTGTTCTGGGTCTCACTACTAGATCGGACTCATAGTGATTCTCCTGCTTACAGCCTCCCAAGTGCTGGGATTACAGGCATGTGCTACCACACCCAGTCTCAATTGCTGTTTCAGTGCACCCCAGAGGTGGGGCCAGCACAGCAGGCCTGGGAAATGAACCTCCAGCCCCTGTGCTTGCTTCAGATGCTTTAATCCACTGAGTTGTTTGGCCGCCCAGGCCAAATAGATATAAGATACAAGATATAATTATCTTGTATATACATACTTTTTTCCCCACTACGTAACAATCCTTTATTTATATCCCTCTTTTTTGTTTTGTTTTGATGGGTGTTCTATTACAGTTAGAGAAGCTCTATTTGGAGAAGTCTTTAAGGGACCTTTACATGAAGCCAGTCTAAAGACTGTAGGTACTTTAATTCAGCAAAATAACCCAATATAGTCCAATAGTCCATAATAATAGTAGATTATCAGCAGAACTGGCAATTGTCAGAAGTTGTTGATTTGAGCATTTTACAGCTCAGCATATAAATATGGCATTACTTTTATGCCTCCTGGTTATACTTTTCTGCTGGACAATTAAGACCAAGTTAAAGCAAGATCTATATAACTAAAAATGTAACTTTTGTATCTGACAAGGTCAGTCAAATCCCCTCAGGATTTACCCTGAAACCATATACAGCACTTTGTAGATCTTTTGTCAGTGTTAGCCATCTAGATGAGTCATGGCCATTGCTTGACCAATTTGCTCTCTGAGAAAGCCTGAGAGAATGTTTTCTCTCCATGTGACTCTTCTTAGGCACACTTTACATTGTCAATCACTTTCCTCTGTGGCCCCATAATCTCTATGATCACAAAATTTGGGACACTACTGAGTTACAAGATGTCACAGCACAGGTTCTCTTATGTCCTGAGTCTTCACTGACCTTGAAGGGCTAGAGCAAAAATATTGGCGATCTTTGTAGTCCCTCTATTTCTCTAATTTTGGGTCTGCAAATTTTAGTTGTTAAACATCCAGAAGAGAAACTTACTGATATTATTACCCTGTAACAGAGACAGTTAAACTTAACCTATCTGTCTCAATATCAAATGCCTTAGACATAACACGGAAGTGCTATTTTGCAACAACCACGAATATTTTAACATTTAAATTGCTACAGAACATGAAGAAAATAATTGCACATTTTTACACGGAAATTTAGAAATCAAAGTATATACAACACTGTAGCAGGACAATCCTATGACTTTTTTTCCCCTTGTCTCTTTTTTTATTATCTTTTTAAAAATAAACGTTTACTTTAAAGAGGGTATGGCAATAATTGATATGACATTAGAAGCAGTACACATTTAGAAGACCAGAATGACAGGTATTTGAAGCATGGTTTTAGTATTACATATTTCTATCCTCAGTGTAGTTGCTTAGTTCACAGATATCAGCACATAGAGTTAGTCAGGGTGAAAATTCTACCCATTAACTGCTATTTTCAAAAACCTGATGGAGATTCTTAGGATCATTGCCTTAACCATCTTGTGTATATAAATGTATGGTTTTGCCTCTGCCATATTTCCTAACTTTTCTCCTTTCTCTTCATTGTTTAGTCCTTACGGTCTCACTTTACATTTAACTTTATATATCTTTCAATTTTTATTTCTTCTTTTGAGTTCTTACACTAGGAAGACAATATATTTACACATGTGGGTCTGATTTATTTCACTTATGATTATATCTTCAAGTTGCATCCACTTATATATGAAGGCTTTGAGTTTACTGTTCTTTATAGCTGAGTAATACTCCATTGTATAAAAACACTGCATCTCTCTCATCCATTCCTCAGGTGACAGACATTTTGGTTGTTTCCAAGATTTGGCTATCACAAATTGTGCTGCTATAAACATAGGCACACATATATCCCTATGATATGATGTTTTCAGTTCTTTTGGGAAAATTCCCAGTAGGGGGATAGCTGGGTTGAAAGGGATTTCCAGTCCTAGTTTTCTGAGGAGTCCCCACACTGCTTTGCATAATGGTTGCACCAGTCTACATTGCCACCAACAGTGGAGAAGCATTCCTTTTTCCCTCTGTAGCCTCTTCAACATTTATTGTTGGTTGATTTCTTTATGATAGCCATTCTTTCTGGGGTGAGATAGCATCTCACTGTTGTTTCAATTTGCATTTCATGAATGGTTAGAGATGTGGAACATTTTTTCACGTATTTATTTGACTCTTGTATTTCTTCTTCTGAGAAGCATGTGTTCATTCAAATACCTATTTCTGGATTGGGTTTTTAATTTTTTTTTTTTTTTTTTTTTTTTTGGAACCAGGGATTGAACTCAGGCTCTTGCGCTTGCCAGAGAAGCACTTTTTCCACTGAGCCATCTTCCCAGCCCTGGGTCTTTAAATTTTGTGGCACTAATGTTTTTTAGTTCTTTATAAATTCTAGATAGAAGACCTTTGTCTGAGTGCTTATTAGTTAGGATGTTTTCCAAATTTGTGGGTTGTCTTTTCACTCTGTTGGTAATTTCTTTTGACATGCAAAAGCTTCTCAATAAGAGGAGGTCCCAGTTGTTAATTCTTTCAAATATTTCCAATGTATTTTGATTTTTATTCATGAACTGCTTACCTACCCTTATGCCTTCAAGAGTTCTTTCTACTTTCTCTTCCGGGAGATTTAGTGTTTCTGGTTTAATGTTTAGATCTTTAATCTATTTTGAGGTTAGTTTAGTGCATGATGATAGATCTGGGTCAAGTTTTAGTTTTTGGCATGTAGACAGCCAGGTTTTCCAGCACCATTTGTTAAAGTGGCTCTTTCTTCCAGCAAGCACATTTGGCCCCTTTATCAAAGATAAGGTGGCTGAATGTGATTGTAGTTGCATCTGCATCTTCCAATCTATTCCACTGATAAATTATTGAGATTTTATCCAATCTATGAATAGGGTGTATCTATGTTTATTTTATATTTTATTGTTCTTTTCATAGTATTCCATTTTTTGTAAGAAATTTGTATGTTTTTCATTATATTTACTCCTAGATATTTGATAATTTTTGTGCAAGTGGATAGTAGGCAAACTTTATATTTTATATTCCAGTTATGTGTTTTTAGTATATAAGAATAAAAATAATTTAAATATATAGATGTCTTTATATCCAGAAAAATTTAAATTTAGATATTAATTCTTATAATTTTTTGTAGATTTTCAGATTTCCTATATACACATTCATGTTATCTATATTTTTTTTTGTTGTTGTTGTTTTGGTCTGTAGAACTGGGAATTGAACTCAGGCCCTTGCACTTGCCAGGCAAGTGCTTATTCTACTGAGCTATATTCCCATCCCCAATGTTATCTGTATTAAATGATAAGCTTTCTGTAGAGTTTTGAAGCATTTATTATATTGAGAAATCTTCCTATTAACTAGTTTTTTGAAAGTTTTTATCATGAAGAAGTGCTACATTTGTAATTTTTCTTCTGCATTTGTCAATGTTGCACAAACTTCTTTTAAACTCTGTTTTCCTTGTAGAGAGAGTCTCACTACACAATTCCTCGGCTGGGCTTGAACTCATGTAGCCCAGGTTCACCTAATTTCAGTGATCCTCTTGCTTTAGTCTCCTGAGTTATGAGAGTATAGTGATACACTACCATACTACCTTGCCCAACCATATTTTTTTCTACCCTTCTGTAAATGTGGTGATATTGGATATTCAGTCATCTCATTTTTTTTTATGTTGGTGGCACTGGGCCTTTGGGTTATATCCCCAGCTTATTGTTTTATATTTTTATTTGGAGACAGTGTCTTAGTTAATTGTTAAGTTGCCCAGGTTGGGCTCCAACTTGTGGTCCTCTTGCTTCTTCCTCCAAGAATGCTAGGATTAGCGTGTACCATATTTCTTGGCTAAGTCTTACATTCATGAAATGAATCCGACTTGGTATTTCCTTTTTTCTAATCATTGATTAATTTGTTAAGTGTTTTAGTTATGGCTTTTACATCTAATAATAAGATTTTAGCTATAGTTTTTCATTATTTTAAAGTCATTGTGAGGTTTTGGTTGTGATATAACATCTAAATTAAAAAAATCAGGAAAAAATTCTCTCACTTTTCTCTCCTCTGGAAGACTCTGTTTGCAGTTTCAAAACCTTGAAAACATTTATTAGTAAAACCATCTGGACCTGAGATCTTATTTGTAAGGATTTCAGGTTTTAAACTTCGCAACAATAATAACTGATTTGAGGTGCAAGAGGAAAGTGTTTAGAATTATCCCAAGCACCCATTACTCAGCCTTCATCAAATGTAATGTTCTGAATTATTAAACGATCAAACCCAGAGAACAGAAATTGGCGAAATCTATACTGCTCATATCTATCACATCTAGTCCACACTATTCATATCTTACTAGATGCACAAAGTTTCATTATATGTGTATAATTCTATGTAACTGTGTCACAAGTGTATCTTTGGGCACTATCTCCACAACTGAGATAAAGAACTATGCTATCACTATACAGTTATTTCTTTATATTGGTAAAGATGATGATAGCCATGTCATCATCTCTCCCTTAATCATTAAGTACTGTAAACAAGTAATTTCTCTTCTATTTCCATATTTATGTTATTTCAAGAATATTATCAAAATGGAATCCTATAGCATGTAGCTTTTTGCAAAAACATCTTTTTCACTTATCATAGTTTTGTTGAGGTCTAGTCAAGTGTTTATTAGCACTTCATTTCTTTCTGTTGCTAAAATGTTGTGATATGGATATACAATGCTTTGTATGATCATCCACCTATGAAAGATCATTCAGACTGTTTCCAGTTTGACTAGGAAGAATAGAGTTACTATGGATATTCATTTATAAGCCTTTCTTTCAGTGGTTTAAATTCCTAAGAGTATTTTAGTTGAAAAAACATTTTTTCAGAGTGGTTGTATCATTTCACATTTCTATCCAATTTCTTTAAATAATGGCCAATGCTTAATCTTATAACACCTTAGTGCTACTTTGGTATTCATTAATTGGTTCCAGGAGGTGTGACAAATATCAAAAGCAGCAAGTGCCAAACAAATTACTTCAGATGGAAAGGGTGAGCCATAAGGTAATAGACACTGACATGTCCTGTCTTATGAGTTGAGTATGGAAGTTATGACAAGAAGTGGGAAAAAACTGTCATATCAAATGCATTGGGTATCAGATTCAAGGAGCTTTAAAGCCATCAAGTACCAAAGTGTTGCTATATTTTTTATTTTAGCCCTTAGTAAACTTTTGCAGTGTTACCTCATTGAGACTTTAATTTTCTGTAATAGTTGATTGTGACAGTTTGAGAAGTCCAGAAGCTTAACTAAATCATCTCAGCAATTCTCCAGCCAAGGTGTAGAAGACCCACCCTTGGGCAGCTCTTGGCTGGGAAGTCAAGGGGAAAATGAGGAAAGACAGATCTGCTTCTATCCTTGGGAGGAGTTCCAGTCTCGGCCTTCAGCTTGGATATCATCTCTTGGCTGCCAATGCAGACTTTTCAGCTTCCATTGTAGACTCCTCAGCCTTCCCTTGAAGACCAGTTGACTTCCTGAAAGGGACTTGTGTGACATTGCATAGAGCTCCAGACCTTGGGCTGAAACTTCCAGTCTCCGGTATACAGAGATCCTCTGTACGCTTCCTCATCCAACCCTGTGGGTGACCATCATAAGCCAATGTTATGATTTCTTATGCACTTGCATATATTGTGTTGTACCTGTTTCTCTAGTACAAGACCGATTGATATATTTGCCCATCCTCAAATTTCCATGGTTAGTTTACTTTCTGTCATTGGAAACATGTGAAGCACAGTTTTAATAAATATTTTAATGTGTTCTTTATACCAACTATCATCTTTGACATTTCTGGATAGCCAACAATTGGTATTTCTTTTCATTGAATTGTTTTTCTATTTTGTTTTCATAATGAGGTAAATTTTGATTTGATGTTGTTTAGGTTTTTAATTACTTTCTGTGGTAAGGTATAGGAATCCATTTGTCTTACTGTGAGTAGTTCTACCTGGGGAGACACAGCGGCAGGAATGGGAAAGACAAGAAGACAAAAGTTGGGCTAGATGGTAGCTGGTTTCCTGATGGGCAAGACTCAAGTGCCAGAGCAATAAAATGATCCTTTATTTATACTTTTGTAAAGTTAGTAACATGTGACACAAGGTTGCCTAGCGACTATTAGCTGACCTCACCCAGATAGGATGTTTATCTCAGGACTGAGGTAATATATTTGCTTTAGGCAATGAGGCCTAGTCCCACCTACACACGTTTGATCAATTTCCTATTCCACAGCTCCCAACAGTACAGTAAATCTGGTTCTCATTTCTCCATCTTTGTTGAGTGTGGAAACTTTTCAGATAATTTTGTTACAAGTATTTGCTAACATTGTCTTTTTAAATTCAGTTTCATCATAGGTCAGTGATCCTTCTTTCCTCCATTATAACTTTTATGCTTAGCCATTAAGGTTGCCTGTATTTTCATTAGTCTAGTTGGTATCCTAATAATACAGTATATATATTTGTCAAGAGAAATTGTTTTCAGATTTCCTGCTTCTTGAGGTTCATACAATCATGAAATTTTCTTTCTGGAAGATCTACTTGGCAACTTGTGGGTTACTCAACAGTGGAGGTTCTGGGCAGCTGTGTACCCACTAAGGGCATGAATACACCACACTCTTCCCCCTGCCACCCTTCCTACTTGTCTATTCTATATGGATCTTTTTAAGTTGGACTCTGCTATAACACACAGATAAACATAAGTAAAGTGTTTCTTAGGGATGACAGTCATTCTTGGGACCAGATCCTGGGGAATGAGGCATGGAGCTTCTAAGTTACGTCCAGTCAGTTGGAGGTACCAGAGTCCTGGACTTGGCAAATGGCACCTGAAGTAGAAGCAATCTTGTGGGACTGGACCCTTACTGAAAAGCTCTGCTACTACCTCCAGGTAGTGTCAGAAGTGAACTGGGGAGTAGAATGCACAGCTGATCTAAAATCTGGCTTGCTAAATAAAATTATTCTCCCCAGCACTTGGTTGCAGAAGGGTTCTGTGGTATGTATTTGAAATAGAGAAGGAAAAATAAAGTTTCTCCTGTCCCACAGTTAATCTGTAAGTCATATTATTGTCATGCAGGTATTGCATGACTATATATATATATATTATATATATACATATATATATATGCATCAACAATGCAATGAATCTGAGTATATATTACTGGCATTGCTTAATGTGCAGTTAGATATATGTTAGATTAAGTAGATTTTTGTAAACTGATGCTTGAACCAGAGTTTGCTACTTCCAGAGAAGAATGAATTCAGTTCAAAATCAGAATGAAAAGAAAGCATCTTCCCCTCTGTTTTTGTGGTTTTCTGTCAGAAGTTTTCTTTGATAAGAACCCCCATCCAAGCTTCTTCTCCTTAGCAAAACTTTAACTTAAAGCTCTCCCTCAAATGAAAAACTAAGGACATTTTGCTAGGAAGGTCTACAAGGTTCAGATACAGACTCAAGAGGTCCTTGTCAGAGAAATGTATCTACTTTTCTACTTGATATTCAGTGCTCGTATATTGGAGACCTCCTTTATCGGTCAGGTTCAATTTACCACTAGGTTTCTGGTTTGCACTTTTTTGCATTTGTTTTTATATTAAATGTTATAGGAAAAGGATATGAAATAACAATACAGTCCTATCAAACAATTATACTTCTGGAAGTTTATTCCGAAGTTCTAGAAGTTTATTCTGATTATTTAAAAAGCATAGAGAGATCCTCATATCAATTGCTTGCCTTCACAAGGATTATAATAACAAAAATTGGAAGCAAGTTAAATGCCCACCAGTGAGAGAGGTTAAACAAATCTTTGTCTATCCATATAACTGCAACTTTTGAAGTCATTATAAATTACAATATAATTCTACATCAGTATATAAAGCTATCAATAAAAATATTAAATAAAAAGTTAAAACAGTTTTTAATATATGAACTGATTTATTTAAAAAATTTTATGTAGCATTGTGTGTACATGTGTGAACTGTCAGCAGTTTATTAGCCAAAATGGTGATATGTTTCCTTCTCTGGTTGATGAGTCTTGGTAAGACTGTACTTCCTCCTTGATACTTCATTTTATTTATATACTTCACTAAAATAGACAGTAAGATATTTTATTTTTTGAAACTTATTAAGAGAATCCATGCCTTGTAAGTGTTCAGTTTATATAATAACAAAGATTTTGTGACAATACAATAAACAAATACTAAAATGTATTTTACAAGACACAGGGCCTAACAAGTTGAACAAAGAGAGAAATGTACATGACCATTACAAAGGAAATAGGACTAGATCTGCCCTTTAGGAGAGAGTGTAGACACTGGACAAGAGGGAAAGTCAGGACAATACATCAGGCGGAGTAAGCAGTGTGATGTAGGGAAGGTCCTCTAGCTGGGCTGGCAGGGTGTCATGGTAGAAGGTGAAATTGTATAGAAAGTTTGAAATTAAAATACGAAATCTAAAATCTTCAACAACCACTGCAATTGTATTTGATTTTTTTTCACCTTCTTTGGGATTATTTTAAGATGGTACTTCAATAATTACATTTGGATTTTCTTGTTAAAGCATCTTATAAGTTTCCCATCCTTCCCATGCTTATCTCCGGAATTTCTTCAGTGCTATGATTAAGGGGAACTGGGTACCTCCCCAAACCCTAACTCTGCCACCTGTGCCTCACCCTACTTACATCATCATAGACTGTAGCCTCTAAGAGCCTGTTGTTAGAACCAGATCTGATATGACTCTGTTTTGTCATTATTTGCATTTATTGAACACATTATATTAACTTCTCAATACCTCTAGTTCTTCATCTACTGCATGGATTAATAATAGCCACACCCTTAAATCAAGAGAGAGAGATAATATGCTAACATGCTGTTTCCTCTTCCCTTTTTTCTCTTTCTCTTTCTTTTAATTAGTTTTTTATCTTTAGTCATTCGTGAAGAAAACACATAATAGAATTTCCATAATCTGGATTCTGGGATGAATTAATTAGATCAGCAAATAATTGGTTGGGCACTATTGTAATTGAGAATGAGGATTTATTTATTCTCTTTTCTAGGCATACTTTAAGAAGAATCTCCTGGAACACACTGCTTTAAGACTGAGAAGTGTATTCAGTGATATAAGTATAGGCCTTGTAGTGAGCCTGAGAGGAAAACATCTATAAGAACAGTGACTATGGGGATCCAACATGGCTGCCTAGAGGAGGGGTCATGTCAGAGATACTCAGAGAAGAGTCACCAAGGAAAATAGAGGTATTCTGAAACTTGGCAGGCAATTGTATTCTGAAACACTAAATCTATCTGAAAGATGATCCATGTAGACCACATATATGGTTTGTTGAAAAGGGGATCTGGCACCCCCATGGCTGGTCACACCATCCCTGCCCCTGTAGTCTTCATCTTGGAGCACGCCTCTGACAACCTGAGGAAAAGCCAGATTCCGGGGTAAACTCTGTCCACTCTAGACACTTCTCCCTATCACCCCCCCCCCCACCACACACACACCAGAAAATGTTGTGTCCTTGGGGCATCCTCTCTAACAGTGAATGTGGAGAAGTGAAGCCATTCCACTTAGTTACTCTAAGCATGGAAAATGTCAGATGGCAACAAGGATGCCCACAGAGACCTACAAACCATCTCACTGCAGACAAAGGGGAAGGAGTGAGACTGAACATTTGGTCCAGAGTGAGCTTTTCTCTGTCATTTCCATAAAAGGTGGAAAAATCTGAGTGAACAGAAAATCTCAAACAGTGACCACCATCGTGCTTGGTGGGCACAGGGGCTCTGTAAACTGAGCTCAGGGAGTGCATCAGATTCCATCAGCTGGAAAGCGAGGCTCTCAGGGACAGGATCCGTTCAGGATCTGAGCACAAAGGAAAAGAGAAGATAGTCTAGGGCTGAGAATTTCTGGCAAAAAGTAATTGGGAAAGCAAGCACATGGAGGTTTGCCCAGCATCAAGGGAAGCAGGAGTCATAGGATATTGGCAGAAGGCGAAGGAGAGCTCAGTGTCAGGAAGATTATTTTCTATCTTCTTTTCAAATTAACTGAGGTGCTTGGATCATGGCAGAGGACAAAAACTGAAGTTAACTGTGCTGTAAGGGCAGCTCGCACCATGGAGGCAGCTCAAAGAAGCTGGCACCCTCACCACTCCTAGAGAGATAGGGAACAGCTCCAGGCGGGTAGGGAATGGGTGTGGATGCGACTTCAGCAGGAAGGAAACTGCAGACACTGGGAGCTGATGGCACCGTGGCCACACTGGGGTTG
This sequence comes from Octodon degus, assembly GCF_000260255.1. Classification (NCBI taxonomy): domain Eukaryota; kingdom Metazoa; phylum Chordata; class Mammalia; order Rodentia; family Octodontidae; genus Octodon; species Octodon degus. The sequence continues at coordinate 13,300,161 of NW_004524588.1, forward strand.
CTCGTGCTTTCTCAGTGGAAGTCTCTGTTCTGGGCTTTCTCCAGCTTTTATTTATTATTTTGTTGTTGTTCCCTGTCTCTTCTCTTTTCTTCATTCCCCTAATTCTTGCTTCTATATTGATATTGTGGTGTTTCATTTGTGTTTTCTACTTTTTAAATTTCTCAGGTTTGTCCTATGTTTTGCTCTCTTTTCTCTTATTAGCCTTCTGTCCTCTTGATTCTTACTTATTTTTATCTGTATACCTGCCTTCCCTTTCCTACCTTTGCCTTTCATGCAATCTGTCTGTCTGTCTGTCTATCTATCTATCTATCTATCTTCCATCCATCCATCTATCCATCCATCCATTATCTATCTACTATCATCTATCAATTGTCTATCAATACATCATCTATCCATCCATCTATTCTCTATCATCTATCTACTATCATCTATCAATTATCTACCTATCTATCACAGTATTTGTAAAGAATGAGAAGAGGAGCAGACAACTCCTTTAACCTGAATAGTACTACTTATCTTGGGATACCTCTAACACATCTGGACTAAAAGGATTCAAATTAAATTAATCACCATTATTATTATTATTATTATTATTATTATTATTATTATAGAACTCAGGTCCTTGCGCTTGCCAGGGACATACTTATTCCACTGAACCATCTTCCCAACCCCTTAATCACCATTATTAACAGGTTCTGAAAATTTCACAGCTCTCTTCAATTCCAAATTATATCTTCCTCATCTTGCATTACACACCAGCATCCACAAATATCATCTTACAAAACTTTTAACACTAACCCCTTACTCCGACTGTCAAAGGCCCTCCTATGTTGCTGGTGGGAATGTTCACTAGTTCAACAATTATGGAAATCAGTACAGAGATGTCCCCAAAATGAAAAATAGAAGTTCCATTTGATCCAGCTGCTCCCCCAGTATCTTATCCAGTGAGTTAATGGTACCATTTTACAAGGAGATGTGCATGTCAAGTTTTATAGCGGCATAGTTCATAATAGCAGCCTATGTGGAATCAGCCTATGTGCCTACGGAATAATCAATGGATAAAGAAAATGTGGCCTCTCCACATGATGAAACATGACTCAGCTATACAGAAAGTTATATTGAGACATTTAAAGGAAAACAGATTCTTCTCTAGACCATAATGCTAAGTGGAATAAGTCATCTACGCAGACTTAAGTACAGTATGGCTTCTCTCACATGAGGATCCTAAAGTACAAATAAAGAGCAAAATAAAATACTGACAAAAAGAAACAAGGAGACAGGTGTTTTGAAGATGGGAAGGAGGCCAAGAGACGGAAGGGGAGGGAAGGGAATGTGCACACATCCACTGTGTGCCATGCACAGGGACCAACAATCCACAGTGGATGTAACCATTCTGCACTGCAAACATGGCCTAAGGAAATTTGAAAATGAGAGAAAGAGACCAGGAGACAGAGGGAGGGATGAAAGCGGGGAGGAGAAGGCAGCAGAAAGATCCAAGATCTGTTCAGTATGTGTACCTATTCCCTAAGATGAACGCAAACATGATGCCCTGCAAATGTGTACTAATAATTTAAAAAAGAAAAACAATGAAGAGTAGTTGCTGTATCAGTCTGTGCAATACTCCTACTCTCTTGCAGTAATATTATTGTGAGAATTCTGGTTTCTAGTCTGGATTTCAAGCTTTTTGTAAGGTCATGTTAAATGGAAGTTTATCCTAAGAATAATGAGAAATACAAAATTTTTTTTTGAAGTGGTGTGGTTTTATATAAAAAAAAGAACACTGCTTACAAATAGCCTGGATTCCCTCCCATTTCTGCATCACGTCTATTAGAACTGGCTCCATGTCCACAGTGACTATCTAAAACTGGCTTAGTGGAAACCATCTTTTGCACTTGATAATTTGGAATCTAAGGTCTAAGGAGGATAAGTAGTATGTAAGATGCCTGTAAAAATATCTTAAAGCTACAACTTTCTTTGCCATCTACTCTACACCAAGTGGCTTACTTGCGTATATCATTAAGCACTCAACAAACATCTTGTGGATAAGCAGAGACTCAAATTTCAAGTAACTTATATAGGCTAACGAAGTGAATAATAAAGCCAGGTTTCATACTGTATCCCTTTTATTCTTATTGTATCACCTATAGATTCATTTACTGAAGAGATGTTTATTATATGATTTGCCCTTGTGATGTATCATTGAATAAAAAGGATAAAAGAGTTACATTTTAGTGGAGAGTATTAAGGGCTAACATTTCCATAGTGGTTCCCATGTGCCAGGAAGGGTCCTAAGAATTATTTCATATTTACTTACTTATTTTTCCCAATAACCCATAAGGTAGATGTTAGTATCGTCACTTTTTATGTAAGGAAAACAGCAATGTCAGGTTTTGGGCTAGATCGTAAAGCCACTAAGCATCAGAGTTAGTTTTAGAGCTTGGATCTTGGCTGTTTCTGTGTGTCTCATTCTGTATCTATGCTATTGTACTTAACAGTAGCGCTGTCACATGACTGACACACTAGGAAATATTGTTTCTGGGACTCTGTATGGATAGGAGACCTTATTACACGAGCAGTACCCTGATCTGAACCTTCCGGAGCTGTCTGGGGGGGGGGGCTTGGAGATCTCATTTTTAAAAATTTAATATGTCGCAGGAAACTCAGGGACAGTGAACTGGTTCTCAAACTTAGCTGCATGTTTGACTCACCCAGGGAGTTTTAAAACGAATGGGGCCTACCGTTAGAGATTTTGGGTTGATTAGCCAAGCATCCAGCACGAGCATCAGAATTTAAAATATCTTCTCAAGTGACTCTAAGGAATAGCGAAGTTGGAGAATGATTGCTTAGTTCTATTGTTCTTAAGTTACGGTCGAATGACTTTAAGAGGGTCCTGCGAGGGGCCCTATGACATCAAATCATTTCATAGCAATACTGAAGGTTTTGTTTGCACTGGTGGTACTAAGTCAGTCATAGCTGAACATACTGGTACCTCAGCAAGAGTCAGGGTGTCAGTGCCAAATTTTATAGGGACATTACGTTTTTTTCACTGCCATATACAGTAAAAAAATATATCAGTTTCACAGAGGAATTTTCTCTGTGAAGCAATAAGAAGTATTGATTTTATTTAGACTTCAACCTTGAGTGTGCAACACTTTAATACTGCAGATGATGAAATGAGAAATATGCATTCTACATTGGAATACAAGGGTTGTTTTGGGAAAAAGCGCTTACATAATTGTTTGAGTAGTGGGCTCAGCTAAGTTAGAATTATGTAAAAAAAAAAACAGTTTTTTTTTTTATTTGAAATCATGACAGTCAGGGAAATTATAGTTATTTGGATTTAGGTATCTGGCAGGTAATTTTCTTTTTTTAAGTGAACAAATTCAGCTTTTCCCTCCAGGGAAAATAACTGACAATTTTTGTTTTGTTTTTTGTCAATGATACATTTTCAGTTTTTAAGTGAAAATTAAAACTTGAATTTGCTAAGCTTGGCTGCTTCTTTATACTTAAGACCATTTCTGAAAGGATCAGTGAAAATATTTAAAAATGATTTTTTGATAATAGATAATGACATGTTGTCAACATTTGGAAGGTCTGCATAACTCACCAAGTCAACAATTTCCAAGGGTTCAATACATGATGTTAGCAAATCATGCATGAGAAAAGATCTCTGTGTTCAAGATAGACTAATACATTTTAATGTAACTAAGTATAGTAAATTTAATGACATGTTTTCAGATTGCACACCTGCAATTAACCTTTATAAAACCACCACTTATTGAGTTTTGATGTATTATCGAAAAAGAAAACCTATAGTTCTCTGTAAAGAATATAAAAGTACATTTCCAGCCAGGCATGGTAATCCCAGCACTCTGGAGGCTGAGATGAGAGGTTGGCAAATTCCATCCCCGCTTGGTCAAATTAAAGATTTACTGAGACATTGTCTAAAAATAAAGAAATAAGTAAAGACTTGGAATATAGCTCAGGGCAAAGAGCTTAGATTCAATCTCCAGCATTGTAAAAGCAAAACCAATACAAAACAAAACTGTTATAGTTCCTAACCACATATTTGTGATAGTATTTCCTCATGTCTTTCTACCAAAACAGTATATTCTGAAAAATTGCATGTAGCTGCAGATACAAAGCAAATGCTTTCTTTAAATCAAATATTATCAAGATTTGCAAAATGTACAATGTATCGCTTTTCTCAGGTTTTTGATTTAATATCTTATAGCTTCTTTCATTTTTCCTAAAAATGCTAACACCAAATTTAATGATTAAGTGAAAAAATTTTGTTTTAGTTTTTAACATAGCAAATATTAATGTAATGCATGCTGTCATTGAGGGCTCTTTCATCACACTCCATCTCAGGTTACGTGAGAATGCGAATGCCCTAGAAAGGAGTGAGAGGGGCCTAGGGAGATAGCTCAGTAGAATAAGTGTCTGCCTGGCAATCACACGGCCCTGAGTTCAATCGCCGGTTAAAAAAAAAAAAAAAAAAAACAATGATAGAAAGGAGTGAGAGGGAGATTTGAGACCATCTTCATGTTGTGTCCAAAATCTTGTTGCACTCTTTCTAAGATAGGATGGCTAAGTCACCTTGCCTGACTCTCGCTCTGGGGACTTTTCATGCGGAAATGCCTTATTTTTCTCAGAGAGTTGGATTCTTTAATTAATGAAACATGCCTTTGTATGAGCAAGGCTTCATTTGAACAGGATTTAAACTATTTTTACTAGTGGGATTTTTGTGTCCCAGAGGCGTAGAGAACAAGGTCACACGGGTGACACATTCAACAGCATGCACTTCAGCTGTGATCTGTGTGGGCATCTATGTGTTCACCTGCTATGCTGTTGCGCTTTCTGACATCTAGAGAAGTGCTGGCACCTTTCAGAGCTTTCAATAATGAGAAAAAGCTAAGGGGGGCATGCGTGCCAGAGGTTCACCACCAATGACCTAGAGTATTACTAAACAGAGTGCTGACTAAAACTTGCCTCAAGTGCAACCTCTGCCTCAGATCAGGGCTCAGAAACCCGGGTTTGTGTCAGATCCTTGCTTATTCCATTAACTGGCTGAAATAAGAAAACGCACTCTGATGTCATGAGCTACCTTATCTCCAAGCCACTGCTCCAAGCATTCCAGGGCAGGGAATCCTGGGAGAATCATCTGTTTCATGGCTTCTATCTTTGGAAACTTGTAGCTTATGTGTTTGATGGGATTGCATGCTTATTTTCCTTGTTAGCATTCTCCTCAAGCCCAACTGGAGACAGGCACTGCAAAGCCAGCCATGAAATCATTGTGGGGAGGCTGTAGCACTTGGCTACTTATCTTTTGAGTTTTTAATTTTTAATTCCTTACCCATTCAGCTTTATTTAAATGTTGTATATTTTTAATATGCTACAAGCACAACCATATTTGAGGATAAAGATACTGCATATTTCTTACAAATAAATGAATAACTATGCCATTCTCTTGATAGAAGCTTTAGAGATCAATAAGTTTTAGGGTCAATAATAATATTCTGTGAGAAGAATTTCACCATATACTTCAGCTTCTTATAATCATGTAAAATTCAGTGCTCACCAATTCTTTTGTGTTCTCAAAACTCTCTGTGGCCTAACTTGAAGCAGTTTATATGAGACAGCAGGCATCTTATAAATAAACTGAAACTCTGTATATCTGAGAAATACAGTTATAGAAGTTTAGCAGGAAAAGCTATTTCCCAGGGTTCTTGTGAGAATCAAATCATATACGTGAAGCAGCTATCATGGGGCTGACCTGTGACATGTAATTACTGTGTTATGTTTCTTCTTTACTCTCACCACCTCAGATAACAAGCCTCACTTGACCTTTCTGCTCTTCCATTCAATATCCCAGAGAGTTAATTGGGGAAATTTAGATACTCATAAGCTAATGGATTTTATCCATGACAAATACCAAATCTGGGGCTTGGCTCTACCAGGTGGAAGAATGTGTATGCTCAAGTGGAGAAAGTTCCCCTAGCAGGCACAGAAGGAAGAGATCTAGAGCAGGGAGGACCACAGCCCCACTTCTGTGGTTGTGTCACGCAACGCTTTTTTACTTAATTAGGTGCTGCGTGGCTAGGGAAAACTACTCACCAACTCAATGACTAGAGCATTCTTCATAGTCTTCCTACTCTGAAGTCTTAATTAGTTTTGTTCTCCCCTTGAGTACTTCTCACATTTCCATCGCGCTTAGTGTCTTACTATCTGAGATTAGCTGTCTTGACTGAAGCGATAGTGATACTTGATACTGATATAAAATGCAGACTCACTTGTCCCCTGAAATATTGGTATCAGACCAAATAATGTTTCAGGCAAAATCAAGTGTCACCATCAACTCCTCTTAATCTAACCCATCCCTCCCCTTCTTACTGACAAATGGTGCAGTTGAAAGTTCTTTGTCTACTTGAGCACCAGAGGTGAGGCCACCCTGATTTTCCAGTCAACTAATCAGAAGTTTGATTCTGGTCTGTACACACCACCCCGCTCCCATTAAGCAAATACTCAAGACTGATAAATTACAGCCTGAGTACAAACTGCTATATGATTATGGCCCTAATCCAACATGGCTGAATCCCCAAGACAATTGCTTATCTTCCTCGTGACCACTTCTTCCTCTTTCCCCACTCCAGCCCTGGACACAACTTCCTTTTACCTTTCCTGCCCACACAGGGGAGCCTCCAGTTAGCTGCTTTGTGTTGCTCAACCTGCCCCTCAAACTCCACCCCTAGCAAAAGTCCGTAGTTTCAGGCTCCCTGTCTCAGGGCTGAGGACCTGCCCATCTCCCTGCTCTCAATCCTCTCCATATCTGCAGCAGTAATAAAGATCCCCCCTCCCCATTTCTGTTTCTCTGCTGCACGAGCCACTGTTGCCACCATCATTGTTGCTGATACACCTATCAAGAACACTTACATTCTCTCTGAGCATTAGTTTTTCTTTTGCTTGCAAATTGAAAGAGATAAATTTAAACCGGAATGGAATTATATTATCTTGCAGGAGTCTCAAATCTCCAGAGTCTATGAGCTGCTGCTTTCTCTGGCAATTTGAGGTGCTGTGTGTGATGTCTTCTACACCTTTTATCAAAGATAAGGAGGCATTTAACAGCAGGAAGACATTTTTCCTCACACACAGATCTACTTGTGATCAAAATGTTTGAAGATTATTGTGTTCTTACATGGGAATACACAATCAAACACCAGATGCTCAGCATTCAAAACTGAAAAAAGCAGATGAAGGGTTTGATCTCTTCCATCTGATAAACTCTCATCACTCGCAGGCTAACACAGACACCCTGACAGCAGCTCAGCCAGGGATCCCCAGTCGGGCTGCCCTGAAAATGTTCAGAGAGCCCCTTCTCAGGTTGGGATGGCAGCAGGTACATTGGAGGTGGAGGGAGGCCGCAATAGGGATGGAAGTGGCATGAACTTTATTAGCTGTAAGCCTGCATGCTCCAAAGCATAATAACAAAAGCCCAAAGAGCAAAAACAAATGGACGCAATGACTTCCTTGAGGCTTGTGAGGCACTGTCTGATTTTTTTCAACATACAGTAGAATTATACAGCTGAGATTGGAACTGCTTACAAAAGGTAATAGAGACAGAGAGAGAGACAGAGAGACAGAGAGACAGAGAGACAGAGACAGAGAGAGACAGAGACAGAGACAGACAGAGACAGAGAGACAGAGACAGACAGAGACAAGGCAAAAGTGACACTATATTGACAAAGAAACAGAATGTCATGAAGTCCATTTATATAGAAAAGGTAATATATATTTTTTCTGTCACAAGATGCTATTGTAAGAATAATTTTTATATGTTTATCAATGAAATATACTGTAAATGCAGCCGTATTCTAATTTTTGGTATGTTTCTGCAAATTAATGTTTTGTTATGTTATGAATATGTCCACTATTTATTGTTAACCTTATCATCTGAACTTTGTCAAGGAGTTGGTACAACTGATGGGGTCTGAATGGCTCCTGTGAGATGAACCGGGCCGCAGGATCCTGAACAGACCCAGAGCGCAGGCCAGGTGAGTGAGTGAGACAACCCGGGCCGGCGGATCCTCATTTGACCCAGGCTGCAGGCCCAGCAGGGAACCCTTCAGCAGAACTTCTTGCAAAGAGGCTAGAGGCAAGACCCACCCAGCTGATTCAGGAGCAGAACATCTTGCCAGAGTGACACAAAGGGTTCAACTCTAATGCCTGCAGCAGAAAGAAGTGGAGCACAGCAGCCAGATCCAAACAACACCCACCTGGAGGAATCTGAACTTCATAGATCCAGACCTGGTGCTAAGGTAATAACCCTATCTAAGCTCTACACCAAAGGTCAGAAGACAGTGGTATACAAAATGACAAAGAGAAGGAACAAAATGCAGTCTCAGGCCCT
>NW_004524588.1:13309592-13322607 GCF_000260255.1 Octodon degus
TTCATGATGACAAAGCCAAGCCTACACAGACTACTAAATGATGTTCTAGAGAGGGAGCAAATTGATCACAGCCCCATGAATGAGAATGGAAAGAACCTGCCAAATAAGGCAAACAATTAAACACAGGAGAATAAGAAGTATACAATAGTAGTCTTTCAGTTATTCCTTTGTGTTCAGCAGCAGAATATTTTCATCAGCACACCCTACAAATGGACTTCTCTTCTACCTTATGAGTCATGATTCCACCTGAGTCTACAGGGTGGATTTCAAAGAAATAGCTGTAGCTCAGTTCCCCAAGTGACGCCTAGTCACCAGTAACTGTCACAGTCATTATGCATGTCCACAACACACTAGAACTTTGTGTGATATCCTATCCTCAAATTGTTAGAAGTGCTGGTCATTTACTTGCCATTCCAGTATTTATCTTATGTTTTACTCTTAGTATTTCTTTGCTATCATGAAAACTTTTTCTTAGTTCAATTGTTTTGAAACATTTAATTTTCTGAATACTGCTTAATCTTAATTTTTGTTCTGAGATTTGTACTGTATCTTTGACTTACAATTTATTTAAAAGACATTGTATGATATGTTCTCCTAGTATTAGAAACTTTAAAAAGTATATTTCCATTTTCTGTTGGCTTAAAAAAAACAGAAGTTTGTTCCTATGTTGTTTACTTATTATTTCTTGCCTATATCTTGTAATATGAGAAACTACTTTCGCAGTAACAATACACAATGTACTAACCATTGTTACTCTTCAAAAAAAAATAAAACAACAAACAAAAAACAAAAAAAAAATGGCTCCTGTGAAAAACTACTCCACTTTTCTTAGCATATCTTTGCAGTACATTGGGTTTACATTGTATGGGTCCATATATCTTGATTCTTTTTTCATGCCTTCCTCTCTCCTTCCTCCCCTTCATTTCCATACCCCTGCATTTTCATTTTTCTGGTTCATGTTTGTAGTACACAATGATTACATTGCATATGGTGCATTTTAAATCCCTTAATGTCCTCTTTCCCCTTCTCTGGTCTTGATCTTCTTCCCATATAGAAAAGATCTATCTATTTCCTTTTATTAACCTTTTATTTTGCTCTTTATTTATACTCTGGGTTGCTCATATGAGAGGAAACATATAGTATTTAAGTTGGTGTAATGATTTACTTCCCTTAAGGTTGTTTTTTTAGGTGTATCCATCTTCTTACAAATGTCTAAAATTTATCTTAAATTTTTTTGTTTTACTCTTTTATTTATTTATTCGGCACAGGGTCTCACTATGCATCTCAGACTCAATGTGATCCTCCTGTCTCAGCCTCCCCAGTTCTGGGATTATAGGCGAGCACTACCATGCCTGGTTTTGGTGGCCAGCAAGGCCCAGGGATCCAGGGCTGGCACACCAAGTGGTACTGGGGATGGAATCTGGGTCCTTGAGTTTGCCAGGCAGGTGCATAGACCACCAAGCTATCTCCTCAGCCCCTAAAATTTATCTCTATAGACAACCCATATTCTTTTATATAGAGATAACACATTTTATCTCTGTGTCTGCTGATGGACATATAGGCTGCTTCCAGGATTTATCAATTATAAATTTTACTACTATAAACATGGGTATGCATGTATTGCCATAATGTCTTTAATTCTTTGGAGAAGATACCTAGAAGGGAAAGAGCTAGATCAAACGGAATTTCTCTTTTTCCTTTTTTGAGAAATCTCTGTCCCTATTTCTATACAGTTGTACAAGTTTACATTCCCACCAACAGTGTAGAAAGGTTCCTTTTTCACCACAACCTTGCTAACATTTGCTGTTACTTGATGACCATTCCTGCTAGAACAAGATGGAATCTTGATGTTGTTTTAATTTACTTTTCTTTAGTTATCAGTAAACTATAATCCCATTTCTATTTTCTTCTCTATCTCTCACTTCTTTCATGAACTTTCATCTTCAACAAGCCTAGAGCTTCACAGAGGTGTTGGAATCTATTAGCCAACAGAACAGTCTTCTATACTGATTCACACTGCCATTTTACTAACTGTGAGCTTTGTACCTACAGGAGCTCCGGCATCAGAAAAGAATACTATCTGTAGGGGTAATGCTAAACAATAGGACTACGTCTCAAATAATCGAACTTCAGGCACAAATCCATCTGCTTTTTGTAAGGATATATTTAAAGTATTACATGTCTCTAATCGTATCACTTGGGTGGCTATTAATCTGCTTACAATTCACGTATCTTGAACTATGCACAAAGGCTTATTTCTTCTATTAACTTTATTATTCCTATGAGCTGGGTTCAAGGCTGAATGAGGCCATTGTCCTAAATCTCAAGTAGTAGTTGTCTATAAAGTGCACTTCACAGATTCACCCCCTAGTGAATGAGAAGCTGGTATGCTTTGTGTGGAAGTACGACTCTGGGAACTTCCTTTGTTGGCCTCCTTTTTCCTCCTCATCAGTTTTGGTGGATGAGTTTGTAGTCTGCTTTAATCACTTTAGATAAGTTCTCAGTGCTGAGCCACATGCTGCCATTAAAGCCTCCCTGTAACACCTACAGGGTTCTGTGACCCACAGAGGGATTAGTGAGCAAGTCTTGGCTTATTTGAAAATAACTTTTCTGATACATGCAATTCGTGTAATTTTATTCACACCAGGAACAGGTGGCAAAAATTAATAAGTCACCTATCAGTGTTTTTATTTCAATGTATAAGTGCCTTAACATTTGGAGCCACATAATTATTTTGAGCTGAACGCAACAGGGGAAATATGAGGATGCCCTGTGTTTTTCAAAGAAATAAAGAAAATCTACTTTAGCATGGGTAGGTCAGTAGACTTTCCCCAGATGAGGTACTCTGTGTAGGGGATGAAGACAGCACAACTGGAATTGCCTCAGAGGGACGGGCTTTCCCTGTCATCTATGATACTGTCAGACTCCTAGTAACTGCTAACCCTAAAAGGGCTCTTCCTCTTACGATTCATAAAGCTGAAAGGGAAGCACCAAGGATGCAGGGTGGGCACGCTGAACACCAGGGCCGTGATGTCTGCTACATTTTCCTCTTTTCTCTACAAATCTTCTTCATTTTCTCTCAGTTTCTAAGTCTTTGTCCATCAACTTAGATCTAGAGATGTCTTTAAACTGTACTCAGCATAACTCTGTTCTTTGAAAAATCTCACTAAATAATAGAAATTCTCCAGCATCCTTTGATGTTTAATAGATGCCAAATAATGGTAATATGCTATTATTTTTAAAAGTTTGTTTCCTGAAGTGATTCAAAGGTGACTTGTTTTTTGTTCTGCATAAAGACGTCTATTTGGCTGTACAATAGCACCCCAGAAAGATGTGGAGTGGTGAATAGTTTAATAATTGTATGAAAGGCATTTTGAATTTCAGTATAGCATAAAAGAATGCAATAAGCTTTATTTTAAAATAAATTCTCTCAGGCCAGCCAAATAGCTCAGTGGATTAAAGGGTCTGCAAGCAGGCTCAGGGGTTGGGGGTTTGATCCCTGGACCTGCTGTGCTGGCCCCACTCCTGGGGCGCGCTGAGACAGCAATTGAGACTGGGCGTGGTGTGCATGCCTGTAATCCTAGCACTTGGGAGGCTGTAAACAGGAGAATCACTACGAGTTTGATCTAGTAGTGAGAACCTGAAACCTTATAGACACTTCCCTAAAATACAGAAAAAAAAAATTCTCTTAGAGTCAATTTTTTCTTCTTCTTCCATTTTGAAAGATGAGAGAAGTAAAATTATTTTGATTAATGTGTAAAAATTAGAGTTTTACTTAAAAGTATAATTAAATATATATTTAGTGGCATATTTAATAGATATTTATACTATTTTATTTATATAATCTGGTCATTTGACTGCAGGACAAAATCTGGAAGCTGTGCCTAGAGTTGATGAGTTCTGAATTTTATTTACAACTGTTCTTATAAAATATTGTCCTGCCTTTATCAGGTGTGGACATGGACATTAGAATTGGGGCTGGTAAGGGTTAAAGCTGCCAATTGACTGAAGGTACTTTTACTAGGAGAGGTTTAGATTAAACCTGAAGATTACTACTACTTACAGATTTCTGACTACCATGTTATCATATAACTTAGCATTTCGAGCATTCGTAATATTTAATTTACAGGATTGTCACATTGGATTTTATCCTGTTCTCTAAAAGCAATTTGGAGAATTAGATAAGCTCAATTTTTACACTTTAGTGGGTCTAGATTTGAATTTTATACTCTAGCAGGTTTAGATTCAAATCTTAGCACTAAGATTTACACACTATGCCACTAGAATAAAACAGATTTTGTCATCTGTAACTTGAGATAACATGAGTTTCTTTTATTTTCTTACCTGTCAGGGTTATTGTGACAATTAAAAAAGATAATATGGGATAGTCTTTGATTTATTTATTCTATTTATCCATGTAAGGAAATACTATATTTTTAGGAAAAATAAACAAGATTTGAATGGTTACTATGTAGTAGATATTTTAATTTTTACCATATTTCCTTAATGATGTGAATAATAAGATATGCAAGGCTTAATTTCTAAATGATAAAAAGAAAGATCAGAGAGTTTGAGCAACCAGTTTATGATCACACAGATCAAAAACACTAGACCTGGGGCTTCTTCTAATTTTTTAAATTAATTTTATTGAGAAACAAATAGCAATGAGTTTCAAAACCAATTAGTAGGACAGTTTCAATAATTAACACATTGCATATTGTTGTCTTTGTAGTGGTTATTCACAGTACAAGATGCAGACATGATACCTGTTCAAACTCTATTAGTACAAATCTTTTTTCTCATTGAATTAAGAGAAAGTAGCTGTATATCTATCCTATTTTGTATATATGCCTAAGGTGAGTCACATGGAGAGAAAACATTCTCTCAGGCTTTCACAGAGACCAAACTGGTCAAGCAATGGCCGTAGCTCATCCACGTGGCTGACACTGACAAAGGACCTACAAACTGTGGTACAGGGTTTCAGGGTAAATCCTGAGGGGATTTGACTGACCTTGTCAGATCCAAAAGTTACATTTCTTGTTAGATAGGTCTTGTTTTATCTTGGTCTTAACCATCCGGCAGAAAAGTATAAAAACGAGTTATAAAAAGTAAAGCCATATTAATATGCTGAGCTGTAAAAGGCTCAAGTCAATACCTTTTGACATTGCCAGTCCTGTGGATAACCTACTACTATTATGGACTACTGGACTCCTTCTCATTTTGTCCCTGTTTTTCCATATGGACTACTTTTCTTTAACACATAGCTCATTTCTTTAACTTGGTTAAACACACAGTTCTGTTTCTCTAACACACAGCTCTATGCCAGAGAAACTGATCTGTACATTTCTATACAGCTTAGTTTTTCAATAAACATTTATTCTTTATTAGTACTGATGAGATATAATCACTGTTTTTGTTGAGGAAACAAATTTTAAGAAAAACCAGTCAACTGCTGAATTTACTGAGTGACAAAACCAGTGCTGGCAGTTAACTCTTGGCTTTTCTTGTTAATGGTCAAATGAAGGATAATTCAAACCACTAAAACACAATTCTCTCTAAATGGATTCTCAGACTGAGGAAAAAATTCTTCAATTTACTCCAGTTTATAGCAAATTAAGACCCAAGGAGAGAACTATGTTGTTTTCTGGTTGATAATAAAAATATGAATCATCATATTCTTTTTCCTTGGTAACTGGAATATTAAGAATATAAACAGAATTGATAAAATTACTGGGTTAGGAATAAAAAAAAATGTGTTCAAGTCCTAGCCACAATGGCCAGTCATATAAGCTTGGAAAGTTCTTTCTTCAGACTTCAATCCCCTAATCTGTAAACTGTAAAATTGGCATTAGAATCCCCCATAAAAGGATTAAATGAATGTGCACACGTATGTGCAGGAGGTGAATGAAGATCTTAAGCACCTAGCACAATGCTTGTTGTTCGTCATGCCACCCTAAAAGGCAGCAATTATTACAATTATTTTGTCTCTGAAGCTTTAGGATTTTTGTCGCAAATTATTATTCTAAATGTAAGTTTTGATGGCCAAGGGTAACAGGTGGAAAGCCTAGTTAGGATATGGGGCTGAATGTAGGAGTATCTTCGGTCTTGGTATCAGACTCCTTTACTATCTTCAAATTTCTGGCAACAGTGCTTCTTCACGTTGTTCTCTGAAGAAGGCGTGGCAGGAAAAAATCCTGGATAATTCAGTGTTTGAATTACTTGACTTCTTGAGACTTGATTAATTTTATTGCCTTTGCCCTTAAAACATTCCTGTTATTTTTCCTGGTGACTTCACTTTAATTATACTTGTTTATATTCATTAAATACTCTGCATCAGACACTAGTCTTAGTGATTTTCATGAATTAATTCATTCTTCTAAAAACCTAATGTAATAAGTAAAACTACTGAGCATCTATGGATCTGCCAACAGCCCGAAGCCACACACAGACACACACACCCCCCCCACACATGCTCGCACACAGCAAAAACAAATAAACAATAACAACAAAACAACAATAAGAAAACAACACAACACCCAGCATGGTTACTTCTTTAGAAGACTCATTTTATAGATGGAGTTACTGAGATACAGAAATGTTAACTAACTTATCCATGATCATTAGCGGTAGGGTTTAACTGCAACCACAAGAAGCCTGGCTCCAAGTCCATACCCCTAACACCCACCACATATGCCTCCTGTAACACTGGCTTCTCTTATTTTCTTCTGGACAGTATTGAACAAAGGACTTTTCCAGTGAGAAACAATCTAGCTAGAGTTACTGGTGAACTCCAATGAGCTTATGACAAACTAGTTGTTTTTCCTCATGTGTCACCAAGCAAGAAGATGACTGGGAAAGAGGGGTTCTGAGCTCCAACTTGGATTTGATACCAGTTTACCATGGAGCTTAGATAAAAGGAACTCTAGTTTTCAGTTTCTTCATTTATGGAACAAAAGATAAGGCAGATGTTATTTATTTATTTATTTATTTATTTATGTATTTATGCACTGGGGATTGAGCTCAGGGTTGTTGCATTGAGCTATATCCCTGTGCCTTCTTCCTTTTCTTCCTTCCATCCTTTCTTCTTTCCTTCCTTCCTTCCTTCCTTCCCTCTCTCCCTCCTCTCTCTCTCTCTCTCTCTCTCTCTCTCTCTCTCTCTCTCTCTCTCTCTCGTTTGTTTGTTCTGACTGTTGTCCAATCTGGGCTTCAATTTATAGTCCTCCTAATTTAATCTCCCAAAGTGTTTGGATTATAAGCATGCACCATCATGCTCCTCAGCAAGAAAGATGATTTTAAGAGTTCCTTCCCACTTTAGAAGCAGTAACACTTAACTATGGCATATATGATATTGGTTAGCATATTCTTTATTAAAACTTCTTTTGGTTGATAAAGAATAATCTTTTGATTCTAAATCAGTTATTATTGATGGCCACTGATCAAATAGCTTATCTCTCTAAGGGAGGAGGCCAAGTGATCATTTCTCTTATTTGTTTATTTCTTTTCCCTTTATTATCCTGGCTTAGATCCATCCCCTGGCTTAGTTAGCTACCCTCTTAAGAACAAAAGAGCTAGGAACTGAAAGGATGCCACATGGGTCAGGTGCGTTTTGATGGTGCTGGAATGAAGGTGGGGACACCTAAACCTGAGGGCACTGAGGCTACCTGCACGAGGCCACGGTGCATGACAGGTGACTGCGAGACAAAAGAGGCAGGCAAGGGGAAAAGCTGCGCTAATCTTTCATTCCTCACTTCTGGGAAGGACATCCCCTGCCAGTGAGGCTCTTTTTCCATCGACAGCCAGCTTTCTAGAAGTCCACGCATCGCTCAACTTGACCAATCAGAATCCTTTTTTTGGGACTTTTACTTCTCAATTATGACCAAAAGAGGAGGCAAGCCCTGCCTGGTTTTGAGATGAGACCCACAGGAGCCCAGTGTAAGCTGATGTCCAAGCTGCAGAGGAAGCCGTTTAAGGCACTAGAACTAATTGACAGAGAAAAACATATTCTGGCAATATTTGAGTTTCTGGTTCCCTTTGCTTTAGAGAGATCAAGTCATATGTCTATTTTTGTTTATTTGTTTATTTCCTGGACTTGCTATGTTAAACAATAAAATGAATCTCTTATGTTATCTAAATGAGTTAAAATTTGACTTCTATACCTTGTGGGAGAGAAAAGCATAGCTTATTAAAAGAACAAAAGCTATTTAATTCCTGATATTGAATTCAAATCAATTAGACTCTGACCCTGAAATCCCCAAATGACTTAACAAAGCATATAAAATATCATTGGTTATTGCATTTTTGTGCTATAAAGATAGACAACTTTCATCAGATTCTCAAAGGGGGGTGTGAGTAAAAAAAGGATAAAGGCAAACATACCAGGGAACTTGCGGCGGGGGTGAGATCCTTTCCCCAGGAATTCAATACACAGTTATTGAAAGAATTCAGCACACATCACAGAAGCTCCTGCTGAGTTTCAGCCAGGGCACTAAGTCCATGAAGCACAGAGATGACTGGCATGGCCTCAAGCAGGGTGAATCTTGTGGGCAGGGACATGGCTAAAATGAAAGAGTGGAGTAATTTTTGCAACAGATGAGAACAGAGTGGGTACCTCTGGGAAGCAGAGGCTGATGGCTAATGTTTCTCGAGGGCATCCAGAGAATGGAGCAATAAGGTATGCATGTGGGGGGCATGAGATTTCAAGGCAGGGCATGGCGTTGATTACTCTTGTAACATAGTTTCTGGGAACTCAGACTCTGTCTTCAATTGGGTTGAAATCCTGCCCAGTCCTCTTACTGGGTGTAACTCTCTGGGCCTCATAGTACTGAACCTCAGCTTCCTCATTTGTAAAACTGAAATAGTCTACATCACAGGGCAGAAGGTTGGTCACCAAGTCAGCAGAGAGTAAGGGGTCAACACCCGAAGCCATGGTTGCTGCTGCTGTAGTCACTGGTGGTGGTGACGGTTGTTTAACAAGTGGAGAAAATCAGGTGGGGACCAGGCTGGGAGCGCAGTGAGATATAGGCAGAGAGGCAGGGGATTAGTTTTATGTTGTGAGCCTGTTAGTTTATCAATCAAATTAAGATTAACGACCAACCCAGAAATATTTTTATTAAAATTTCACAAGATATGAAGACAAACTGGCATGTCATATAAACACTGATGTACATATGTCACCATGTAAAATTACCTTACTGCATGTCTTAAGGAAGCGAAGGTCCTTTACTACCATGGCGGAGGTCGTATTTGGGTTCATTAGCTTTCAAGTTTCTTAAACTTCTAGGTGATGCTTTTCTTTCTTCACGCACCTACAAATTTCTTAATACTTTGTATTTTTTCACTTGCTTCTTCTTTTGCTCTTGCTGCTTGTCTTTCTAGTGGCATACAGTGCAAGTTAACCTTTATCTCAGGAAAGAAACAACACATTTTTCCTGTTACTATAACAATCATTGTCCTTCATGTGGAGGAATAGAGCAAATGTATTAACAATGTTTAAGCTGTGCTTTCTTTGCCATTGTGTAGATATATAAACTGATATACCTGTTAGTAGAAATTATCTTAAATTGAAAAAATAGAGATATTTTGCATTGCATTTGAATTTTTTTAAAAATGTATTTCAGTACAGGGACTACAGGGTCTCACTACACAGATCGGACTCATAGTGATCCTCCTGTTTTCAGTCCCAAGCACTGGGTCTACAGGTGCATGCTACCAAGCTCAGTCTCAGTTGTCATCTCAGTGTGTCCCAGGGGCAGAGCCTGCATGGAACTCTGGAGATCAAGGCCTGGTCCCTGCTCCTGTCTAACCAGGCACTTCAGCCCCCTGAGATATTTGGCTGGCCCTGCATTTGAGTCATGATCTTCTATCAATTCACTGCTTGAAACAAAGCAGTGGTGGATATTTGCTTGCTAAAGCTACGTGACAGAGTAGTAGTTTAGTCAACACAGGCAACAGAAATCAGTTTTCCCACAGTTGTAGAGGTGAAAGGTTCAAGACCAAGGTGTCAGCAAGGTTCTGTTCTTTGGGCGGAGGGATAGTTCTTTTACCACTATGGTCAAAATGTGCAGAAGTTGTGGCTGTAGGTACAGATATTGCTGTAAGTTTAGAAATCACAGTGTCCTCAAACTGCCTTAAGAGGGATCCTCTTTCCTCATTAAGATAATGGGGATTATACTTCTGACTTTATTTTCAGCACTTATTTTTATTTCACTTCTTCCGCCTGGTGATGTGGCCAGCTGGATTTTACCTTTTCTATGTTCTCCCTTACTTTCCGAACTCTTCTTTAGTGCTTTCTCAAACTTGGAATCGCAGTGATACAGGAATGCTTTTTGTTGAACCTTCCATCTCTGACTTGTAAAATAGTACTGCTGGGGGGCTATATGAGAGTACTGCAGAAAAGTCTGTTTTTTCAATTGTACAGAATTTTTCCTCCCTCCTTAAATTGTGACCTTTTAGGGAACAGGGAACACATATAATTTTCCATAGTTAGTTCCTGCCTAAATAATGGTTCAAGTTGTTTTTCTTTGATTTTAATGTTTCCTGATTATAAAATAATCTTTGTGTGAGATGATTTTGCCCAAGCATAAACCAATATCAGTGTTCTGAATTTTTTCAGGTAGGCTAGGATAAGTTATAGTGTTCAGTAGGTTAGGTATGTTAAATGTATTCTTTATCATCTTTTCTACTTATAATGGATTTATTGGGGGCATAGTCCCATTGCAAACTCAGGAAAGTCAATGGGCAAAAATTTAAAATAAATATGTCTTGGGTAAACAAATTAATTCTATGAGAAAATGCTTCATATTTCACTATAAGAAATAAAATTACTGAATTTAGCAAGGAGAAAAATCCACAGTGGAATGCAAATCTGAGAGT
This sequence comes from Octodon degus, assembly GCF_000260255.1. Lineage (NCBI taxonomy): Eukaryota > Metazoa > Chordata > Mammalia > Rodentia > Octodontidae > Octodon > Octodon degus. The sequence continues at coordinate 13,320,465 of NW_004524588.1, forward strand.
AAACAGGAGGTATATCTTCAAAAGTGAAGGGCTGTAATGCTTAGGTAATCAGATACACAGTTAACACACACAAGAATAAGTGTTTTTAATAGAACAAGGAGAGAATAAATGTGAGGGATTGTGTTTTTCCCAACATTCATATGTTGAAATCCTAGCCTCAATACCTCCAATTTGATCTTTCAATAATAGTAGCTAAAATGAGCTCAAACTGAAATGGAATAGGTTTTTCAATACAATATGAGCAACATCCTTAGTTTTTAAATATTTTATTTTATTTTGAAGAGTAAAAACTAATAGCAGAAACAAAGAGAGAAACAGGGTAACATATAACAACACGTTACAGATTTTCAAAACAAGAATAGCTAATTACCGACGGTTGTTATATTACCTATTTGTATTGTCAAATCCGTTGCTCAGCTTATCAGATATAGTTGTCTATATAGCAAGAGTGGACAGGGCTGGAGAGGTGGCTCAGTGGTCTAAGGCACCTACTTAGAACAAGCTTGGCAAAGCATCAGGGACCGCGGTTCAATCCCCCAGCACCACATGCCAGCCAGACCCGCCCCCTGGTGGGCTGGGCTGGCCACACACACACACACCACTCTCTCTCTCTCTCTCTCTCTCTCTCTCTCTCTCTCTCAAATAAATAAAAAAAAGAGTGGACAAATAATTGAATATTAATGCTTGCTTTCAATAAAACTTAATTTTTTCTTGTCTTTTTTACTTAAAAAAATTTAAAGAATATAATAATAATAATTGATAGGACATTAGACATGGTAGACATTTAGAAGACCAAGGCGAGAGGTGGTCAAGCATGGTTTTCGTAGTGCACGTGCTGTCTTTAATGTACTTGCTTAGATCCCAAATGTCAGCACACAGCATTAGTCAAAGTGCACATTCTAAACATTAAGTGCTATTCTCGGCCTTCTTGTATATATACTTGCATGATTTCCCCCCCTTCACTTTTTTCTATCTTTCCCCTTTTCCTTCATCTTCATTGTTTATACCTTATATTCAGTTTCTTTCCATTTTACTATTTCTATTATACCTTTCAGGTTTTATTTACTCTTTCAGGTTCTTACACTAGAGAAACAATATGATATTTACAAATGTGGGTCTGATTTATTTCACTTATGGCTATAACCTGTAGTTGCATCCATTTACTTATAAAGGCCTCAAGTTTGTTTTTTTTTTTTTTTAAATTGCTGATTAATACTCCATTGTATAAAAATACCACATCTTTTTCATCCATTCCTCAGGTAATAGACATTTGGACTATTTCCAAGATTTGGCTATGACAAATTTTGTTGCTATAAACATAGGTGTACATATATAACTATGGTACGATGTTTTCATCTCTTCTGGGAAAGTACCCAGAAGGGGAATAGAAAGACTGAATGAGATTTCCAGTCCTAGTTTTTTGAGGAGTCGCCACACTGATTTCCATAGTGGTTGTAGCTGTCTACATTCCCACCAGCAATGGAAAAAGGTTTCTTTTCCCCCCACTGACTCTCTAGCATTTGCTGCTAATTGATTTCTTTGTGATAGCCATTCTTACTGGGGTGAGATGGTATCTCAATGCTGTTTTAATTTGTGTTTCTTAAATAACCAGTGCTGTGGAACATTTTTTCATGTATTTATTTGCCACTAGTATTTCTTCCTCTGAGAAGTATATGACATCCCTATAAAAAGGATAAATTTGGATGCATACACACACACACACACATACACACACACACACATACACCATGAGAGAATGAGGACAAAGACTGAGTGTGTAAACCAAGGAACCCCAGTGATTGTGAATAAACTACCAGAAGGCTGGAGAGAGGGGCCTGGAACAGATTCTGCCTCATACTCATCAGAAGGAGTGAGCCCTTCCTTCTGCAAAACCTTGTTTGTTTGTTATTTTGTATCTGCTTTTATTTTAAAGAGAACAAAAGCAACAATAAAAGTGATACAGAATTTCAAAACAAGATGATGAGAAATTAACAATGATTGTTATACTGCATATTGTTATCTTCAAAGTAGTTGTTCAGATTACAGATAATGGCATGCAAAATTGATCAATTAGGCATTAACTTCTTTCAAATATCCAATAGAGATAGTAATCAATTATCTTAGCTAATATATATATATATAT
>NW_004524588.1:13322707-13381850 GCF_000260255.1 Octodon degus
GCAGAACTGGGGATTGAACTCAGGCCTTTGCGCTTGCCCAGGAAGTTCTTATTCCACTGAGCCATCTCCCCAGCCCTCTTTCTTTTTTTACTCATTCCCCCATCCCAGTTGTTCTTCCCTTATAAATAGTTTCTTTCCTTTTAACTATATCTATTATACCTTTCAGATTCTTCTTACTCTTTTTGATCTTTAATTTCTGTCCTCCAAAATTGGGACAATCCATTTCCATGGCTGAAGCCATGCAGACTGTGACCCTTTGTATAGCAGTCTCGGAGCTAAAAGAGTAGGGCTGGTCAAAAAGGCCAAGTGGGCGGAGTGAAAGTTGAGGTCCTCTCATCCTGTGCATAGTTCTTTTGGAGTAAGAGATGGGGAGGTGAAAATGTCTGAAAAGGACATGAGGATGGACATTGGGCAGGCTAACACATGCTGCAGCCCTTAGAAACTTTATCCTTGCAGGATAGGAAAGCCAAGACTATTTAACAGACAGATTTATGGCAAGATCCTTTTGGGTTTCAGATTTTCAGATTGTGAGCTTGTGACTGGATCACAAAGCTGACCTCAAAAGGTTGTTTGTCTATTTTGAACAGGTGAGACTGGGATGGGAACTGAAGGGAAGTATGAGTGGAAACACAAAGCTGGTTAGATTTTACATTGTTTTGGCGACAAATAGCTTCCAAATTATTGGCTCATAAAATCTTCTGCTTATTTTATGTTTAGGTCAAATGACAAAATGTGGCTTGACAACAGCATTACAATAATGCATTCTGTTTCAAAAGATGCTTCCTTGGTCACCACGGCAGAGAATATGTCATATAACACACCAGTTCTCAAAGTACTTGTCTAGAAGCCACACACCCCACTTACTCTCATTTGTCACTCACCAGGGGAGCACCTGAGAAGGTACAATGCTACCACACCCCTAGAAAGCAGAAGGCCAGGATCAGTTGGTGAATAGGAATAACAGCTTCATAAGCTCTTAGCAACCACATAGATATTTGATTAATGCATCAGTAAGCTGGAATCTAGAGGCATGAATCATTACAAGAGAGCCATCCAATGAAACAGAATGGCATGGAGCATGTTGCTTATAGAAAAGGCCGCATTGTCCTGTAAAATGTACGTGAAATGAGGCCTTCTTGAGTTGTAAAACTATGAGATTTATCTACAAGAAATGGATTGACATGTTCTATAATTTAACAGTCATCCAATAAAAATTCTTGAGTGTCTCCGTCACCCTCCAATTAAGAGGGGCTATTTTAAAAGCTCTAGAGCTATCACATTTTTATCATCTTTGCATCCACAGCTTCTGGAACTGTCATAGGGCCATTAACATTTTTGAATAATGAAGATAATGACTAGAAAGCTAATTAGGGAAATGTAAGCCAATATTATTATTATTTTTTTTTCTGTTCAATAGGTTTCTGTGTAGGAGAGTCAACTCAGCAGGCATGAGGTACCTGGTCCTCCATCTTGCTTGGAGTCCTTGGATTGTCTTGCCTGATAAGAGGGTATTTGTGTACTTCTGACCTTGGCTGTTCCAGGTAATTTATGCTGACAGTATGATTTATGACCAGTGTCTGATTTTTGTTTGCCTGGGTTCAAGAGCCATGCCATGTCACTGTCATCTAGGTACTACAGATTGAGTCATTAGGGTCAGACACATGGGAACTCCATGCTTATCTAAATACCCAAAGTAAAATATCTGGACCCCAAGGCTCAGGTGAAGTCCACTGCGTGGCAATATTTTATGTGTGTAACCAGTCACTTCTGGGAGAATTTGTTGCTGTCTAATGATTCCATTGAGAGAGAGAGAGAGAGAGAGAGAGAGAGAGAGAGAGAGAGAGAGAGAGAGAGAGCTATTGCTATCTAATGACTCATTGTTGCTCTCTAGTGACTCCACTGAACTTGTTGTCTAACAACTCAGTTGGGCACGTACACCTGGCTTCAGCCAGACCCCTCTTTATGTACCTTTTGCTTTTGGTGATTTTCATCAGTAACCTTTCACTGTAATGAACCATCAATATAAATATAGTCATCTTTCTAAGTTCTGCAAATTCTTCCATCAAATCTTGAACCTCTAGATTGGCTTTAAAGCTTTGAAGTTTTCAATAGTAAGGACAGGTATTCAACATGTTTCCTTAGATGACTATTGAAACTGGCCATCAGGGAAAAGTTTTGTTTTCTTGAGATTTTGTGAATGGGGATAACTGAGTGTGAACCTGATGCATGTTGCAGAGGACTAGACTAGAATGGTCTGTGATTTGACAGAGGACATTCAGAGTTACACTGATTTAGACACCGTGAATAGACATAACACACAACAACGCAGCTGAAAGTTATTTGGAAGTTAGTGGAGACAGTAGAAAAGAATAACTGCATATCTTCAAAATCTTGTCTTAAAATAGTACTTTTAAGTCATGAATGATTTGCTTCTTTGCTAAGCCATAGCATTTTCTAATTATTTAGCTTAATAAAAAAGTCAGTGGAGTCTTGCTCCAGGTTAAAAACAGAATTGTGAAATACAAATATGCCATGTGTATGAAAGCACAAATGCAAATACTGAATTAAAATAAAGAAAAGAGCCTTATCTAATTATTTTAAGGGTTTAAAAATTGCACTTTATTGTTGGCTTAAACATTTCCCTCCTCGATTAGAGAATGTCACAAGTGCCAGCTTGTACATGCACTGCCTCTTACAGAGAGCAATTTTGCTATTTGAACCTTGAATTATTTGTTCATATTAAATATAGTAATATGTTAAATTGCTCTGCAGAATGCAAAGCGTTACATAAAAGTAAGCATTATTAGTCATTTTCATGGGCAGTGGACCACAGCGTATGGCTTCCAGTGCATTATGATTTTTGCTTTCTAAGCATATTTTCTTGACAGTGGAGGGATTATACAGATGGGCTAGACAGAATGTGGGTTTGCTGGAAAAAGCAGGGTTGGGCAAACAGAAAGGGTGAGGCAGGGAAAAAGACTTGTCCAAGAGGACATGGGAGTCACAGAAATAAGAGGAATCATAGAAAGATAGTTTAGAAGCTGAAATACTCATCTTTGGAAATAGAAACTGAGCCTGAATTTGCTGAAAAGATGCAGAATAAGTGGACAGGCAATATAGGGACGTACGGCCCTGTGGAGATGTCATGCACAAGCCTGGCAGAGTCATACAGACAGCCACTCAAATTCCAGCTTTTCTAATCTAGGGCTGCATGATTTGCATGTAAATAAAGCAGCCTGTCTCCAAGCCTCAATTTACTCAAGTGTAAAACAGGATAATAGAAATTATTTGAATGAATTGTTAAGGTAAACTGAACAGTGTATGCAACACAGTGCCCCATATATAGTAAGTGTCCATTAACTGTTAGTACTTAAATATTTTGGACTGCTGAGGGTTTTTTTCCTAATCAGAATCAATTTGGTTTTAGCTATGTAAGAGAGTTATTTCCATGCTTTAGGAACCAGAAAGATTCTATGGGGAGGAGGAGGAAGAGAAATTAGTAACACCTGCATTTCCCCTGCCACCCTTTGAAGGATGACCGGGCCTAGCACGAGCAGAGAAGACATTAGTGCAGAAGGCACACTTACTTTTCATCTTGGTGCTCTCTTAGCAGCTGCCAGCACTTTACTGCTGCCCCATGAGGGTGATGACAGAAGGTGCTTGAAGACTTGGCTGAACACCATCCAAGCCCTAGCTCTTTCACATCAGCTTGAACGTTTGGGCAGTATGTGGCTCTTGTTTGTGCTGGGGATCAACTACAGAGCCCTGTACAGGCTGGGCAAGTGCTCCACCACTGAGCTATACCCCCAGCTCAGCTTGTATGTTTTTATGACATCAGATTGTGGGTGGTAGGGATTTCTTGACACACAGGTCCTTTAGCAAATGTAATAAGGGATGAAAGGCCCCAGAACAAGTATTTCAGCAGAACTGAACAGATAAAACAAACCCTATTCTAGTGTGTCAGAGGTAATGAGACATTGACAGTGCTTGAGATTCTCTTGCAATGTGTCTCAACACTTCATCTGGCTTTGAACGATCTTGATTATTCTTCACACTTGGTCAAAACAGACCCAGCCATTTGCAGAGTACACATGAGCCACAAAGTGCAGTAAGCGAGTCCAAAGAAAGCACTTCCAGGAGACACAAAGCATCTGCATTTACTCTTCATTGCCAGCACTCAGCAAGAACAGCTTCTCTAACCAATGAAGAAGCCAGTGCTGAATCAGAGCTAAGTGCGCAGCTCCCAGGCCACACAGTTCGCTGTTACCATGGGTTATGCCTTAACCATGGTAACAATGATGAGCAGGGATGGGGCCACATGCTGGGGAAGAACTCGGAGAGGTGGAACAGATGGACCGTTGTCTGTTTCTACTTTGGGCAAGATAGATGAGCAATGGCTCCAATAATAACACTGAGAAAGGAGGGCCACCTAGGCCATTTGAGTTCTGTAGGTTCACTGCACAGCCTCAGAGCAGCATCAGGTGCACTGGGGCTGCACCTGTTTAGGAGTTGCCATGGTAACTATAAACACGCAGCTACCATGGCGTCCACACATTGCTTGGGGAAGGAAGCAGGAAGATGCCAGGGCCTGCCAGTAAGACCAGCAGATGGTTCCAGATAGGGACACTTTACTGTTGGTACAAAGCACAGACTTTTTAATTTAATTTAATTTTTTAATGTACTTAGCACAGGGTCTACAGGGTCTCACTGCACATATAGGACTCATAGTGATCCTCCTGTTTTTAGCTTCCCAAGCATTAGGATTACAGGTGCGCACCCCCACGCCCAGGCTCAGCCGCTGTCTCAGCACGCCCTAGGAGTGGGGCCAGCACAGCTCACTAGGGATCAAAGCCAGGTCCCAGCATCTTCCTAAGCAGGCGCTTTAGTCCACTGAGCTATCTGGGTGGCCCTAAGGACTGATGTTTTTAAAGATATCATTTTCAAAGAGGTCTCCTTGTCAGAGAAATGGGAAGGGACTGCATAATCTTCCTTGGCTCAGTGACTCAAGTGTCTTCTGTGACAACAAAGAAGAGAGATAATTTTTCTACACTAGAGTAAATAATAAACATAAGCCCTGAAAGAGCTTTCTCAAAGCTGGCCTTGTAACACTTTTAAAATGTAAATCATTACGTTCTGTATTGGTTTTGTTTTTATTATTCTTTCTCTCTCTCTCTTTTTTTTAAAGATTCTTTGGGCAATTAAAGATTTCTTCAGTAAAGAATGTCAGGTTTTTTTTTTGTATTTAAGACAGGGTCTACAGGGTCTACAGGGTCTCATTGCATAGATCGGACTCGTAGTGATTCTCCTGTTTATAGCCTTCCAAGTGCTGGGATTACAGGCACACACCACCAGTCTCATTCACCATCTCAGTGCACTCTGGGGGAGGGGACAGCACGGCAGTCCCGGGAATCAAATTCCTGACCCCTGAGTCTACCTAAGCAGGCACTTTAATCCGCTGAGCTATTTGGCCTGCCCAAGAATGTCAGTTTTTAAGTTTTCAATTATAAAGATTCAATCACAACAAATAAAAATATTACATTCCTAAAGAGTGCCTCTTACTGCAGTATCTGTGGGAAGAGGGAACATGTCTATTTTATAGTAATATTTTGCAGAAATTCCTTTAGGAAAAGACTACTCTGATCCCCTTTTGGAATAACTTGGACATTAGAACTGGTGACACAAATCAAATAATCTAACATGGCAAAAATTGTTGGGATTGAGCTGGTATATTTAAGATTATGGACTGCTGGGCATGATGGAACACGTGTAATTCTAGCACTTGGAAGACTGAGGTATGAGGATGCCACAAGTTGGAGGCCAGCCTGGGCTACATAAAGAGTTCTAGACCAGCTTGGACCACATACAGAGACCTTATCTAAACACAAACTCAAGCACTCACAAGAAATCTAGCCCTGCTAAGTTCACAAAAATCTTGGTCAACATTTCAGACTATGAAGACTTTTTAATTTGCATTTTTTGCATATGAACAATGAGGATAATACCTCAGTTTTGAATTTTCTCATCAAAACATTGATGCATGTGACTGCTATTACTCTAGGTCATCCTATCTTTCTGGAGGTTTTCATTTAGTTCTTGAAGTTGGGAGAATGAAATATAAACTGACTCATAGAAGTAAATGGGAGATACTAATCGAAAAGAGAAATCTTAATGGCTTCCATATTATGTACTACTTTGTATTTCAGAAGGTTTAAATTCTCAAAAACTTTGTTGAAAACATCATAATCTAAGAAATAGTACATTTTGTGCCACAAAATAGTTAACATATTTATCCTTAGCAATCTGTTACAGCATTAGTACAGCACATTCCCAACTGGAGATGTACCAAACAAATTCTGCCTCAGAAAACACATCCCCAGTAATGTAGGGTTAATGACTATGTAATCCTCCTGATGTATACGAGGTAAATACACCCAATTACATATGTTTTCAGGCCACTACCAATCAAATCAGCCTAGAAATGCTTCTGCTTTGTGTGTAATCTTGTGGCACCAAATTGATAGCAGATCTCTAGCTCAATATTTAATGAATCTCCTTAGGAAACCTACAATGAGAATGTAAAGAACAATGGAGGCTTTGGTGCAGCAAGATCACAGCAGAAAAGATTGCAATTAGGCTTGCTGAGTGGGATGGAAAGAGGAATGTGCTCACCCTGAGGCTGCAGGGACCAAGTGCTGCCGATGGTTACAGGTGAGCAAGGAGCTGCTGCTCCTGCCAAGCCCAGGGCAGCCCGGGCCCTGATTCAGTGAGTTGCGCACAGACCTTCAGCAGTGGGCAGAACGTGCAGGCTCATCGGAGAGGTGAATGGGCGTGGTGAGGGGAGAGAAGGAATGGCGCACAGAGGTGTGATCTGGCCCCAGGAGTGCGGAAGAGAGACCCAGGCTCTGCTTCAAGCAGTGCTGCCACCTGCCATCCCGTTAGGGACTGTCCCAGCTTGGGGATGCAGTCCCTGCCTTCCACACTTGTAAATCACAGGCCGGGCAGCGTCGGGGCCACTAGGTCTGCTCATGTGGTCTCATTTATTGCGCTGAGAGCTGCCCACTCGGATGACCTCTACAAATCTTGTTACTCAGAGGCGAGTGCCCCAGAGAAATAAGTGTTGTATTTGAAGAGAAAAATGAATCATCCAAATTAAGTGGGAAGATTTCTGCCTGATGCAGCGAAAGTACTACTGAAGGGGAAGGAAGAGGTGAAGGAGCGGGCAGTGAAGAATATGCTTGTATATGTGTGACTGCGTGTGTGTAAGCAGGAATCCAAGCTCAAAATTTCTTTGCTCAGAGCTGTGAAAGCAGCAATTGATTGGTGTGAATATCACAGTGTGATGCAATAAGATTATTATAATAAGAATGTGATAGCATCTACTTATTGAATATCATGATGCGCTATTTGTACAATAATTGAAAGTATTATAATAGTGATCTCTTAGAGTGCTTATGGTGTGTCGGGCTTTGTTGAAGTTAATTTTCCCAACATGTAGATGCTGTTTTAATTCCCATTTTACTTGTCTGAGAACAGAGCCTCGAGAGGCTGAGTCTCGAGATGACACAGCTAAGTGGCGGTGGGGCTTGGTGTTTGAGTCCAATGCCAGGAGATCTTAGTCATTATCACTAACTCACTCTGTTTGGGATAAGGAGGTTAAAAAAAAGGTCTCTTTTTTGTGTGTGGTACCAGGGATCAAACTCAGGACCTTGCATTTGCCAGGCAGGCACTTACGATGCTGAGCTATTTCCCTGGCCCTGGTAAAACAAGCTTAATGAATAGAAAACATTTCTTGTTGTCATAGAACTGTGACCAGCAGCAGAAGGCAAAATATTGCAAATAATGCATTAATGTTTGTAAGAGTATTTAGGGCTGGGAAGGGGCAATATAGGGGTCTATAGGACCCAAATAGTCTCATATTGTGTTCCCTAAATCACTCTGCTTACCCACATGTTGAAACTTAATCCCTATTGCATGGTATGAGTAAGAAGGCAGAAACTTAATCTGACTCTAACATTTAGCATTGGGGCCTGTGGTGGTGATGAGGATTAGGTTAGGTCATCATGTTGGAGTCTCCAAGATTGAATGCTGGTGGTTCTTTTTTTAAAAATGATTTTATTGAGAAACAAATAGCAATGAGATAGTTTAAAAACAGATTAGTAGGACAGTTTCAATAATAAATACATTGCATATTCTTGTCTTCTTAGTGGTTATTCATAGTACAAGATACAGACATGATATCCTGTCCAAACACTACTAGTACAAATCTTTCTATTCACTGAATTAAGAGAAAGTAACTGTATATCTATCCTATTTTGTACATACAGACCCAACATGCTCCTTCATTTGTAGCCCCTTTTTTGTTTAGTTTTGTCAGATATGGGTATTCCATTATCATTTAAATATTGTAGGTGGGTGAATTCAGCAAAATAATCCAATATGGTCCAGTAGTCCATGATAGTAGTGGGTTATCCATAGGACTGGCAATGTTAGAAGTTGTTGACTTGAGCGTTTTACAGCTCAGCATACTAATATGGCTTTAGTTTTTATACTTTCCTGCTGGATGGTTAAGATCAAGATAAAGCAAGACCTATATAACAAGAAATGTAACTTGTGGATGTGACAAGGTCAGTCAAATCTCCTCAGGATTTATCTTGAAACCCTGTACTGCAGTTTGTAGATCCTTTGTCAGCGTCAGTCATGTGGATGAGTCATGGCCACTGCTTGACCAATTTGCTCTCTGTGAAAGCCTGAGAGAATATTTTCTCTGTATGTGACTCTCCTTAGGTGCATGCTACATCATCGATCACTTTGCTCTGTGGTCCCATAATCTCCTTGATCAGAAAATTTGGGTCACAACTGAATTATAGGATATTACAATACAGGTTCTCCTATGTCCTGAGTCCTCACTGACCTTAAAAGGCTAGGGCCAAATTGCTAGCTGTTTTTCAGCCCTTCTTTTTCTCTCATTTTTGGTCTGCAAACTTAGGTTGTTAACCCTACAGAAGAGAATCATATTATTATTACACTACAACATAGGCAGTTGAGCTTAACTTCACTATCTGTCTTAGACATCTTAGACATAACATGGAGCAGGTATTTTCCATCAAGTACTGATGTATTAAACTTTAAGTCCTACAGAATATGGAGAAAAATATTTAAAAAATAAAAAAAAATTAAAAATAGAAATAAGCAATTACAAATTTTTACACAGAAATTTAGAAATCTAACCATATACAGCTGAATGCTGGTGGTTCTGTAAGAAGAGGGAGAGGACTGTGATGGAAATGCACCTGCTCTAGGAGTTTTGCCAATATTGCTGTAGCCCTTATGGGCAAAGTCTCCTCATAGGCACAGAGAGAGACAATCAATTCTGTGTGTTTGAAACTCATTCTTAGCACCAGCAGAGAGAAGAGTCTTTGTACCTCCATACATCTCCAGCCACGAATGCAATGGAAAGGAAATCCCCATGACTCATGAACTTTGCTGGATGTAAATATTAAATTCCTGTCCATATAAAATTTAAAAATTCACTTCAAAATGACTTGTTTGTTAATCTTAGGCCTTCTTCTTCTTTTTTTTTGAAATTGTCCAAAACTTCTTATAAATAAAAAAATCATTAAAGCATATACATAAAATTATTAGCTATGGAAGAACAAAATTAAATAGCATCTTATTCCACATTAGAAAGAAAAAAAAGGACCAAGGATGTAAGAAAAAAGATTAATTAAAGGACTGAAAGAAAAGATGTTCTCTTTGAATTTTATACTTAGCAAACATACTTTTGAAAACTAAAAGTAAGATTTTTCTAGTTATACAATTGTGAAATATTTTAATACTTCCAGAAGTAGCATATAGGAAATAACAAAGAGCATAATTCAAAAGGCAAGAGAAATTGCAGTATGCTCCTGGATGAACAATAAAGAGCTCTCAATATGATAGTTATGCAGGACTATATAAAAGATATATTAGATGAACCCTTATTTAAAGGTCATTGCAGATTTCTAGGAAACAGTACCAATATTATATTGGGTTATACACGTATTTTTTTCCATATATGTGTGCGTATGTGTGTATAAAAGAAGTAATATAAAGTCAACATAATCTTAGGCCTCCTATGGGACTTCCTTAAACTGATTTCCTGGGGAAACTTTGCAAAGTCACTTTTCCAGAGCAAGTAATTCTTGTAAGCATTGTCTCCAGTGAGGCCTAAAAGGAGTGGAGCAAAGAAAGAAGACAAGGAAGTTTTGCAGGTCCTTGGACTATTCCTCGTCTTGGCCAGATACACGAGGCTCCCTTCTGAAAGGCTGTTTTTGCTTTTTTTTCCCCTACTGCTATCTATGTCTTCCAGAATTGTGCTCTGCTGTTAATGTGTGCAAGGTGGTATTTCCCTGAATAACCCCTTTCCTATTTCTCATGGAGAAGCATTCTATTATGTCTGTGTTATATTTTTAGTGGCTATCACCAGTTCATGGTCTCAACCCAGAAATTTTTTTCTAGCTAGAAATCATTATGGTGAATGAGTGAGACTATCTTACTAGAACAGAGAATTGAGTGTAGCTTTCATTTTATGTTGATAGTTTCATTTTTATGTGTCTTAAATAGATCACAGATTATTTTCACAATAGATGGCATTTAAGCCCTGCTGTATACATTTACTGGTGGTTTGACCATATTGGAAGATTTATCTGAGGTTGTGACTCTCGTCATGACGCTAACAATTTATATGACAGTTGTGTGTTATCTAACATCTGGTTAGAGAGACTGCATATACAGCGGTGCTCCCCAAAGCTTATTTCACTGAGTGATGTCACAGTCATCTTAGCGTGTGACAAAACCACATAATGGTACATTTCTCAGCATTTATCCGTGCTGTTAGCCAGGACAGGCCCATATAACACTCCTATATAGCTGTTATTTATTTCTGCTCTCCAACTGAAATATATGCTTTTTTTGGAGGGTAGGTGAAAATTATTCAAAGAAATAAGTGCCCACGAAGAGGAAGTATCTATGCATGTGTGTGAGCCTTCCCACATGCCAATGCTGGGCCAGAGCTATCCTCCAGGCCAGGAGTGTCTACCTGATCTGATACAGTCTCTTACAACATCCAGGAGCCATGAGAAGACAGATACATAGTTTCCAGTACAGACTGTGAGAACCTATTTTGGGTGACTTGTAAGACATCTCCCAAAATACACTGACCAAAGAAATGAAATTTGATTCAAGGAAAGTGGAAACTAATACTGACTTTAAGAAATTATAAAATCTTGATAGTCCATACTAAAGGATATAGCTTCTTATTCAAATAGGTGAGCCAGAATTACAATTAATGCACTCTGAAAATAGCTAGATTCTTAGTTGTCTGTAGCAAATGATGATTTGTACTAGCTAAACACTAGGAGAGAAAGCTTATGTAATCAATTTTACCACCAAAGTTTTCTCCACTAAGGAAAAGTAAATTGGGAAGCAGGCTACTGTGCTGCCTTCTAGTATTTGTTCATAAGAATAATTAAACATCCTACTGTATCTTTATGATTGAGATTCATTATCCATCCTCAAATTCTACTTAATCTACCCTGACCATCACCAAATCAAGTTTGCAAACTCACTCTGATTTCTCCAATTACATAATTAGGGATCACCAATTCATGGGCTTGAAGTTTGTTCATTCACTTACTGAAAAAATTAGTTCTTTAATGCCCATTATCAAGGGCCAGCCAAACAGCTCAGCAGATTAAGGCACCTGCAAGCAGGTGCAGGGGCCAAGAATTTAATCCCCTGGCCTGCTGTGCCAGCACAGCTCTGAGGGCCCACTGAGATGGCAATTAAGACTAGACGTGGTGGCGCGCACCTGTAATCCCAGCTCTTGGGAGGCTGTAAACAGGTGGACCACTATGAGTCAGATCTACTAGTGAGACCCTGAACACCCTGTAGACCTTTCCATAAAATATAAAATAATAATAATGATAATAATAATAATAATAATACTCATTTGATAAGCTATTTTAAGTTCCAGAAATATGATGAGGGGGCTGGAGAGATGGCTCAGTGGTCTAAAGCACCTACTTGGAACAAGCTTGGCAAAGCACAGGGACCGCGGTTCAATCCCCCAGCACCACATGCCAGCCAGCCCCGCCCCCTGGTGGGCTGAGCTGGCCACACACACACACACACACACACACAATGAATAAATAAATAAATAAAATTCTCAGAAATATGATGAGGAACCAACAGGACAAAGAAGCTGTTTTCAAAGAACTTCCACTCCAGTCCTTGTGAGAAACAAGGAGCTGCATATGCATGTGATAGACTTTCCTGTCAGGGTAACTGGTATGAAGAAAGTAAAGAATAAAAATATAAAGTGTGAAGGAAGGATGGGATTTTTTAGAAAAGGCTACCATGGAAGGTCTTCCTGAGGAGATGATGTTTGGGTAGAAATTGATGTAATATATATGTTATTGAAAATGTATGTAAATCTATATGAACATGGAAAAGTTTAATCTATTTGACTGTCTGGAGGCAGGAAGAACATGAGTGTTAGCCCTGGGCTGGGCATGTGCTTATCTTGGCATGCTACATCTGTTTCACTTCCTTGATTTGCATGAAGTGAGAGGAGCTGGCTGCATTATCATTCATGGCGGAATAAAAGGGGTGAGGCATGTTGTACTGAAACCAACAAGGAGATTCCAGCAGATGGTCATGATAGGTCCTGAACCTAAGCTAGTCAGACAGTTGCAGATCTGGTTGTCAAATCTGACAGATCTAATGGAAAAGGAGATTCAGTGTGAGGGTCTAGATGCTAAAAGAGGGCTTATGAGTGGTGATACAGACCAGCAGAATGTGAAATAAGGAGGGGTGTGACTGGAGAACAATCTCTGTGTTTTATTAGGGCTAGAAATACAAAGATAAATAATTAGTCCCTGACTTTGTACGCATATCATCTTTTAGGCCGAGCTACTTTGTTCAACTGCTGGATGATTATTCAAGGACAAAGGTTCTTTCCCACTGGGCTTCATGCCATCCTCGCAGCTCTGAATTTGCACTGCTGTTCTTGCAGCCCTTTCCTGTCTCCTCTGACTCTGCCCCAGGAACTCATGTTTTCTTTCTCATTCTAGAGTCAGGATCCTAGACTCACTTTGAATTTTGTTGTAAAATGTGTTGCTCTCTAGATTCTCTGGTGCCATCCATCCCTGTTAAATTTTACAGTGTCACACACAACTCATCCAGCTCAAGGCACCCTTTGGAACATAGCTGCCAGGACTATTAAGCACCCCAGTCAGTGTGCACTTCACTTAAAACCAGGGAAAGGCAGACCAAATGCACAACGGGGTGACAGCTCACCCCAATTAGAGCTGCTGTTATCAAGAAGACAAGGAAAGTAACACATGCTAGTGAGGATACAGACAAATGGGAACTGTCACACATGGTTTTGAGAATGTAAGTTTGTATAGCCATGAGGATAAACAGTATGAAGTTTCTTCAATAAACTAGAAATAAATTGTCAAGTGATGCAGGAGTCTTCTTACTGGGCAGATATCCAAAAGAACTGAAATTATTATTTGAAGAGACATCTACACACTTGTGTTCATTGTAGTACTATTTACAGTAATTAAGATATGGAATCAACTTAGTGTTGAGAGTCAAATGGATCAATAAAGACAGTATGGAATAGTGGGCTGGGGAGATAGCTCAGTGGCACTTAGGAAAAAAAGACAGTATGGTATATATACACAATGGAATATTATTCATGCATCAAAAATAATGACATTCTATCATTTATAGCAACATAGATGAACATTATGTTAAGCAAAAAAAGTAGATACAGAAAATCATATACTGGATGTTGCTCATATGTGCAAGCTAGAAAGTTGACCTCATAGGAGTAGAGAATATAATGGTGATTTCCAGCGAATAGGGACAGTATAGCAGATGAGATATGTAGAGAGGATGATTAATTAGTGTGAGGAAGCAGTGGAGCAGCTGAATAAAGGAATAACTTCTAATGTTTCATAGTATAGTAGGATGAAGATGGTTGACAATAATTAATTGAATACTTTATTTCAAAATAGTTACTATAGAGGATTTTGACTATTCCCAACACAAAGAAATGATGGATGAGGTGAGATGTATACAGCTGTCTGGATTGCATTATTCATTGTTTTTGTACATATTTAAATGTCATACTGTACCCCATAAGTATGTGTAAATTAAAAATAAAATACATTTTAAAAAGGAAAAGAATCCCATGTAGAGATTCTCCAAGCTCTTGTACCTTCTGGCTCCTATCTCTGCTGCCTCCTTAATTCTTAGTCATATTTTATCTGAGGGGCAGCAGGAGAGACAAAAAGAAGAGATGAGGTGTCTACTTCCTTCTCTCCTCATGGAAAGCAACTCTACTTTCTTCTTTTAGAAGGTCTGAAATGTAACAGAAAAACTTCTGGAAAAATAATTGTGGATCCAAATGACTCAATCTTAATTTTCCTAGATTTTCTTACCACTGTTCTTAAACTGGCCTCATAAAATAGCAATGAAATAGACTAGAGACAGTATAAGATTTTGCTATCCATAAAAATAGGAATGTTCTTTACCTTTGCTGAGGCTCCTAGGAGAGAAGGAATAACGTGAAGCACTGGAATCTACCAAATGACTCCCGCATGCCAGATGCGCTCGCTACACAAGACCTTCCTGAAGCATCAACTAATAAGGGGTGAGCGAGGGTTTGCGACAAGCTCCTCCTCTGATTGGAACTCAGCCTCTATCCTCTATCATGATTTGACCTGTATCTGGAGCTCACTAGCTACACGACCTTTGGCTGCATGACCTTGGCCGTGCTAACCTCAGCGTCTATGGCTGGGAAATAACAGTAATGGATCCAGCTCTTCAGAACACTTCAACTGAAAATTCAGTGTCAATTGTTCTCAACCCCATTATCCATGAATAATATCTGCCTATTGTTCCTTAGCATTCTAAACTAAGGCACAATTAAAAAAGAAACAGTTTTCTATATTTGGACCATTTTGGTGTTGTTTTGCAATGCCTGGACCACAGAAAGTTTGGTCCTCTGGATGTTTTGGGTGAACTTTTTATAATGGCATTTGTTTGCATGCTAAGGTGTCTTTCTTATCATTCTTTCTTTCTTACTAGTCACAGGACTTGGCTAGTACCTTTAAATGTAGACCTCCATTCAGTCAAATTTAGAAGGAGAAATGACTTCAACCTTTTGAAGAGCAAAGTGAAATACAGTTCACACATATTTTATCACTATGCTTCTTCTCTACCTCATGGCCTCCTGAAATGAACCAAGCAGATCTGCTGATCAACAGATTAAAAAAAAAAATCAATGGAAAATTGAAAGGGTAATGTCTGTCTCAGAACACATGACTTGACACAATGTTCTAACAATGTAGGGCAAACAAGGCTTTTAACAATTAATGGGAAATCCACCATCCATCATTTTCGATTTTTAGGGCCAATGAACTACATTTGTCTAACTTGATTGCTCAATTGCATAGCAACATTAGGTTTCAGGCCCAGAGAAGGGGAATTAGATGAAATGAGCACTGACCTTTGCTGCTAATGAAAATGAGAACCAGCCTCTCTGGGCACTTCTTGTTTCCCATTGTTCTTAATTGGACCATATCACAGAAATGATGAGAAACAGGACTTGATCCTGATGGAAATTGCTTTAATGGATAGAATATTTTGACACTGTAATTCCAAAGTTTTCTAATTTATAGGTAGCTAAATAGTATTTTTTTACTGAATCATATTTTTTATAAACTAATCTTTAGAGGAGATATACCCAACAAATGTCTGCAATGTCGAGAATTGATCTATAAAATTTTGTTGCCCTAGAGGTTCAATGACATGAAAATTCAGGTCATCTAACCATGCATATGAGGAAGATAATTGGTTGGGGTCTAACAGCGTCAGGCAGAGACATGAGGGAAATTTAAGCTTCACACAGGAACCACAGACTGGGCTGTTAGAAGTCCTTCAATAATTATCCTCAATCTGCTGGATACTCTAGGACGGCAGGAAGCAGAGAGCCCTGGAAAGAATCCTAGATGGTCAGATAAGGACTCCAAGTAAGCTGTACTGGCAAGAAAGAAACTACTAAAGAATTTTTGAGTCAAAGCCAGTCCAAAATTGAATGAGAATCTTGCAAAAAAATTGGCTGAGGGGGCTAGAGATGTAACTCAGTGGCCTATAGCACCTGCCTGGAAATCACAAAGTCCTGAGTTTGAAATAAAAAAAAAGCCAATGTCAAGAAATGGGCTGAGGAACAAATCGTGATGCTCTTTGTCAAAGCTATTGTTCAAGGTCCTACTGATTCACTTCTCTGAGACTCAAAGCTTTTGTTTTGTGACCCTATATATTACGTGCTATACTGACCAGAAAAAAGGGAGGGCAAAAGGGACAGAGACAGAGACAGAGAGAAATAACAATAATTATCCTGATCTGTGCCAAGAAATGATCATGTTAGCAAAACAACTGCCTGCTTATTCCTCCTTTTTGGCTCTTTTTATCCTTATGCAGCTCTGTGAGCATTCTCTTCCACTCTTGAAAAACCCCTCTTCCAAGACCTCATTGCTTTCTGAACCTTCTAAGAAAGGCCAGCATTGATGTATATCACTGTTGCCTTTAGCAGAAATTCATTCACTGGCAGAAGATGAAATGAGATCCAGGTCTGTCTCCATTCTTAACAAACTTATCTTTGTAATGGACATTTTATTTCATGGATAGATTTCTCTTGGCCATTACAGGAGAATGGGAGGGCAAAGATCAGAAAAAATAGATGTCCCTTTGCCATCAGCAGGCAGAGACATAAGAGTGTCATGTAAATTAAAGCCTGTCAGGTGGGGCTTGGCACACTTATGAGTAGGGAAGTTGAGTCAGGGATAGAGATGAATGATAAAGTATCTATAGTTAGGCAGTGTAGACTAATGTGGATTTACATAGTAACTGCACTACTTGTTAGGATATAATAATACTATATAATTTTCCTATACTTATGGCTCCTCTCACAATAAATATTGTGGCTTATTCCAGGCTATTCCAAAGCATTTTCTACTTGTTGTCACTTAGTACTAACCTCAAACACTAACCATAATTGCTTTCCAAATATGCTCTTTCCTCATCTGTGTCTGCACTGCGCTGTCTTACTGCCTCGTGTGTGCCACCCCTGATTCCTCTCCACGTTGTGGTGACTGCTGGGTGGCTAGCCCAGGGCCTCATGCTCCAGAATTTCTGATGCTCAAACCACCTGGTGGCCAGGACACCTAGCAATGAACTGCAAAGCAGGGTGCAGTTGTTTTAGAACTTAGTTTTCTGGGGATGCCAGTATGGACTTGACAATATAGTAGGTAGAAAAGAAACATTTCCCTAGAGTGTGGGCTCAGAAAAGTAGTTACACAAAGGAGATGGCATTAATGGACTGTACTCTATGAACTATCCATGGCTCCTTCTTGAGAAGGCTTCTTTTCTACCCCTCTGCTTAGTCACACAACTTGCACTGGCTGCTGAAATGAGTGGAAATGCTTGGTAACACTTCTAGAAAGAAGATTTAAGAGAAAGAATAGCTACCCATATTCGCCCTCGATTCCACATGCTATAGTTAGCAGAAATGACCAAGACCAGAGACTTCTTGGGTCAGGGAGGAAAAACAGCAGGAAGTAGACCCATGCAGGACACAGAGGGAGAGGAGGCACCTCAGTTGCAAGAAATCACTAATTGCTATACTTTTGAAAGATAGAACAGGAATAAGGTAATCTTGGGCATACAGGGCATTCAAATGTGCAGGTACACATAAGTGTGTGCGTGCACACACACATACACTGAAACGATACAATCACAGGATAAAAGTCAAGAGTAACAATGATGGTAAATCCTGAAGATCTAATTGACTAAAAGAAGAAAAACCAGAAGTTTGATTTACTTTAGTTATGTAACAGCAATACTGAGCGCAGTCATTTTTGCTAACTACCTCCCATTTGAGACTAATTTGTATGCAGCACAATAAAAATTATGTATTGCATCAAAATTGTGCCTGATTTACTCTGTTATAGGTATTGTTTGATTACAACAATAACCTCTGTACCTGTACATCCAATCTTCATAATTTGTTTTTCATGTATCATTTTAAAATAATTTGTGAAAACACTCCCATCAAAAGGGTCAATTTAGGAAGCACATTGCTGGGTGAGGATAGAGACATGTAACTAAGAAGAGAAAAATGGGAATCAATTTGACTCTGGCCAAACCCTATTCAGCGTTGAAATATTGTGCTGAATTTCCTCTTTGTTCAATCACTACCCTTTTACTCAACCTTATCTACTATGAATGCCCTTGACTAGAAATTTATTAGTATCTCTGGAGGTCATATTTTCAGCCTGTACAGTTTCTATGAACTCTAGCTATCTTCCCAGCTTCCCATTACAATTTCTACTTGGGTGTCTCCTGGGCCATTTTATATTGCTCTAACAGAATACTTGACACTGAACAGTTTGTATATAAAGCAAAGAGGTTTGACTCACAGTTCAGGGGGTGGCATCTGTGTCACATCTGATGAGGGCCTCCTGGTGCTGGAGTTAGAGGATCTGCAGAAGTGACAGATTGGTGCTAGAGCTCCACCAGAGAGAACCTGATCCTATAAGAAAGGCGGAAGTGTATTAACGAAGGCTCTGGTCCTGTGACCCAAGCACCTCCCACTGGGCTCCACCTCCCACTACTGCCACATCACAGAATGAAGTTTGTAGCGCCAAAACCTTCAGGAGACAAATTGAAATAACAGCGTCCTTCCAGGTCCAACATGTTCAAGCTCATGTCGATGGTCTTCTCCGCAGAAGGCTTTTCTTTCTCTCTCACTTTTCCCATTACCTGGATGTCCAAACCCACCTTCAGCTACTGTTGATTTTAGCCTTTTTCCTCTTCTGTTGATTTTAATATTGGTATTAGTCACTTTTTAATTTATCCTTTTATTTCCATCAATGTTTTTGGGATATTTTTTTTGTCATCTCCACTCTGAGATGATAGCCTAACTGATCTTTCCACATTTATCATTAATCTCCTTTCCCCAATTTACTGTTCACCTCACAGTTCAGGTGATTTGTATCAAAGTGGAGCTCTGATTATTTCTCCCATTATTTAAAGTCCTTAAATTGTTTCCTATTACTCTCATGGTAAAGATAAAAATGCATAATAAGGCATCAATTCACCTGGATAGGACATCTGTTAGTCTTTCCTCTTTTCTCTCCCACCACCTTTTAAATTCTAATGTGTAACTCTCTAGTTTTGTGTATTATTTATTGCTTAGCTCTGTTTCCTCTTCATAGGAGGATTGTGAGACCCCAACTACAACATCAGGGATTTCCAGTGATTGTTTCAGAGTTGAGCATTGCTTCCAAAGTGTGAGTCAGTAAGAGCCCCACTTTGGCAATAAATATAAACATGAGGAGGAGGAGGAGGCGCTCTTATCATCTGAAATAACAGCTCCTAGGTCTGCTTGTAGCTCCATTCTCTTCTATGACATATAGGAAGGTAGCCTGAGAATGGAGCTAAAACAAAGGAAAGATGAGAGCAGGGTTGAGAAGACACAGGTCACTGGTAACATATGTTTAAGCTGCTGCTGGAAGTCAGTGATGGATTGTGGAATTGTCATTTCCATGAGTCAGAACATTCCATTTTGACTTAGGGTTAATTTAAGTTGAATTGATACCATAAGTAAAAGTTTATTATGTTTTGTTCTAGGGCCTTAGGTGGTGTTCTCCAACTCACCGAGTTTACTCTTTCAGAACTAGACTTGCATATTACTTTTTCAGGAAAGTACTTCCTTGTCCTCCAAACAGGGCAAGATATCTCTGTTGTTTGTTAATACCATATTCCATTTGAAATTGTGTATTCATATATACATCTATGGCTATGTTTACACGACTCCTTTCTAACAAGATCAGATGTGTTCAGAGTGGTATGGCCACAGGCATATGATTCTGTTTCTCCCACAGGCCTCAATGTCTCTAGAGTTGTTCTCCTTTCTACCACATACATGATGTCTTGCAGCAAGCTTGATCCGAAAGTAGCTGTAAATTTATCCTAACTATTTTATACATATAAATACAAAACGATCTTTCCCTTGTATTCTTTTTTTTTGTCCTGTCAGAGGTGAATATTCTATTGGCATCTAAATAATATAAGTGTTTGAATTCAACTAAACAATCTAACACTGTCTAGCAGTCTATAATATTAGTGGGTTATACTCAGAAGTTACTGACTTGAGCCTTTTACAGCTCATTGTATTAATATGGATTTACTTTATATACCTCACTTTTATACTTTTCTGCTGGATGGTTAACACCAAGATATAGCAAGACCTATATAACAAGAAATGTAACTTTTGTATCTGATAAGGTCTGCCAAGTACTCTGACGATTTATCCTGTAGCCCCATACCACCCTTTGTATATCCTTTTGTCAGTATCAGACATGAGGATGAGTTATGGCCATTGCTTGACCAATTTGCTCTCTGTGAAAGCTTGAGAAAATGTTTTTTCTCTCCCTGTGATTCTCCCCAGGCTCACTTTAAACCCTCAAACACATTTCTCTGTGGCTCCATAATCTTCTTGATCAGAAAGTTTGGAGCACAACTGAGTTACATGTTGCTACAGTACAGGTTCTCTTATGTACCGAGTCTTCACTGGCCTTGAAAGGCTAGAGCCAAAATGTTGGCTGACCTTGCAGCCCTTCCTTTTCTCCAATTTTGAACTGCTAACTTAGGTTGTTAACCCTCCAGAAGAGAAGCTAATTATTAACCCGCAATATATGCAGCTCGGTTTACCCCATTATCACTTTTAAACCTCATACTGGGGCTGTGGAGATAGCTCAGTGGTCTAAGTGCCTGCCTAGGCAAATGTAAGGACTCAGGTTTGATTCTTGATACCACATGCCATGCTGGGCACACTGAGCGTGCCACCAAAAACCTGGCGTGGTGGCACATGTCTATAATCCTAGCACTAGGAAGGCTGAAACAGGAGGATCAGTATGAGTCTGATTTGTGTAGCGAGACTCTGTACAAAATAC
Source organism: Octodon degus (assembly GCF_000260255.1). NCBI lineage: Eukaryota > Metazoa > Chordata > Mammalia > Rodentia > Octodontidae > Octodon > Octodon degus. Next base: position 13,343,779 of record NW_004524588.1, read on the forward strand.
ATATTTTTTTTTTAAAAAGAAACCCTCACAGTGCTTTGATGGCAAGTGCCCTGGGATCCATTTATAAATATGAGGCGTAAGGCATGGATATGTTAAGAAATTCTGTCAAATATACAGTGGTGTGCAAGTGTGTGGTTAAAACGCGATCTTGTTCCAAATGCAGTTCCTTTACTCACGTCACTTTTTATATATCTCCTCCTGGATTATTTGTACCTTTTCCTTCTGCCTCAAAATACTTATTTTGATTCCATTTTCTACAACCTTTTATTCCCTTCTGTCTTGTCTTCAACTTTCTGGATCATTAAGTTTAACAAATTGCCGGACTATTGCAGCCTCACCTAGAACACTTGAAGCAGACCCAGACCTCATGCCAGAAGGCTTGCAAGATCCAGAAGCAGCATCACCTTTCTAAGCAATGACTCTGCTTTGGGAACAAAGGGAAAGGACAAATTCTGAGCTCCTCCACATTTTCTACATTGGTCGGTGACTTTCATGTCTATTCCTAAAGTCATTCATGAGCAGAGGCGAGAGACCAGAGAGACTGAGAGAGTTGGGGAGAAGCCAGATATGTCTACTGTCATTGAATAGGGATCCCTGATGCCTCAGATGCTGCGGGGTCCTCCCATAGTCACAGCTCCTTCAGAGCCCAGTGCTTTCAGAATTGATTCTCAGGCACATGCACTGGTCCAACAACAATATGCCTTCAACTGGCAGCAGTTCAAAACCAGTAAAGTGATTCTCAGCATTTAGTGGAAACTGATAATCTCCCTGGTACTCAGAATCATAGTGATTCATGTATGAATTAAATTCCCAGGCTCAAAAAAAGCTACAGATAAGGAAGAATTTTGGAGATTTGGGGATATGCCAAAGAAACTTACCGAAAGGACTATTCAAAGAAACCAGACATCAAATTATTTCTTAGAGATTGCTGACAAGACAAGGAGTTTCACTAGAAAGTAAATCAAAATACTGCTTCTTCCATTAGATAATCATTATGGATAAAATGCTAGCTGAGCCCAAGTGTGCATAACAACATACCAGATGCTAGTGTGGTCTTCTTCTCTAATTCTAAATGGGTAACAAAATTCTCTGACCAGCGCTGGTTCCCAATTATATCTTGCGCCACTATGTATTTGAAAACTGACTTCCAGCGCTAGCTATACACTGCATGAGAAGTACCCGGATGTCTTCACGGTCCACCGATGCCCAAGTGATGTACTCCAGAGATTCTGATTTGATAAGTATGAGGCTCTAAAATTCTTTGGCTCTGTCCCAGGTGTTATGGTTTGTGTCTCGTTGTCCCCCCAAAGCCTCATGTAGTCATGGGGTGAAGACTTCTAGAGTTTGTGTCAACTCATGATCCACTGGGATTATGTGTGATCCAAGGCTGGGATTATGGGTCTTAGTACTGCTGGGATTACCCATAGGTGGGTAAGTACTGGGAAGTACCCATAGGTGTGAGTACTTCCCCTACCCTGGGGCAGGTAATTTGCATTACAATGTAAGGTGGGAAGAGAAGCTAGCTGCTTGAGCTGCTGCTACCCCTCTCTTGCTCTCTTGCTCTTTGCCGCCACCATGAAAGGTTGCTTTCTGCTATGTGCTGCTCTGCGTTGGACTCAGCTGAGTATGGACTGAAACCTCCAGTAACTGTGAGCTAAATAAACCTTTCCTTCCTTCATTTTGAGTGTCGGGTATTTGTCCCAGCAACGAGAGAAGAGTAACTAAGACACCAGGTAACTAAAGAAGATCAAGACACATTCAAGATCAAGACCCACTAGCTTCATTTGTGAAAGAACCTGAGGATATGAATTCTGTGATGCTGACCTTTAGCAAAGAACTGAGAACTAAATGCAGCTGGCGTGGGGTGGCGATGTCTTTTGAAGGTTGCTCATTTCTTGAACCTTTTATTAGCCATTTAAGGAAAGAAACAGAATTGAATTCAGTTACTAGAAGATTAGTGATATGTGTCAGGGGAAATAACACCTAAGGCTATTTGAAACCTAGGCTTCAAGGGATCGGAATTTAGTGAGAGAATTGGTGGGTGAGATGCTACCCCAGTGCGTAGGCAGAATGACACAGAGGAGGCGGTTGAAGGTCAAAAATCATCCTAATGGCCTCATTTTTTCCTCTTTCTTTCTTCTTCATCACATTTTTTTCTTAGGAGGACAGTACTATCTTTGGATCTAAGCAGGGAAAGTGAATATTTGGGAGACAAGGGTTATAAATATGGTGGTATATAGAACAAGCAGAACCTATCATCCATTTAAAATATGGTACTTATGTTTAAAGATGAATCTGGAAATATGAATTTCAGAATTAATGACTGGATGAAACAGACCTTCAATTGTTTAGCCCATCCATCACTCTAGCCATTCAAGCTCACAAAGCATGATCATTATTTATCACCCACTAACTGAGGATGGAAAAGATGAAAACCTTACAATCCTTGTCATGCAATTGTAATGGGCTATCTTGGAATCTCTGCTTAATATTAGTAGTCCTGTTGATCCTACGGTCCAGCAAGCCTCATTCTGAAGGCCAAGTGAGTCTTTGTTGTCCCTGCTAGGCTCCGCATGGACAGTGTTATCCCACTCTTCTGCTTTGCACACTCACCTACAGACCTAGTAGGAGTATTTGTATACACTGAACATGAAAACAGAAAGCACAGCCTGAGGAGAAACGTGCACACATTAGTCACTGATCCTTTAAGTCACTAGTAGGACCTGGGTAAATGGGGGTGGTGGTTAATTATCTCTATCTATTCAGGATTGTAAAGATTAAATATGGACTTAAGGCTTTTGAGCAGGTTGGATTTAGTGGAATGTCAGTAAAAAGGCAATTTTCAAAATTGAATTTAAATCTGGTTGGCTAAAACTCCCTTTCCTTTTCTTCACTATTAATTCAAGGAAATTTTATAGCTCCTCATACCACTTCTTGGCATTTAAACAGCAGTCTCATCTGAACTCCTATTGCATATCAAAACTTTAATTTCTCATGCAGTTAGTCTGCCCTCTAGATCAGAATTGACCAATGTTTAGAAACCTGTCCTGCCCCTGTCCTCTTGCTCTGCTGCTTCTGAGCTCTTCAGGATTGTAATGTGGAAACAGAGGATTGGGGAAAGGTCTTCCTCCTTCACTGCCTCCTTAATAAGTTTTTGAGTTTTCTGTGTGACAGATCCTCAAGTGCTGGTGCTTTTCCTTATAAGATATATTATTGGTGGGCTCTTTAGGGGACCAGACAAAACACAACAAAATAAGAAAATGAAGCATCCTTATAGCAGTACAGTCTGTAGTAGGCAAATCTTGAAACAGCCTAAATGAGCATTACTGATGAATGAATAAAAGAGATGATGATTTTTTATGCAATGGACTACTCCTCAGCCATAAAGAAGGATACACACGATACATTCTCACAGCTACATGAGTTGATCCTGAGGCCACACTCCCAAGTGAAATAAATCTGATACATATACATAAATGTCACATTGTTTCTCTGGAGTGAGAAACTGAAAGTGTAAATAAGAGCGAAAATATGGACAAGATGTTGTGAAATAGGAAGTAATTGTTCAAAAGGAAATAGGATTGGAAGGATGGAAAGGAAAAAGAATGAGAAAAAATGGATGATATGGAAAAAAAGCTTTACAAATAAGGAGTGGAAGAGAGGTTGAAGGGAGGGAAAGGTAACAGAGAAAAAGAGGAACTGAGATATGTCATGTGCAGGCACAAATTCCCTACAATGAATGCAGTCATTACGTGTATCTAAATTGTACCAATTAACTTAAATTTTAGAATATCTCTAAAGAATGAATGGCATATGTAGCATATGCAATTTAAATAAAACCTGCAATGACAGTTTCCAAAGAACATGGAAGAACTTTCTCCTCTCTTTTTCTCTTGGAAAAATTATTTGTGAAATAGTTCGTGCCAATGCAAACTTGCCTTCTTTTCGCTTGGTCCCTTCTCCATGACATGTATATCAATTTCCCTTTCTCTCTCTCTCTCTCTCTCTCTCTCTCTCTCTCTCTCTCTCTCTCTCTCTCTGTATTTAGTACAGGGTCTGCAGGGTCTCACTACACAGATTGGACTCATAATGATCCTCCTGTTTTCAGCCTCCCAAGTGCCTTTCTCTCTATTTCAAAAAATTACAGTAAAATGCATTATGTATAATTTACTATCTTAACCAGGCTTAGGGGTACAGTTCAGTAGCTATAAGTAAATCTACATTATTGTATAACATTATCATCACTTCCTTCTGTAATTTTCTCATTTCCAAAGCTAAAATTCTCTACCCATTAAACACTGTCTTCTCATTTTTCCCTACTGCCAGCCTTTAGCAATCACCATTATACTTTTGTGTCTTTTTATTGTTTAGAGAGAAAAAAAATTGTTATTAAACACAAAAACCATTAGAAATGATATCGAAGTTCACTAAACAAAATAACAGGAATTCAATAGTGGTTGCTGCATTGCATAATGTTATCTTCAAATTACTTGTTCAGATTGCCAGATATAAGCATGCCAAATTGGTCAAGAAAGTTATAAAAGTTAAGGAGAAAGAAAAAATAAGCAACAGCTGTTCCTTTCAATAGACCAGCAGAGATCAGCAGTACAATTATCTGCTATTATTATTATTGTTATTATTTTAATGAATTTTAGTACAGGGTCTACAGGATCTCAACTACACAAATTGGACCCATAGTGATCCTGTTTTCAGCCTCCCAAGTGCTGATATTACAGGTGTGTGCCACCACACCCATTCTCAATCACCTTCTCAGTGTGCCCCAGGGGCAAGGCCTACCCTGTGTGAAGGGGATCAAACCCTGGTCCCTGTGCTTGCCTAAGCAGGTGCTTTAACCCTCTGAGCTATTTGGCAGTGTAGTTAGCCACTGGAGAGGAGAGAAAATGGAAGTATAAGTAACTTTAGTCCATGTGATTTGGTTGCAAGTAGAAAAACCTGCTTGGGCTAGATTTAATAAATAAGAGGAAGGAAGGAAATGAGGAAGACCACCATGGGAAGGGAGAAAGAGAAAGAGGGAAAAATCAAAGGGAGGAGGGAGGAAAGGGAGGCAGGCATGCATGAGGTTTATGGGGAGCAACAAACACAAGCCAAGGAACAGCCACCCTCAGCAACATCATGCCCAAAAATAAAGCTGCAGTAGGTGTGTGGACCCCATCCTGATGAATAATGGTCAGCTCTCAAGGTTCCTTATTTATGCCCTCTGAGCTATCTCCAGTGCACTAGCCCTCACCATTATATTTTCTATATCTATAAATTTGACAACTACCAAAACAAATGGAATCATATTGTATTTGTCCTTTGTGTCTTGTTTATTTCACTTTAACATAATACTCTTAAGGTATATCTGTGTTATATATGTTTCAGAATTGCCCTTCATTATAAGACAGAGTAATGTTGGCATATGTCTCTACATTTAGCATGCTCTTTCTCCTGCTAGTGGATATGTGGACTGTCACTACCTTTTGACCACTGTAAATAATACTTCTGTGAATCTATATTATTTGTACATACTTTATTTATTCATAATGGAGATCTGGGTTGTTTCCACCTTCCTCATTTCCAAAGTGCCTCTTTAAGTGGTAGTGTGTGCCATAGGTGCCCTCAGTTGCTGGAGACACAAGCGATGGAAAGTTCTTTCTCTGGTCCATTTCCTTCTCCTTTCTTCTAGGTGGTAGAGAAGAACTTGGCAACAAAGTATTTGACCCCTGTTCTTGGGAAACAGCTTCAGGAAAAGTCACTGGGATACTGTTTTTTTTTTTTCCCAGAAAACATGCCCTTCCCCCACACCTTTGCTGAATGAACACTTGACCTGGCTTTGTCTGTTCCAACTGTAGGGCATAAATAAGGAACTGTGAGAGCCAAGTATTATTCACCAGGATGGGGTCCACACACCTACTGCAGCTTTGGTTTTGGGTATGGTGATGCTGGGGGTGGCTGTTCCTTGGCTTGTGTTGGTTGTTCCCTGTAAACCTCATGCATGCATGCCTCCCTTTCCTCCCTCCTCCCTTTGATTTTTCCCTCTTTCTCTTTCTCCCTCCCCATGGTGTTCTCCCCCACTTCTCTCTTTCCTTTTATTTATTAAATCTAGCCCAAGCAGGTTTTTCTACTTGCAACCAAATCACATGAACTAAAGTTACCTATACTCCCATTTTCTCTCCTCTCCAGTATGTTTTATTCTTGTATTTGACCTCTGAAGCATCACCATTTCCTCACAGGATCATTTAGCCAGCATCCCTCAAGGCTCAAGGTAGGATTCTGAAATCCACCCAACCACTGTTCTCCAAAACAGCTCTATCTCAATCTCTCTCTGGCCTCCAAAGCCAGCAGACATAGTACACCAACCCAGGTGTTTAGGGTGAAAATTAAACACAGATCTCAAAGGGTGGTGCATAAAACCATGGAGCAAAAGTTAAGAGACCTAAAGCATGATACATTTTCAAAAATTATAATTTCCCTCTTCACTTTCCCAGCAAGCTCTGGCTCTAGAGCTCATACCTTGGCTAGAAAAAACCAGAACATGATCAATGATGCTTTAGTGACCGGGCACATTCAACTGTAAAAGGTGTCTAGAGGTTTTATTCTCTTTTCTGTTGGAAGGATTTCATGCCTAATCTACTTCGTTTCAGTTTCATCTTCCTTTCACCAGTGGTTTAATGGTTTAAGGCTTTTCTTTTTTCCATCCTCAATTTTTTTGACCTCAGACAAACCTGGCTTTGTCTGTCCCAACTGCAGGGCATAAATATATGCCCACTTGGGACATGAAGAATGTATTAAAACAAAGACTTTCAGATTTGGCAGTTTGGAAACCTCCCTAAGTGGTGAATGGCTCTCTCAACCTTTCCTGTAAGCAAAGCAGAGAGCCCCACAACTCACCTTTTTCTTTGCTCCCCTGTTCTTTTGCAGTAAATGAACAACTTTGTGTTGATTTCCCCATTTCCACTGGTATAACAGTCTCCTTTACTGGACTAATGTATTTAATGAGGCTGAAGGGATGAAGATCCAAGGCTGCCATTTATGCAGCAGCTTTGGTGTAAGATATGTCACACAAGAAGCCATAAGCCCTACTTATTGCTATTTATAGCTGAGGAAATTGAGGCTAACAGAAGAGGTTAGCTAATAACTTGACCTAAAATCATGATCCCAGAAACTAACACAGGGTTTCAAATTTAGAGCTTCAACTTAAAAAAAAAAAAAACCCACAGATATGACAATAAGTGTGGTTAGCAAGTGCTAGCCCTTTTGAAAAATGCCTTAGAACCCTGTAAAACTTAAGGAAGGGAGCAGTCACTATGCATTACATAGGTGTATCCAGGGACTTACAGTGCTCTTTACCATCCTCCATGTACCCAGACATGCTACCCTGGAGCCAGATGCACCAGTACTGTTCACAGAGACTGGCAAACCTCACAGCTGTGTCCAGCACATGCCACACTATCTGCATGTAAGTCCCTGCCAGTCTGGGTAGCTTTTTTAAAGTGGTATTCCTGAAGTTGAATTAAATAGAAATTCAGACAATTACTTGACTTAGAGTAATTGATCACAGAAAAGAGTTAAATTTGATGAGTGACTCTGAGCTCTCACGGTAGCAAGGTTAGGAAAAAAAGTTCCCATTCTGTTTGGAAACACACTTGGGCAGCTGTGGAAATTAAAAATGGAGCTTCCTGCTACCCTGTGCCAGCGGGACCTGCCAGTCCAAGCCCGGGCGCAGCGTGGGTGAGACCCTCTTCTACAGTCTTGGAACCCCCCCAACCACTCCCAGCACCCTCTTGCCCTGCCCGCCGGTGAGAATTTCTGCCACATTCTGGGGACCCCCAGATCCAGCCCTAACCCGGGCCCAGTGAGTGTGTGGGAGAGCTTCCTCTCCCCCCTACTCCACCTTATCCCCTCCAGACTCAGCACAGGCCTGGTATACAGGCCTGCAGTGAAACTCTTCAGCTGCAATCCATGCAGAAAGAGTAGGGAAGAAAGCCACCCAGCCAGTCCAGGAGCAGAACATCTTGCCAGACAGATACAACATGATTACTCCCAGGGGCAGCAGCAGGAAGGAGCTGAGCACAGCAGCCAGACCCAAGCCAGACACAGCTGGATAAATCCAAACTTTGTAGATCTGCACATGAATTTCAGTATGTGCTAAGGTTATAACTGCAACAAAGCTCTACACCAAAGGTCAGAAGACAGTGCTACACAAAATGACAATGAGAAGGAACAAAATGCAATCTCAGACGCCAAGCCCACCCATAACAAGTGCAGAGGAAACTATCACAGAACAAATTGGGACTCACACAGCTGAAATTAATGAATCAACAGCTTCTGAAATAAAGAAACAACTACAGAAAGGTATAGAGGAACTCAGATGGGGAATGAAAAAAGAAATCCCTGAATTAATAACATCTGCAGTAAAGAATCAAATGCAGAAATATATGGAGGAAACCCAATGCCCACCCAGAAGAAGTGCAGAGGACACTAGCTCAGCTTGAATGTATGAATTAGTAGCATCAGTAGTAAATAAGCAACAGCAGAAAGCTACAGAGGAACTCAGGGCAGAATTCTTTTCTGAAATAAAAAGAGAATTCTCAGAACCTCATAGCATCTGAAGTAAAGAATCAACTACAGAAACAAAGAGAGGAAACCCAATCTGAAGAAAATACTGCAGTAAAAGAATTAGTAACTGCTTCTAAAGAAGACATTGATAAAAAAATAGAAGAGATTAGAAAAATGACAGATTCCTTGAATAAGCAATACAGGAAAGAAATAGATCACATGAATCAGAGTCAAAGAGATATAGAGGAACTGATAATCTCAAACACAGCTTGCAAAACCATATAGTGAAAGTGAAGACAGAGTTTAAGATCTTGAAGACACTGGGGAAGGTAGTGAAAAGGTTAAAAAGAATCTCTTAAAAACAATTAGGATGCAGGAAAAAATAATCCACCACCTGCAAGACGATGCAAAGATGAACAACGCGAGACTAATAGGCATCAATGAGAAAGAAGGAGTCAATACAAATGACATTAAAAAATATGGGCAGAAGTAATAGCAGAAAACTTCCCAAATATGAGGAAACAATCTGCCATTCAGGTAAACAAAACATACAGAAAACCAAGTAACCTCATCTCAATTAAAAACACACTGAGACATATAATAGTCAAATTCCCAGAAATTCAGCTCAAGAACAATATACTGAAAGCTGCTAGAGAAAAGAAGCAGATCACATTCAAAGGAAAACCCATCAGAATTACGGCTGACTTCTCTCCATGAACCATGAAGGCAAGAAGAACATGGAGCAGAGTACTTCAAGCCCTCTATGAAAACAAACTCCAGCCCAGACTACTATATCCTGCAAAACTCTCTTTCAAGTTTGATGGAGAAGTGAAATACATCCATGACAAAGAACAACTAAAGAATTTCATGATGACAAAGCCAACCCTACACAGGCTACTGAAAGATATTCTAGAGGGGGACCAAAATGATCAGAACTCCAGGAATGAGATCAGAAGCAACCAACTAAATAGGGCAAGCAATTAAACACAGGAGAAAAAGGAGTAAACGACAACAGGTAAATAACATGTCAATTGTAAGTCAATACGTCTCAATTAGAAGCATCAATGTAAATGGAATCAGTTCACCAACTAAGTGAAATAGGCAGGCACAGTGGATTAGGAAACAAAATCCAACAATATACTGTATACAAGAAACACATTTAACTTATAAAGACATTCATAGTTGAAAGTCAAAGGATGGAAAACAATACTACATGTCCCAGCACCTCAGAGAAAAGCAGGGGTAGCAATCCTATTCTCAGACAGTCTCAACTTTAAACAAGAATGATCAAGGAAAATAAATAAGGGCACTATATAGTGGTTAGGGGAAAAATTCAAGAGGAAGAGGTAACATTCATAAATATGTATGCATCTAACATGGGAGCACCCAACTATATAAAGGAAATCTTAATGGACATGAAAAATCTAATATCCAATACCACAATCTTAACAGGAGACCTTAACACACCCTTATCCAAAAAGATAGGTCAACCAGACAAAAACTTAGCAAAGAAATAACAGAACTGAACCAGAGCTTGAAGCAAATGTACTTGGTGGACATAAACAGAGTGTTCCACCCAAACACAGCTGAATACACATTTTTCTCAGCCGCACATAGGTTGTTTTCTAAAATAGACCACATACTGGTCCATAGGTCATGTGTAAGTATATGCAAGAAAACAGAAATTGCCTCATGCATATTATCTGACCACAGTGCAATGAAACTGGAAATAAATGACAAAAGACACCAGAAAAACACCCTAAATACATGGAAGTTAAATGACACCCTACTCAGCAAACCAATGGGTCACAGATGAAATTAAACAAGAAATTCAACAATATCTACAATTCAATGAAAATTCAAGCACAACTTATCGGAACTTATGGGATACGATGAAAGCAGTTCTCAGAAGGAAATTCATAGCTGTGAACTCACACATTAGGAAAACAGAACAGGAACAAACAATGCTCCTCCTTCAGCAACTAGAAAAGGAAGAGCAAACCAAACCCAGAGCCCATAGATGGGAAGAAATAATAAAGATTAGAGCAGAAATTAATTCAATTGAGATGAAGAAAACAGTTCAAAGAATTAATGAAACAAATAGCTGGTTTTTAGAAAGATTAGATATAATTGATAAGCCCCTAGCTAATCTCATCAAAAAGAGGAAAGAAAAAATTCAAATACAAACAATAAGAATGAAAAGGGGGTAATTACCACAGACCCAGTGGAAATTCAGAAGATTATCAATAGCTACTTTGAGAATCTTTACTCTCACAGAAGAGAAGATGCAGAAGAAATGGTAGGTTCCTAGACAGGTACAAGTTACCAAGGCTGAATCGACACGATACAACCACTCTCAATAGCCCAATAACAGCCAATGAAATACAAAACGTAATAAAAAACCTACCGACAAAGAAAAGTCCAGGACTGGATGGATTCACAGCTGAATTGTACAAGAAATTTACAGAAGATGTAGTTCCTATACTTCTCAAACTCTTCAGTGAAAGTGAAGAGGAAGTAATTCTCACAAAATCATTCCTGGAGGCAAGTATTATACTGATACCCAAACCAGGGAAAGACACAACTAAGAAAGAGAACTACAGGCCAATCTCCCTCATGATCATAGATGCCAAAATCCTCAATTAAATCCTAGGAAATAGAATACAGCAAATCATCAAGAACATCATACACCATGACCAGGTAGGATTCATCCCAGGGATGCAAGGATGGTTCAATATTCAAAAATCTATAAACATAATACACTATATCAACAGAGCAAAATCTAAAACCACATGATCATCTCAATTAATGCAGAAAAGGCTTTTGACAAATTCCAACACTCATTCATGTTCAAAGTCCTACAGAAAATTGGAATAGAAGGACTCTACTTCAATTTGCTAAAAGCCATCTATGACAACCCAATGGTTAATATAATTCTAAATGGGGAAAAACTGCAAACTTTTACTCTCAGATCTGGTACAAGACAAGGATGTCCTCTATCATCACTTCTATTCAATATAGCTCTGGAATAATTAGCTACAGCCATGAGACAAGAGAAAGAAATAAAAGGAATACAAATAGGTAAAGAAGAAGTTAAATTATCATTAGTTGCAAATTACATGATACTTTACTTGGAAGACCCAAAAAACTCCACCAAGAAGCTATTAGAATTAATATAGAAATTCAGTGGCATAGCAGGATACAAAGTCAATACCTGAAAGTCAATAGCATTTCTCTACATAGACAAACACATTGAGAGGGAAATTATAGAAATATGTTTTACATTAGCACCGAGGAAAATGAAATACCTTGGAATTAATTTAACTAAAGAAGTCAAAGATCTTTTCAAGGAAAATTACAGCACTCTGAAAAAAGAAATTGTAGAGGATTTCAGACAATGGAAAGATATTCTATGCTCCTGGATAGGAAGAACCAACATTGTGAAGATGGCCATACTCCCAAAATTGCTGTACAGATTTAATGCAATCCCTATCAAACTACCACCAACATACCTCAAAGAGCTAGATAAATCATTGCTAAAATTAATTTGAACTAGAAAAGACCTAGAATAGCAAAGGTGATCCTGGGAAAGAAAGACAAGGCAGGAGGCATTACAATTCCTGACTTGAAATTATACTACAAGGCTACTGTAATAAAATCACCATGGCACTGGCAACAGAATAGACCTGAGGGTCAGTTGAATAGACTAGAAGATGCTGAAGCCCCTATGAACACACTCAGCCACCTTATCTTGACAAAGAGGCCAAACATACTCACTGGAAGAAAGATAGCCTCTTCAAGAAATGGTGCTGGAAAAACTGGCTCTCTACATACCGAAAACTAAAACTTGACCCAGGTCTATCACCATGCACTAAGCTCAAGTCAAAATGGATTAAGGATTTAAACATTAAAACAAGAACACTAAATATCCTGGAAGAGAAAGTGTAGGAATTCTTGAAGACATAGGTATAGGCAAATACTTTATGAACAAAAATGAAATCACACGGGAAACACTTGAAAGAATTAACAACAGGGACCTGCTCTTAATGAGAAGTTGTTGCACGTCAAAAGAAATTACCAACAAAGTGAAATGACAACCAACAAATTTGGAAAAAATCATGACAAATAAGTACTCAGACAATGGTCTGCTCTCTAGAATTATAAAGAAGTAAAAAACACTAGGACCCCAATATTTAGAGACCCAGTCCAGAAGTGGACATCAGAGATGAATGCACAATTTTCAGAGGATGAAATTACAGAAGCGAATAAATATATGGAAAAATGCTCCACATCACTAGCCATCCATGAAATGAAATTAAAACAACATTGAGATATCATCTCACCCTAGAAAGGATGGCTATCATAAAGAAATCACCCAATAACAAATGTTGAAGAGGCTGTGGTTAAAAAGGAACCCTTCTCCACCGCTGGTGGGAATGTAGACTGGTGCAAACGTTATGAAAATCAGTGTGGAGACTCCTTAGAAAAGTTGGACTGGAAATCCTATGTAATTCAACTATTCCTCTACTGGGAATTTTCCCAGAGGAACTGAAATCATCATATCATAGTGATATATGTGTACCTACGTTTATAGTAGCACAATTTGTGATAGCCAAATCTTGCAAACAACCAAGATGCCCATTACCTGAGGAATAGATGCAAAAGATGTGGTATTTTTATACAATGGAGTACTACTCAGCTATAAAGAATGATAAATTCGAAGCCTTTATATTGAAGTGGATGCCACTTGAAGATATAGTCATAAGTGAAATAAACCAGACACACATGTGTAAATATCATAGTTTCCCTAGTATAAGAACTCAAAAGAATAAATACAAATAGAAAGGTATAATACAAGTAAAAAGAAAAGAAGAACTTCAGGACTAGACAATAAAAAGAGGGCAAGGAGAAAAGCTAGGAAACATGACAGGGGCAAGCCATACTGTTATATGCAGAAGATGGGTAAGGCAATGATCCTGAGAATCTTCAGAAGATTTTTCAATCTTGCAGTTAATTGGAATGATTCACACCCTGACTAACTATATATACAGACACCTGTGAACTAAACAACTGCACTGAAGATGGAAATTTGTAATAATAGGTTCATGCTTGGAGGGCCTGTCATTTTTCTGAATACGGGCTGCTTGCCATGACATGCCGGTTGCTGCTCTGCTCTCTCTTGAGTACATGATTGTTCAAAAAGAAGGGGGTGGTGAATGAAGGCAGGAGACAGGAAAAGGAATATTGTGGGACAGTCCTGCTACAAGGTTGTATATGGTGAGATTTTTGGACTTATGTGTAAACATAAGAATTATATAATTCTTTATGCCTATTTTTAAAATATATTTTAATTTTTTAAAATGTTTTTCATCATATTCTGTAGGGACTTAAAGTTCGACATATCAATACTTGAGGAAAAATACCTGTTCCATGTTATGCCTAAGATGTTTGATATTCAGACAGATAGTGAGGGTAAACTTAACAGCCTAGGTTGTATGGTAGTAATAATAAGCTTCTCTTCTGGATGGTTAACAACCTAAGTTTGCAGACCAGAATTGGAGAAAAAGGAGGGCTGCAAAGAAAGCCAACATTTTGGCCCTAGCCTTCCCAGGTCAATTAGGACTCAGGACATATGAGAACTTGTACTGTAACATCATGTAACTCAGTAGTGTCCCAAATTTTCTGATCAAGGAGATTATGGGGCCAAAGAGGAAAGTGATTGATGATGTAGAGTGTGCCTAAGGAGAGTCCCATGGAGAGAAAACATTCTCTCAGGCTTCACAGGGAGCATACTGGCCAAGCAATGGCCGTGACTTATCCACATGGCTGACACTGACAAAGGATCTATAATCTGAGGTACAGGATCTCAGATACATTGTGAGCAGATTGGACTGACCTTATCAGATCCAAAAGCTACAACTCTTGTTGCATAGGTCTTGCTTTATCATGGTCTTATCCATTCGGCAGAAAAGTATAAAAACGAAGTAAAAGAAATGAAGCCATGTTGTAATGTTGAGCTATAGGGGACTCAGGTCAACAATTTCTGATACTGCCATTCAAGTATAAGACCCAGTACTATTATAGATTACTGAACTCTTCTAGAATATTTTGTTGAGTTAACACACCTATAATATTTAAATGACAGAAGTAGACAAAAAAGGGGATATATAAATGAATGTCCATTTTCTGTCTGTGTATTCAATATGGTTAGGTTAGATATATAGTTACATTCTCTTAATAAATAGAGGGATTTGTTGTAATAATATTTGTAAGTAGGATATCATGTCTGCATCTTATACAGTAAATAACCACTAGGAAGAGAGTATGCAATGTGTTAATTATTGAAACTGTCCTACCATTTTGAATGGAAACTTCTCATTGCTATTTGTCTGTCAATAAAATTATGGGAAAAAAGAAATTAAAAAAGACTTATATTTGGGCCATGTGGAAATCACGTGAGTTGACTACAGAAAGAAATGTGCTTCATCAGACATGATTTGGGGGCTTGCTGTGGAGCTGTCCTCCATCTGTCCTGTCCAGAGAGTCTTTTAAAATTCTCTCATCAGTATCCATCAGCTATGTTTTCTGTCTGGTTCCCCTGCCTTGTGTGTAATGGGAAGCTCCTCCTCAAAACTGCATTTGGTTTCTGTGAAACAGCAATATCTTGGAGTCTCCTTCCTTATGGTGTCTTTGTCCTTACATTCTTGAAATGAGAGAACTCATCCCCAGCTAAGTTTACTAGATTGACAAGAGACTGCCACTTAACTATCTGTGGTACTTTATTTGTTTATTTGCGGTGGAAAAATTTTGCATCTGTCTTTACTACCTGAGTGTGTGAGGTCTAAGAAAGATAAAGAGTGTCATAGTCATCTGAAACAACGTTAGCTTTTTTCTCTTGTGTAAAATTTAACTTTAAGCTTAAATAACTATGATTAAAAATTAAATAACCTAGAAGAGGTCTCATAATAAGCAATACCCTCTTGCTTTCTTTTCTTTTATAGGGGTCCTCATAGTGAGCCATGGATTGACATTTTAATACCACACAATATAACAATTACAGCCTAGTGATTTTTCTTGTCACTATTCCTTTGAGTAATAATGGCTTCCCAGAACTACCTACATGTTCACGAGACAGGGAATTGACTTGCTTCTCATTTTTGTGCAGCTCCAGAACTGGACTAAGACAAATACCCAGAAGAGGGGTTGGCTAGGATGTATATGTAGAGGGGCTGATAATTTGACACCCTCAAACTATGTTCCATAAATAGTTAATAGAGATGAGATTAGACTGATTTTCTGTTAATGTGTATTTTGTCAGGAAACACAGTCACCTGCTAACTCATTCCTACTGATAGAATCCTAGTCAATGTTGTGCAAACAATTCTACGAAACAATTTCTATACCTTTATTGTCTTT
The DNA here is from genome assembly GCF_000260255.1 of Octodon degus. NCBI lineage: Eukaryota > Metazoa > Chordata > Mammalia > Rodentia > Octodontidae > Octodon > Octodon degus. Next base: position 13,359,754 of record NW_004524588.1, read on the forward strand.
TCAGTTCTCCTGTGTAATTTCTTTATGCAGATGCAGAGACATAATAGGGAATCTTAAATCAGTATCAGAATAAACCCATTTTTACTAAATAAATAAAAAACAAGTGGAAAATGGTGCCATTTTACAATTTTGCTAACTCTGAGAGTTGACCTCAAGTAACTGCCAGTGGCTCATTTGAAACTGTGGCTTCTTTCCAAAATTTGCAAAACTTCTCAGCAGAGATCTCTACTCTCTAGAGAGGAATATAATCTCATGAAATTTTATTTGAGAACCCTGCCTATAAAAGTGGCAGTGGAACCAATTTACATTTCCTTGCTTATGTGATATGTGGAAGACTGAATCAGCCAGCTTTACAGTTCCATTATATTTCAATAATATTTTAGTGTCCATTGAGGGGAACCAACCTGACAAGCCTGCCTTTGAATCTTGTCAAAACTCGAGATTCACTTCTATATTATCACCCACTTTGGGCTTGGCATTCCTTTTCTTTTTCCTTATGGTTTGATTGTCCTTTTCATAATCCAGACTGTTTAATCTTTTGACATTTTAGCAATGTTAGATCCCTTTGGAGTATTCTTCTATAGCAAATCTTTTTAACAATTTCTGCCCAGCTCCTGATTAAAAGTTGTCCTCCTTCTCCCATCTCATAGCTACTTTTGAGACTCTCCTCAGGATTGGAACTAATTGAATCAGGTGAAATATCATGGGAGGAATAGTTCAGTTGTAGGAACACAGAGGTCAGCAGAACCAGAGTGATGCACTTTTAGGTTGGGGATTTTGACATTGAGCCTGTTTGACTCTGAGCCAATTGGATTGTGGTGGATCCTCTTGGAAGACTAGCTAGGATCATGACAGGTGTGTCAATGTAAGTCATGTGTGAGCAGAAAAAGCCAATCTAAGAAAGGACAAAAAGAATCCTGGGTGGGGTAGGCTGGAGGGCTACATGATTCCTGAAAACATGATGAATTGCCTGCTTTTCAAATTTTGGTCTTTCCTTGTTTATCCCAGAAATTCTTTGTTCTTTATCTTTAGGTGGTCCTGAGAAGTATTACCCACAAATAGCTCTTCCTTCTCACTTATGCTACCTTGAAGCAATTTGTGCTCTGTTCTACAAAACAGCCTTTCACAAAGCCCTTTTCTTCTTTCTGCCACCTTGACTTCTGGGGTTTAATCTTTCTTCTCTCATCACCTGTTCTGACAGGGGCATGGTCCTCACCTCCTGGAGGAGTGTGGGTGAGGAACAGTCCCTAGTCTATCTTAAAAATTAAGAATCAAGTGATTAATACACAACCCCAAAATGTCAGTGGCTTAATAAAAAAAAATCTCTATTTCTTATTCACCTACAACTGATGAGAGCTAGAAAGTTCCCTCTACCCAGTAGCTGTGTCATTTGGAATCAAGGACTTATATGGCTTCCAATGAAGAAAAAAAATAAAGGCAGAATGATTCACCTATATTGGGTTGAGACTGACGTATGTCATGGTCACTGCTCGTCACAGCCCAGTAGCCAGACCTTAGCACATGGTTTCCCCTTAACTGTACAGATGTCTGGGAAATAGAAATATGAGAGAGGTCACCAGACATTTGTGACCATCAGCCACTTACACTGCATTCTTGCCTTCTTTCTGGTGCAATGGCTTAGTTGGATATTTGAATAATTAGCTGTAGATCATTGGCTTGGAGGGAAATTTATGTTCTGGGTTATTTCAATGAATTCTAGGCAGTGTAGTTGTTCCAGGGGTTACACAGAAAAGTTAGTGAGTCCTACCTAGCAGGTAAGAGTAGAATTTCAGAGGACAGTACCACAGGTCAATGTAGTGAAAGGTGTTCATTAGGCCTAGGGAAGGCTAGATAGCTAGACTCTACAGATCACCTTGTAATGTCAATCTATTCATCACATTTGTTAAAGGGAAAATTATGACAAGCCTAATTTGCAGATCTTCACTGCCTCTTATTTGCAACTCTACAACAAATGAAAGTCTTAGCTGGGTCAGAATGGGTCAGGATGCTCTGTCCCACTACATGAACAAGTTATATTTACAGTCAGAGAAAAGCAAATGCTATACAGAAAGTGGAAGTGAGGAGCAGAGACAGCTCCTCTGGCTAATGCTGGATGCTTGCCTTCTTTGAAGCAGACTTGCTTAGCTAGCTGGCTGTGATTGGCTAATTCTCAGCTTCCATAACTGGCTAAGCCTCAGCTACTTATTACAAGAGTAGGTTACAGTCTATTATTGCATCAAGTTAGGTTACAGTTCATTATGTATGGAGGAACATGTAGGCCAAGGTTACAATGTGTATGGAGGCAGCTTTAGGCCAAGCATAATTCAATTTAATACACTGTATAAGCCTTAAAGTGGTTATATAGTAAAGAAATGACTATGATGGCATGGATCTTTTGAAAAAACATTGATCAGGGCTCACATTTTGAAATGGTTGCTAATCAGAAGAGGAGCATAGCAAACAATTTTCAGTATAGATTTTTCTCCTTGAATTAAAATCCTAGCTCTGCTACGTGCTAGCTGTGTTACTTTAGACATGTTATTTATCCTTTACTATCTCAGTTTTCTCCTTTGTAAAGTAAGAGTAATAATAGTATTTCCCTCTCAGATTTGTCCTGAGAATTAAATGGGCTGATGTAAACAAAATGCTTAGAGTAATGCCAGACACACGACACCGTTACAGTATTGTTCTTATAATTATTGAGAGAAGGCTTACTGGGAGATGGTATACTTGTTTCACTTCCTGCACACAGAGAAATTTCACACTCTGTTCATGCAAATCCACATTACGATCAGGTAACAGTAGCACCTCACAACTCTTTTGGAGTTGAGTGACTGAAATGTCCTGCAGCCACTTTCACAGCTGTCTTCACGATCTAGGCCACAGCTTCAAGGAATCACTGTCCTCTCAGTCAGCACACTGATTTGCGCTGCTCTGCCTACCATGCTGCCCTTTCTCCAGCGACTAAGGAAGGCGATTTTGCTCCTGCCTATGATCCCGTTCTCCTTTCTTGTCCTACCTCCCATGCCTTCTCATTTCCCAAGGACTTTATCTCTTCAACTATCCCCTCTCTTAAATCATCAGTTTCTTTTTTCTTTTCTTTTTTTTATATATTTAGTACAGGATCTACAGGGTCTCATTACATAGATCGAAACTCGTAGTGATTCTCCTGTTTTTGGTCTCCCAAACACTGAGATTACAGGCATGAACCACCACACCCAATCTGGATCTCCATCTCAGTTTGCCCTGGGGGCGGGGCAGGCACAGTGTGCCAGTGATTGAACCCAGGTTTCTGTGTCTGCCTAAGCAGGTGCTTTAATCCACTGAGCTACCTGGTCGACCCCAACCCTCAGTTTCTCTGGACAGTTTTTCCTAGTTATTATCCTATCAGCAAAATTATCTTTTTGGGGGGATTTCCTGTCTTAAAAAATATGTTTTCCTAGACCAAAAATTTCCTTTTCGCTACTGCTTCACCCTTTGTTATTGCAACAATTCTTGCCAAAGTGTTTGTAGTCACGGTGCCTACTTCTTTCCCCTCCTACTTTTCAGTTAGTCAAGATGTTGTTCCACTGTGTCACATAGTCGCAGAGATTATCAAAGACTCCCATGTTGATAAATCTAATGATCATTTCTCATGAGACACAATAGACAAATGTCTCCTTTGGCAGCACAGGCTTCAGGTAGCTTCTAGGGCACTACAGCTTTCAGTTTTCCTTCTAGATGACTGGCCATGCCTTCTCAGATGCCTTTGTGGTAGGAGGGACCAAGGTTTGAACTGTCAGGTACTTTCATTATTTGCTCTTCCATGCTGTGAGATAACTCTGAGGTTCATTTCTCTAAATATTCTTTCTAGCTTGGTGGCCTCCAGATTTGTACTTCTAGCCTTGACTTTCCCACTGAATTCCAAAGGCAAGTAACCAAATAGAAAGTGTTTGCAGTCTGGATGCCACTCCAGCAGTTCTAATCTCATTGTGATTCTACTTCTCCTCCCACTGTTCTCAGGCCTATTTCTCCTTTAGTGTTTATCTCAGCAAAATGGTCTATCTTACCAGGCACTTTGATCGAAATCCCTGAGGCTGTCATCATCTTCCTCAGTTAGTATTTCACTTTCAACTCATCAGTAAATCTTGCCACTAGCACCTCAACAATAATCTGAAAGTCACCTCCAGTGTGATTACACTAATCCAAGCCACCATCACCTCTGTTTTGTGATCTTACAATTCCTTCATACTCCATCTTCTTTTTTCAGAAGAATGAATAAGCAACTCATGTGTATGTTCCACATATCACATTTTTTTTTTCATTCAACAACCACGGCTGTCTTTTACTAATATCTATGGAACTCTGCATGATCCTTATCCAGGCTACCTTTCCAGCCTCCCGTTCAGGCTGCTATTTTTTTTAAACACGGACTATGCCACCATCTCACAATAGCACTTTCTGTTCTCTCATCCTGGAATATTTGTCACACTGAATTTTTTTAATGTGGAAGTTCTGTGCATTTCATTTCCATTAGTTATCAATCCAAGTCAACGACTTACCCCTTTCCTTGTTTCAAATGTGCTTGTTTCAAATGTTAGGGTCTTTAAGCTGTCCTACATGATGCATTTATCTAAGATATCTGTCTCCAGATGTACCCCCTACTCTGCCTTCTTTTGTAATCACAGCACTTGTCAAAAATTTATGTATTCTTTGTCTCCCCCTCAAACTCATAGCTACTATGCATTGGGTAGAGAATTTGTCCGCTTTACCTACTGCTGCATGAATGATTTTTGTAGTGTCATCTTCCCCTGGGACTTTTCCTTCCCCTGATTTTTCTAACTGCTCATTGTTTATGTCTCCATTTATTTTTCACCCCTTTCAGAAAATGTCTAAGACAAAGCTGGGCACTGTTTCTATGCACTCATTAAATATCATTTACCATATCTACCTCAACACTCAGTACATTATACAGCAGTTTTCTATCTATTCATCTCAGCAGCCCAAGCCAGGTTTCTGATGCATGACTGTGTTCAACTCTGAGCCTTTCTCCTGGGATAAGGATAGAAGAACTCCACCTCCCTGCTGCTGCAGGAGAGGTTTTCCTCTCCATTTCTACAGGACAGGAAGAGCCCCCTGCATGCCTTCTGCTCTAGCTGCACAGCTCCTTTGCAGGCCCTTCCTGACAGGCCAACCAGGAAGAGCCTGGCTGTGCAGCAGCCAGTGTGGAGCCTGCAAAACAGCAGCGAGTGCAAGTCCAGGGCTGTGAGTGAAGGGGAAAGTGCTGCCTGAGTATCAACCCCGTAGCTACCCAAGACTTGAGTTAGAACAGAAGGACATACTAGTCATTTTTTAGGGTGACAGGATTTCTATTATCTTCAAGACTAAGCATGAAAACATTCATTATAACATGTCCTTATTGATTCAACTGATGAAAATATATTGGTATTAATAACACAAAACTCTAAGGCTCTAGGGATAACAATTGATTGCAAACACAATATTTCTCAGAATATTTTAATGCAGTAGCTCCATGTATTTCAGTGCCATTAATTACCAATCCAGAAAGTACATAGTTTGAGAATTGTATCACGCCACAAAACTATTTTTATTTGGTACTTATATGATTATCCACAGGAAATAGTTTAATTGGTTGTAATTAACACAGCTTAATTTGAGGAAAAATAGAAAAATCTGTTTGAAATGACTCAGTCACTCATGACTGGGATACATACAGCTGAGGCTTCAAATGGCTTAAAATGTGGTCATAAAATAATCAAGTCATTTGGGGACTTTTTCATTTTGAGTCATGGGAGGTTTAAAAAACAAAGCCTCCTCTGTTTTTGTAGGAGGCCAAGTTGAGCTCTAGTCTTTCAACAGATTATTTTGATAAATTAGAGGAAAGAGAGCTTTTTCTTGTGGATTATATAATATGGTCACATGGTCGTGAGAAGCATCATTTCCTTGGTTCTTCTTACTCAGTAAGAGATTATTCTCAATTTATAGCAAGACTGGTCCTACCAAGAAGTATAATATAAAAATATAAAAACTATGGCACAGAAATGATAAAACTTCTGGGAAGCTTTAAAAGAAAAAAAAGTCTAAATTCTAATGACTTTCAAACAACTGCCTATTTTGCTAAGTCATCTCTGGTTTTTATTTTTATGGCTATGTAATCTATGCCTACAAATTTTGTATGTCATGTGCATTCAGAATATATTTCTAAAAATTTCTATTTTTTATTATAAATGTTTTCTTTTTTATGCTTGTTTTAAGATGGCTGAATAATATTGCATGCCATTCTATAATTATCAGGCCTATTGTAATCTTTCATGTAATACTGAGGCACAAATACACACACATGTGTATATTAGATAATCCTAAGAGTAATGTGTTTATTAGATAACCTTAGAATGAATTTTACTGGTCCAAATTATATGAACTTTGAAAGATTCTCATAAGATACAATGCAAAATTACTTTTTAAGAAGGTGGAAAATAGTTAAATTGCCTGCATCTGGGTGACAGTAATAGTTATAAAGTAAGTTGACTCAGGGCTAGGAATTTTTTGCTTAAAATATTTGTTAATGTTGCATGTTAAAAATACCCTATCTCTGTATTAAGTAGTTTCTGAGTATTTCTCCAAATATTTGTTGAGTAATTATGTTTACTTTGGGTGTTATTTTATCATATTCTTTGTGTATTTACCCTTTGGGTATCAATATTTTTCTTATCGTTTCCTATGTATCTTCATATTTTCTGCAAACATCTTTATATTTTTTTGGGGTTTTGGTGCATTTTAGTCATTCTATTTATTGTACTGTGGCTTTAAATACCTATGTGATCAAATTAATTTTTATTTACAAGTTTCATTCTTCTGAAGATGGACACATTTTTGTAATCCTCTGTTGTTTTTTTTTTTTATAAGAATTTCATATTGTCCCTTTAATCATGAGGAGTTTATGAGTTTATTCTGGCAAAGGGCTGAAGTAATTATTTTATATTATGTATTTTTATTCTTACATCAATTATTAAATAACACAAGATCATTTTAAATGCCCTGCTGGCAGTGTTATAATTTGGAAGCTCATTCAAAATGTATTGTTGAGTCAGGTAGCATTCAGGTAAAAATTAAAAATTAATATAGCATCTTTTTGGTAGAAAGGAGCTGAGAATTGAGGCAAGGAAGGAGGGGAAGAAGAGCTTCGGAACAGCAACCGCATGGTGTGTTATGTTGGGCAGCCATTTTGGGAACACGGAAGTCAGTTCTCTCCCCTTCCCTACTTCCTTCTCCTTTTCTGTTTGTGCCAACCATTTGTTTGCTTTGCTTTCTGTCTTTCTCCTGGAGCTCTTTGGGCTGTTCTTTCCCTTTCGTCTTTCTTCTTCACCCACATTCTCACTTTACTCCTTCTCTCCCAACATATTATCCTTTCTCCTTCTCTGCTTCTTCTTTCTTCCTCTAATCCTCTCTTCCACCTATCTCTCTTCTTCCCATAACTCCTCGAGAATAAAGAAATTCCCTTCCTCTGGAGACTCCCATTTCTACGTTAAGTGAAGGCACTCATCAAACTAAGGGCTTAGTGACTAAGAGTTTAAATCTTGGTCTTGTCACTGCTGGCTGCTTGAAAAAATAAATTGTAAGTAGTCCTCACCTGGCAGAGGTGTGTTATGCAGGAATTTCAGTTACCACAATTTAGTTAAATAGTTCAACTCTCAACAGTATGGCTCAATATCCAGTTACCATGTGTGCTTTGAATAATTCCATAAAGTGTAAACTTCACTCCTCAGTCCACAAACCCATGTTAACCAAGATGGATGTCCTGATCCATGACTAGTCATGCCACTTCTTTCAAAGTCTGCTGGTCCTTCACTGTGTGCTATTCAGTGCAGGTGGGATAGAAAAGCGTGTAGCTGTGTTGACTTTTTGGTCTTTCGATGATGATAAATCCAACTGACGTATTGTGAAACTGGATAATCAAAAGAAAAGACAGGAAGTCCAACCAAATAACTAAGGTGATACTGCTGGAGGTGGAATTCACATTGAGCCTCACTGAAGTTGGGGGAGGAAGAACCGACCTTTGAAATATTGCCACTTCCACTGTTTATTGCCCCTTAATCTGTGGCCTAAGAGGGCTCATATAAACCAACTGATGGACATTAAATGAAGAAAGTGGTTGTGGTAAAAATTATGATATCCCAGAGGAAGCTATACCAACAATAAATTTCACATTAAAAGAATTCTTTGCGATATTTCACATTAAGAGAGCAAAGGAAATGGTGGAAGTTCATGCAAGTATAGAAAAACTATAACAATTTTCAAGATATAAAAAAGATACTGGGGCCAGTGAGATAGCTCAGCAGACTAAACACCTGCTTAGACAAGCTTAGGAAAGTACAGGGATCATGGTTCGATCCCCGGCACCACGTGCCCTGCCAGCCCCACCCTGAGAGTTGGCTGAGCTGGCCAGAGTCTGGGCATGGTGGAGCATGCCTGTCATACTAGTGCTGGGGTTGCTGAAAGAGGAGGATGACTATTTGTTCAAGCTGTGTAGTGAGAGCCTGCAACAACCAAACACATAAAAAAAAAAAATGACGTTGCTCCATGCCACAAGTTATGCAGCAGGAAGGCAGTCATTGTTCAAGCTACCACTGGTAAATTGCAGTTCTGATTAGCTTGGCAGAAATAAACCAGCTTAACTCTAATTATAGTATATTCAATAAATAGTAGTTTTATTGCTATCATTTCTCTATACATTTATGACAATTACAAAGTTACTATTTCAGGAAAAAATTATGAAGGTACAACAATACCAATATTTCTCATTGATTATTAATATTGCTTTGTATGGTTTCAGCTTGCAGGGCTATTTTTATAGCTCACATTACTGTGCAAAGCAAGGACAATTTTTAACTTTTCTCAGCATTAGTTTTTATGGTGGTTAAGCTTAATTACGTCAACGTGATTGGCCTGGAATCACCGGGGAGATTAGCAAAGCACGCTTTTGAGTGTCTGGGTTGGTCTTGGGGCTGTGACCTTGTGTGTTCTGTACGTATCAGTGGTCCTCAACATTTCTGACACAAAATCTCTGTTTCAGGGAAGACAATTTTTCATGGGCTCATAGGGCTTGAAGGATAGTTTGGGCTTTATTCAAATGAGCAGGGCACCTGGATGATTACACTCATGCCCTGTTGGAAGTGGCATTCGATCTCTTAGGAGCCTCTTACTGCACTGCTGATCTGACAGGAAGTGGAGCTCAGGCAATGATATGAGTAGTGGAGACAGGCTGTAAATAGAGCATTCTTCACTCTCATCCTCATGGCTCTCCTCTTGCCAAGCAGGCCAGCACTGGCCTGTGGCCAGGAGCAGGGGACCTCTGCTATACATGACCCCTGGCTCCTTCCTCTCTGGCATATTTTCCTGCTCTCTTCCCCAGCCATCAAAAACTAAGCCTCTAGGCTCTACCACATTTTTCTGCCCTGTAGCCAGACAACCATAATGTGAATACTCTGAAACTGTAAGGCAGATTAAACTTCTCTTCTTGTGAGTCATGGATCTTGGGTGCTGTGTCTCAGTGATGAAAGAACTGAATTTATTCCCATGAGATTACTAATTTATAGAATGATTTTGAACACTAAATGAGCTAATGTAGATAAAATGCGTGGAGTGGCTGGAATTCAGTTTGCTTTATTTTTCTCCTTTGTTATCAGTAGATGATTGGAATACATAGTGAAAATGTTCCCCATGGGGTACTGGACGAGGTATGTGCTGCATCTTCATGCTCTTTCCACTTCTTTTTCTCCCCTTCCTCATGAAAGTCACTACTATTAATATTAACAACTTTACTTAAACCACCAAACAGCAATGTAGCATAATTCTGCAAATTTGGATTAATAAAATTCTTACTGATTCAGTCACATAGCTTCTATAAAGTATCAAAATTAATTATGAAAACAATGCAGTGAAATTATCTAAAAAAGTAAATATATTTCCAACCACTAGAAAATTATACCTCAAAGATGTCTCATACCAAATCGAACCTTGCTTAGGAAATCAAACGAGCCTACTCTCTTCTTTGGACTTACCTGATGTAGAACAGTAAAGGCACCTCAGAGTCTAATTTCAGGAAGTACAAATCTCCTTTTTTCAAACTATACCATTTCATTTTATTTTGAATTGAAAAACACTGTAGTAGAGAGGGGTCCATCGTCATTATTGGAAGAGCGGGGGGTAGCAGTGGGTGGAATTTAATCAAAAGGCTCTCCAGAGTGCTTCCGCAGAAGCTCATAATTATTCTCTGGTTGAATTGTACTTATCTATTTATAAAAGCAGGGTTTAATGAACACAAGGGAGAGAGAAGTTCATTAAAATCTATATCACTTTCGCCACTGTTTTCAGACATTTTCCTCCTGGCATCTTTCATAACAAGGTAAATATGGTTGATTTAATTTTTAATCCTTTCTCTACTTTCATCTTCAACCAATCCTTTTACAAAAGCAATGTAGTCATCACAAGAGCAAAGAAAAATATAGAGGGTCATAAAGTCTCAACTCATTAAAATTGAGCAGTTTCTTATTGTGTATGAATTAAGTTCAGATTCCTGAGTACATTTCAAATTCTTTCTTGTTGGAACCACCTTTCTACCCAATAAATGCCACCTTATTCTATTCTTATAGGTCATCCATATTAATGTCTTTTCTTCAGATATATAATATTTATTGAGGACACAGTGTCCATCTCTACCCTTGCCTTCTCCATGTGGCTGATAGCCTTCTCTCTTCTGTGCCTTGCCTGACTATAAGGACCAGCTCAGGTCCCCTTTCCTTAGGACCTCTTCCTGCTCAGAGTGAATGCCCTCTGAGACCCTGTGACTCCAGTGAATCATAATTGTGTCTTCCCCCACTGCAGACAAAGCTTTATTCTACTGCTAAGCTGTTTGAATTCCTGGATGGCTGTCACTCTGCTGTATGTTTACATTTAATTCACTGCAGTTGCACACATAATTTGTGAGTGTGGCACTTGAGGGTAGAGATAACACTTTTCTCAGTTCTGCATTCTGCAGTGCCTGGTACATAGCAGAAGCTCCAAAATAATTATTAAATAAATGAAAAATTTAGCACAATTTAGCATTGTTAAGAAATTTTGTTCCATCTGAGTTTTTCCCTTCCCTGTGGGAAAACACATCTGCCCTATTCATTCAAAGAAAATCAGTCTTGTGCCTCTATTCACAGTCTTTCATTAAGACACAATTTTCCAAGGGATATATTAATAAGAAGCTGGGGAACAGTTACCTGGCATGTCACCACCCATTTTTGTGGTCCACAGGGAACTGGTGATCTCTTTAGACAGGTTTATTTGTGCTCTTAACCATAATACAGGCCAAATAAATGAGCTTATTTTTAAATTACTTTATGATATTGCATAGTCAACTAAAATGTGAAATATAATAAATTTTTTTGTTCTACATAATAAAAATAACTAGTTGAGATATATTTTTCTCTGAATTGATTAACTATTTTCATACCCTATAGAAATAGCACAAGCACTTTCCAATCAGTTAATTCAAGATAGTGCTACCATTCTAAAATTATAGAGGCAAAATGAACAGAATCAGCAAGTTAAGTGTTTTTCTCTGTAACTGCATATGTATTATTATTTGTCTTATGTATGTATATATAAATGATAGACATAGATATATAAATGTGCCCTTTAACATAGTTTTCTCTACAATTTCTCCTGAAATTGCTGTGTACATATATTAAAGAAAAAAAATAGAGAAACTAAGCTTCTTAAGAACCCGTGATAGTCAAGCTTTCTGCTAGTGGGCACCACAGAGGAAGCACCATCAGTCTCTTCCGATTGCTGTCACATCTAAGTCAGAGTCTCCCAAGGAACCTGAACAGCTACGGAAGCTCTTCATCAGAGGGCGGAGCCTGGAAACAACTGCTGAGAGTCTGAGGAGCCATTTGGAGCAATGGGGGACACTCACAGCCTGCTTGGCAATGAGAGACCCCAACACCAAGCATTCCAGGGGCTTTGGGTTTGTCACTTATGCTACCATGGAGGAGGTGGTTGCAGCCATGAATGCAAGGCCACACAAAGTGGACAAAGAGTTGTGGAACCAAAGAGAGCTGTCTCAAGAGAAGATTCTCAAAGACCAGGTGCCCACTTAATGGGGAAGAAGATCTTTGTTGGTGGCACTAAAGAAGACACTGAAGAACATCACCTATGATATTATTTTGAGCAATATGGAAAAATCAAAATGATTGAAATTATGACCAACCAGGGGATTGGCAAGAAGAGGGGCTTTGCTTTTGTAACCTTTGATGACCATGATTCTGTGGATAAGACTGTCATTCAAAAGTACCGCACTGTGAATGGCCACAACTGCAAAGTGAGGAAAGCCCTGTTGAAGCAGGAGATGGCTAGTGCTTCATCTAGCCAAAGAGGTCAAAGTGGCTCTGGAAACTTTGGTGGTGATCATGGAGGTGGTTCTGGTGGCAATGACAGTTTCAGTCACAGAGGAAACTTCAGTGTTCAAGGTGGCTTTGGTGGTAGCTATGGTGGGGGTGGATATGGTGGCAGTGAAGATGGCTACAATGGATTTGGTAGTGATAGAAGTAATTATGGAGGTGTTGGAAGCTATAATGAATTTGGCAATTACATCAGTCAGTCTTCAAATTTTGGACCCATGAAGGGAGGAAACTTTGGAGGCAGAAGCTCTGGGTCCTGTGGTGGTGGAGGCCAAACCACGAAATCAAGGTGGCTATAGTGGCCCAGCAGCAGCAGCAGTAGCTATGGCAGTGGAGGAAGGTTTTAAACAGTTCCAGGAAACAGAGAAGAGAGCCAGAGAAGTGACAGAGAATCGACAAGTTACAACAGATTTGTGAACTCAGCCAAGCACAGTGGTGACAGGGCCTAGCTGCTACAAAGGAGACATGTTTTAGACAATACTCATGTATATGGGCAAAAACTTGAGGACTGTATTTGTGACTAATGGTATAACAGGTTAGTTTCTGTTCTGTGGAAAGTGTAAAGCATTCCAACAAAGTGTTTTAATGTAGACCTTTCTTTACACCCATGTTGCTGATTGCTAAATGTAGTAGTCTGATCATAACAATGAATAAATATGTCTTTAAAAAAAGACTTTGTGATATTCAAGAAAAAGTAGTAGATAGTCTGAGATTTTAAGGTTCAAAAATGGGTCCTCAAGGGATTCCTGGGTGTAGTCAAATAGTTATGGAAGAGCAGTAGGAAGTATCTCTAGTCATGTTCTATCTTTTGATTTTTTTCTTTCCTTAATAACTATAAATTGACATTGACAAGAGAGGATTTTCAGTTTGCCTGAGTTAAATTTATCTACATTAGGGATGCTGTATTTGATAGGCCAATAAAGTGAAATTGCAATCAGATGCCAATCTTGTCACAAACTCTGTTTTCTACTAAAACATTTTCAATGCGTCAATCAGTTAAACCCATTTAAATGATGGCCTTCTGCCACTTCACCGCGTGCCAACCGTGACTGACTCATGCAGCTCACAGTGATCCCTCCATGTGCTTTACTTAGTCTTTGTCAAATGTATTGCCTCACCAGGCGTGAATACCCACCATATGCTGGCCACAGAATGAAGCATGAGGTGAAAACTAAGAAAGGATACCTTCTTTTGTGCTTAATCACAAAAGAATGCAGGAAATAGACCACCCTGAAATAGTCTATTTGGATTAAAAAATAATCTAGTCTTTGTTTTCATTGGTAGCCTGTGCATCTGATGTGCAAGTTTTGGAAAGATATCGACATCATTCTAAGAGGCTGGTAAAGCAGACTTAAATATCCTGAAAATATCTTTTTCTGTCTTCAAGCTCTTGGGAAAAATCTTCTCTGATTTATGGGGCCATTCCAGGTCATGTTCCTACAGAGCACAGATTTGAGAGGTTTCACATTGTTAGACAATCTCTGGAGCATGTTTCATGAAGACAGAGCCAAGCTGCTTCACAGGTCAAAATATCAATCACCCTTGCTATGGCCAAACTCATGTAGGACTAAACTGGAATTCAGAAACATTCCCAGCAGCACTTGAGCTCTTATTTGGCATGCACCCCTACGTACACAAAGGAAATCCATCAGCACTGGGGCTGATTCATATTCACTTGGTGCATTGCAGCTCTGAGTGAGGCAATAGCAGCAGGGAAGTGCTTATAACCCTTTTTCTAAAGACTGATTGTAAAGCAGGAGTGGCACTGAATATCTTTGCAGAGCATAAAAATAACAGCAATAAACTTTCTAATTACACAGAACACTAATGCATTGGCTATAGAAATCACTGGAAAGAATGATGGAGTTTCTCCTTGTAAAGCAGCTGCTTAGAAAGAGAATAGGCACAGAACACAAGTCTCTTTGCTGGAACATTAGATCTGTTAGGGAGCTCCAGGGAAGGAGTGCCCACTTGGAGTGAATAAATTTCTGATCTGTGACACCATCTTGGAATGCAAATACATACCCCAGCGTAGAAGCCTGGCAACATGAAAATGCTAAGTGCAGCAAAGTGCCAACTCTAAGGCACACCAGGCAGCGATGGAGGCAGAAATGATCAAAGATTAAGCTCTAGTTCTCAACTGGTTTTCTGAAGCAACTTTGCTTCCTGTCAACTTTAAAGATGTACAACCAAATTATGAGTAAAATTTAATTTTTCTGTGACTGATGATAGGTACAGTTAGATATATACAAAATATCTTTAAGAGCATAGAGTTATAAAGGGTATGTAGAAAATAGAGAAAGAGTATGAACTTGTTTGTCATATTTCAGTAATTAGGTAACCTTTGTTTCTACCTTAGTCTCTTCTTGTAACTCTTCAGAATTTGTTTCTTACTCAGGAGTATTTGTCCCCTTTTCTTATGCTACACACTGTCCTTCCCTGTACCTGAGGTTTCATTTTGACCTAGGCAGGCAATGTTGCATTCTAAGCTGGATTTGGGTCATGGTTCTACTACCAAACTACTTCCATAGGTAAAGACAAGACACCTGAACAATGAAGAGAGATATTGCATCTCATAATGCACTGATGTAAGAATAAGGGCAGATGAGGTCTTTGTACATTATCAAGTCTAAATAAACATCAGTGAGTAAGTATTATCAATAACCCTGTGTCTCAGGAGCCTTGGAAGTCTGGAGCACAGGTAAATAAACTGAACAGCTTGAATCTATAGTGATAATGGTCATTTGTTATTGATTCTTCACCAGAGATCAGGAATTCAGATCATTGTTGAAGAATAATATATTTGGTTAAATGATGGGAAGCTATGAGAAGACTATTAAAAGCTATACAAATTATTTGTAAACAGGACAAACCAGTAAAATTGTCTCTAGCTCATAGAATGGTTCCATAATTTGCCAACGTACACATGAGTTGGACAGAGCAGAGTGGGACCTGAGCCAGTGAGGAGCAGGAATGCTCCAGAGTCAGAGTTATAAAGCTTTGCTATATGACGAATTTATCCCATCCCATGTCATGACTTCATTGCATACCCACGATTCTTTTGAAAACAGAAAGTATATCTAAAGAAGGCAAGTAAGAGAGTAAGAACTACTGTACTTCAGTTCCCTGCCTTAAGAAATCGACGTTAGCATGTTCTCAATGACTTCATATCCTAGACATAGCCACATACTGGGTAATACAGATGCAGAGCAGTTTCGTCACTACAGATACGTTATGGCAGCTTTGCTTTCGGGTGTCTCAGTTTACTTTGATGCTTCCACTTCTAGGCCCTTCTAAGTCTTATTCCTTTTCAGGTGCCCACTAAAGAAAGCACTGCTTGGGTGAAGCTTCTGGTTCCTCTCTGCTACCTACCTCCCATTCTGATTTTTATGTATTTGTGTTAACATATACAACAATTCTATTTAGTTTTGTTTGTATTGTTTTCCCCACTTACTGAATTATGACAATGATTTTTATATCATTGAATGGCTTGGGACTGTAGACAAAGGGTCTTTGACCTCAATTTTTTTTTTCTTTTTCATTCCAGTGGAAGAGTAAAGAGCTGTCTAGCAATTTCAGGGGCATTTCATGGAAAAATAAGACAAAGCAGGAACCCATCACTCTGACCCTTCCATGAATCTGTGTTCAGAAAGTGTGCTGGGCTCAGGGGACCTGAATTCATCTCTGCCTGTAACTCTTCCTTGATCTCTGACAGGTGAATGTGAAGGTGGAACTGATGAGGCTCACTAATTGCACCTTCAGCCCACATCCTCCCATCAATGTGTCGTAGCTGCTGCTTCATCCCAAACTCTGCAGCCCAATTATACTGAGCTGTAGAGGGTGGCACCTCTGTCCATGGTACCAATTAACCTCTACCCACGTCTCGCTTCCTAGAAATTTCATGAAAGAAAAGATTTAATTGTATGGTTAACATGGATGAATTTTATAACAGTAACAGTCTCTGAAACTGTAAAATTGTTTATGTGCTTCAAAAGAGCATAATCTTTGACCTTTCTATCTCTATAATTTCTGTCTCTATAAACTCATCAATAAAAAAAGATTCATAATGTAATATTTTTTTCAATTGGAATATCCTTGGTTGTCTTCATAATGCAATATTAAGTGTTTAAAATGCTATGATAAAGAATAATGTCCTGACTGTGTAGAAGTTCAAACATGAGAAAGTGATGGGAAGCTAGGAGAAGTCTATTAAAAGCTATAAAAATTATTTGCAAACAGGACAAACCAGGCTGGCGGGTTTTCTGGGAGACCCCTTGTATATGTGTGGGACAACAGACATCTTGGTGCAGAGGAAGGAATGCAAGCTGCATGACAGAAGACCAAGGTTCACCTCTCAGTTCAAGCCTTCCAGCAATGATTTCACTGGGAGAAACTGATCTTGCAGTATGCTCTTACAGGTAAGAAAAAAAGACAGGGAGCATGTCATTGCTCAGCCTAATTAATAAAACAACAATCATTGTGCAGTTCCACAGGTAGACTGCTGTGAAAAACAGGAGTAAGATCAGATTCTCATTGGTGGATTCTCATCTAGGACCTAAAATCATTAAGAGGCACAAGTGATTACATTAGGTTCCTGAACTGTATTGCACCAAAGATTTGGTGGTTTAACATAACAGAAATTTATTCTCTCTTAGTTCTAAAGGCTAAAGGTCTGAAATCAAGGTACAAGCAGGGCCATACTGTTCCTGCCAGCTTCTGTTGGTGGTGGGCAAACCTTGGCATTCCTGTCATGCAGCTGTGTAAATCCAATCTGTTTCTATCATTACATGTTCTTCTCTGTGGGTGACGTTTTTCTCTCTATGTTGCCTCTGTGTCTCTCCTTACTGCATTCATTAATTTGATGAAAAACTTCCCTGTTTAAATGTGAATTTTCCCCTAAAGATTCATGCATGAAGGGCCTGATTCCAATGTAGCTGTGTTCAGAAGTTTGGGTCTCCAGATTTGATTCAACTGTGAGAATCTTAATTCCATCAGTGGATTAAACACAGATAAAATCATGACTTGATGGCACTGTTGGGAAATGACAGAAACATGAGGTGTGACCCAGTTGGAGGTCATGGGGCCTTGGATCTGGGAACTTTATCTGGTCCTGCACTCTTTCCCCCTCTGTGCTCCTGTCTGTCATGAAGTGACATCACACCGTACTGTGGTGATGCTTCTGCTTTTAAAAGCAGAATAGCCAGGTAGTCATAGACTGAAAACTTCAAAACCAGGGGCCAAAGTAAACCTTTTTACTCTAAATTGATTTTGGTCACAATGACAAACTTGATTCATATAACTCTCTTTTTCCATTTCTGTATCAGAGGTCTGGATGTCAACTTACCCTTCAGAAGCTACGGCTCTACCCCAAACAGTGATTATTAAAACTTCATATTTCTTAGGTCTATGTAAGAGCTACTGAAGCTCTAATGAAGTCTTCCATCTGTTGTTAATGTACCATGATGTTTAAAAATGTTTCCCTAGGAAAATAATAAAGGGCTGAGATGATGGGTGAGCTTGCGCAAAGTTAGGCTGAAACAAAGCAGGCACTGCCTTGGGTGCAAAATTTGAAAGTGCACCAATACCTCAGTAATCAAGATAAATACCTTAATATAATATTTTTAAAAGATTAGGCATTGCCATCAGAATCTCAGCCTGCTCTAATCTCAGTGCATTGCTTCCCTGTCCCGTCCCCATGGCCACCTATGAGCTGGTGCTCGTATGGCGTGGCAAGAGCACCTGGAACCCGGAGAACCACTTGAGCAGCTGGTATGATGCCTACTTGAGCCCAGCGGGCCACGAAGAGGTGAAGCATGGTGGGCAGGGGCTGAGAGATGCTGGCTATGAATTTGATATCTGCTTCACCTCAGTGAAGAAAAGAGCAATCTGGACTCTCTGGACAGTGCTGGATGCCATTGACTAGGTGTGGCGGACAAAGGTGAGAACTTGGTGTCTCAGTGAACGTTGCTACAGAGTTCTGACTGGACTTAATAAAGCAGAAACAGCTGCCAAGTATGGCCAGGTCCAGATGACAGCCTGGAGGCCTTCCTATGATGTCCCACCACCCATGATGGAGCCTGGTATCCCTTCCACAGAAACATTAGCAAGGATTGTAGGTATTCATGCCTCACTGAAGATCAGCTGCCTTCCTGTGAGAATCTGAAAGACACTATTGTTCAAGTTCTGCCCTTCTGCAATGAAGAAATTGTTCCTCAGATCAAGGTAGGGAAAAGGGTGTTGATGGCAGCTCATTGCAACAGCCTCCAGGCTATAGTCAAGCATCTGGATGGTCTCTCTGAAGAAGCCATCATGGAGCTAAACCTGCCAACTGGTACTCCTATTGTCTGAGTTGGATGAGAACTTAAAGCTCATATAGCCCATGTCGTTCCTAGGGGATGAAGAGACCATGAGCAAAGCCATGGCTTCCCAGGGCAAGACCAAGAACCGAAGACCACGAGCAGCCTGCGCCCCATCCACCCATCCCTCCACACCTCTCCCCCAACTGTCACACATCTGTAGGCATCCTGTGTCATAGTTGCAGATGGGGACCAGTGGCTCCCATCTCCCTTTTAGCTTTTTGGCTTCTGCACCCACTTCCTTGATAGAACCTAGTCAGGACAGTACCTCTAGGACACAATCTCTATTTCTCAGTCCAAGCCCAGAGAAGGCTCTTCTTATCCATGGGAGCTGAGAGGTAGTAACTGTTTGTTTAGTGCTTCTGCTTTGTTTACTAAGGGCCTACTTGAGTAGGGGGCAGGGATAACCATGCCAAGGCCCAACCAGTGAGGAGCAGCTGAAGCACACTGCTCCCCAGAGCCAGCCCTGTATTCTTCTGTAGTCCACTCAGTCAGCAAGCTCTTGACATTCCAGTGAGAAATAAATGCAACCTGCATGGTGATTGAAACACAATTTCTTCCCCTACCCTAGAGGCACTGGCTCCAGAAAGTTGGGATTAAACCTGAATTAAGTTTATGTGCTCAGTTTTTTTACAAAAGAAAAATTATGTATCTAATCCAAAACCCTTCTGGGCTTCTAGTGGTAGTTGAATAGTTCCATATGTGGTCAGCAGAAAATAAGCCATTCCTCACACGAGTACAGGACAAGCTCTGGCCCCCGTAGGGTAGTAGTGCACACTGCTGTGTATCTTAGGCACCTTCTGCCTTGTTTTGGTGGCAATGAAAATGCCTCTTGACCATGTCTAAGTGCATCTCACAATGTCTGATTTCTGGATCATGTTCCAGCCAGCTTGGCCCTGCCACATGGGCCAATATTCATTTTGAGCATAACTTTAAGTCAGTCTTTTTCCAGATCAGTATAATAAAAGAGTGTTGTACAATAAAAAAGTACATGATGAAAAAAATACTAAATTTTAAAGAAGGCAGAATGGATGTTACTGATTATTTTCTTTTCCTTGAAGGTTCCAATTACAGCTCAGCCCTGACCTAGCAGTGGACATGAGCCATCAGAAAGAGCTAACCTCTATATTTTATTAAAAAATTTATTACTAATAAACTTAAAAATACTTTCTGGGGACAATAGCTCCAGCTTCTTTAAGTCAGAAGATTGCTGCTATTCATATTTGTCTTAATGGCATTTAGGAAAACTAAGGGAAAGAAATTTGGTACACATTTTTGTGATAGCAGGCAAGAAGCACCTCATAAAAGGCTACAAGAAAATGAGAAAAAGAATTAAAGGAAAATAAGATATTGGACAAAAAGCAACTAATTGAGATACAGGTACTTTAAAAATTAATACCTGCCCCTATGGAGAAGTTGGACAGAACTTTGATCATCCTTCCCATGTTTCATTTTGTTATTAAAGATGAGAGGAACTCTAATGGGCTATAAATTCTTGGTAACTGCCAGCATCCGCATGACTTAAATTTCAGTGATAGCAGCTATTCATAATGTCCATTTCTGAGATCAGAAACCATTAGTTTGGACAGAGCACATTTTCACCTCTACCAGCTGAGAAGAGGAAGCGCTTAGGCATGAGTGGATCTCAGCCAGTGGGAACCAAAGATCTGGAATCTTAATTAACTTTTGAGGTGCAGGCAAAGGTATCAAACGCCAGTCCTAGCCCAGGCCCAGTGAGTGTGTGGGAAAGCTTCTGGCTACCCTGAACCGGTGGGACCTTCTAATAGTCCCAGTCCAGGTGCAGCATGGGTGAGACCCTCTTTCACCCCCTTGGGATGTCTCCAACCACTCCGCAGCACCTCCCCCACCCTGCCTGCTGAGTAGGAATTTCTATCTCATTCCGGGAACCCCCAGACCCAGTCCTATCCCGGTAAGTGTGTGGGAGAGCTTCCAGCTACGCTGTGCCAGTGGGATGTACTACTGGTTCCAGCCCAGGCGCCACATGAGTGAAAGCCTCTTCCACCCTTGGGACGCCCCAAATCAATCCGTAGTACCCCGACACACCCCGGACACAGGGTAGGAATTTATGCCGTGTCCAGGGAAACCCCAGATCCAGGCCTAGCACAGCCCAGTGAGTGTGTGGGACAGCTGCCTCTTGCCACTACTCGACCTTGTCCCCTCCAGGCTCAGCTCAGGCCTGGCATACAGAACTGGGGTGAAACCCTGAAGCTGCAAGCCCTGTAGAGAGTGTTAAGAATAGAACCACCCAGCTAGTCCAGGAGCAGAAAATCTTGCCAGAGGGGAACAGCAGGTTGATCCCCAAGGGCAGCAGCAGGAAGGAGCTGAGCAGAGCAGCCAGACCCAAGCCAGGCACAACTGGATAAATCCAAACTTTGTAGATCTGCACCTGAACTTCAGTACGTGCTAAGGATATAAATGCAACAAAGATCTACAACAAAGGTCAGAAGACAGTGCTACACAAAATGATGACAAGGAACAAAAGGCAACCTCAGAACCCAAGCCCACAGATAACAAGTGCAGAGGACACTAACAAAGAACAAATTGGGAATTACACAGCTGAAAGCAATGAATCAATGGCTTCTGAAATAAAGAAAGAGCTGCAGAAAGGTGTAGAGGAACTCAGATTGTAAACAAAACAAGAAATCCCTGAATTAATAACATCTACAGTAAAGAATCAAATGCAGGAACATATGGAGGAAAATGAATGCCCACCCAGAACAAGTGAAGAGGACACTAGTTCGGCTCAAATGCATGAATTAATAGCATCGATAGTAAATAAGCAACAGCAGAAAGTTATAGAGGAACTCAGAGTACAATGCATATCTGAAATAAAAAAACAATTCTCAGAACTCATAGCATCTGAAGTAAAGAATCAACTACAGAAACAAAGAGGGGAAACCAAATCTGAAGAAAACACTGCAGTAAAAGAATTTATAACTGCTTCTAAAGAAGATATTGATAAAAAATAGAGGAGATTAGAAAAAGGACGGATTCCTTGAATGAGCAATGCAGGAAAGAAATAGATCGCATGAAGCAGAGTCAAAGAGATATAGAAGAAATTAAAATCTCAATGACAAGCTTGCAAAACCGTTTAAGTGAAAGTGAAGACAGAGTTTCAGATCTTGAAGATGCTGGTGCAGCTAATGAAAAGGTAAGAAAGGATCTCTTAAAAACAATGAGGATGCAGGAAAGAATAATCCATCACTGGCAAGATGATGCAAAGATGAACAATGTGAGACTAATAGGCATCAATGAGAAAGAAGGAGTCAAC
>NW_004524588.1:13384186-13384878 GCF_000260255.1 Octodon degus
AATACCCAAAAGTCAATAGCATTCCTCTACACAGACAACAAACACACTGAGAGGAAAATTATAGATACAATACCTTTTACAATGGCACTGAGGAAAATGAAATATCTTGGAATTAATCTAACTAAAGAAGTCAAAATTTTTTTGAAGGAAAATTACAGTACTCTGAAAAAAGAGATCATAGATGATTTCAGAAAATGGAAAGATATTTCATGCTCCTGGTTAAGAAGAACCAACATTGTGAAGATGGCCATACTTCCAAAATTGCTGTACAGATTTAATGCAATCCTTATTAGACCACCACTGACATACCTCACAGAGCTAGAGAAATAATTCCTAAAATTTATCTGGATCCAAAAAAGACCTAGAATAGCAAAGGCAATTCTGGGCAATAAAGACAAGGCAGGAGGCATTACAATTCCTGCCTTGAAATTATACTACAAGTCTAATGTGATAAAATAAGCATGGTACTGGCAACAAAATAGACCTGAGGATCAATGGAATGGATTAGAAGACACTGAAGCCCCTACGAACACACTCACCACCTCATCTTTGACAAAGGGGCCAAACATACTCACTGGAAGAAAGATAGCCTCTTTTACATATGGTGCTGGAAAAACTGGCTCTCTACATGCTGAAAACTCAAACTTGACCCAGGTCTATCACCATGCACTAAACTAAAGTCAAAATGGATT
>NW_004524588.1:13386348-13411622 GCF_000260255.1 Octodon degus
CAAGGGTGTATATGGTGAGATTTTTGGACTTATGTGTAAACATAAGAACTATATAATTCTTTATGCCTATTTTTAAAATATATTCTAATTTTTAATATTTTTTATCATATTCTGTAGGGACTTAAAGTTCACCATATCAATACTTGATGAAAAATACCTCTTCCATAAGGCATCAAACAGCAATTGCTGTGGTTCTTCAGATGTTACACCCTGCCTGACTGATGGGTAGTTCCCTTACAAGCTCCCCATTTGGAATGTGGCCAGGACTCAGCTAGGAAGCATCTAATTCTGACAGTTTGTCTTTATTCAGTTTCTTACCTGCTACCTACTTACGTATCTTGTAGACTGTAAAGCTGATTTGGTTTTCTCACTACTCTCACTATGCCCTGTAACTCCCCCTTGTTTCCCATAGGCATAAATGAAATATATGGGATGATTTAAAATCCTATTCTTTTGGGGAGTTACCTTTATATGATAGGAACTGTACAATGCAACACTACCATGTCAAATTATAGAACTTCTGGAGTTTTCAACACCTGAGTGACTTGACTATTATATGTGGGGAAATTCTGGATTCTCAAAATGTTACAAGGAAGAAGGATGCGAAGGCAATGACAGAGGTATTGGGAAGTTGAGCTGTCACATGAAAGGAGTCCATAAAAAGAAAGGCTTTGTGCATACAAAGCCTTTCAAGGTCACTTGGAAATGATATACCCCTGCCAGAAAGAAAAAAATGGAAAGTCAAACATTCTCTTGTTGACAAGAATTTGTTCCACTTGTACTGAACATTACTGGGTCATTTCCCTTGACAAATCTACCAATTATTCGAAGATTATAAAAGGGTAAGTATATTGAAGATAAAAGTGAGGAAAAATTATGAGAGAACAAGAAAATTACTTGTGGGCAATGTCTGGAATCAGCCCTTCTCATCTCTTCTGGTATAGTACAATGACTAATAGGAAGAGAGCTCAGGATCTTCAGAGTCAAGTTCTGGGCCTATTACCTTACACTTCTGTGATTCTAATCAAAGATTTTAATCCATTGTTCTCAGTTGTAGTATGGGAGTTCTAATAACCTGCTTGTGGAACTGAATGGAGAATAACATGAGATTCCATTTATAAAGCAGTGAGTGTTGGTCTAGGGTTGGAAGATATTACCCCTTCACAAGCTAAAAGGATCACTTCCCTGATCTTTCCACTAATGTTTAGGTCACTGGGAATTTAAATAAATCTCTTACTCTTTCTAAGTTATTTGTTAATAATACATAAATGTTGACAATTAAAACAAATAAATAGTTAAGATGCTTTCAAATTTGTGTGTTGTTTTTTCACTTTGTTGATAATTTCTTTTGATGTGCAAAAACTTCTCAATAAGAGGAGGTCCCAACTGTTAATTCTTTCAAATATTACCCGTGTGATTTGATTTTTGTTCATGAACTGTTTGCCTACCCCTATGTCTTCAAGAGTTCCTCCTACTTACTCTTCCAGGAGATTTAGTGTTTCTGTTTTAATGTTTAGATCTTTAATCCATTTCAACTTTAGCTTACTACATGGTTATAGATCTGGGTCAAGTTTTACTTTTCAACATGTAGAGAGCAAGTTTTACCAGCACCATTTGTTAAACATGTTATCTTTCTTCCAGTAAATATGTTTGTCACTTTTTTGGAGGATAATGTGACTGAGTTTGTTTTTAGTGGCTTCTGCATCTTCTAATCTATTCCACTGATCCTCAGGTCTATTTTGTTGCCAGTACCATGCTGATTTTATCACAGTAGCTTTGTAGTATAATTTGAAGTTAGGAATTATAATGCTTCCTGCCTTGTTTTTGTTGCCCAGGATTGCCTTTGGTATTGTAGGTGTTTTCTGGTTCCAAATAAATTTTAGAAATGATTTCTCTAGGTCTGTGAGGTATGTTCATGGTATTTTGATAAGGATTGAATTAAATCTGTAGAGCAATTTTGGAAGTATGGCCATCTTCACAATGCTGGTTCTTCTTATCCAGGAGCAGGGAATATCTTTCCATTTCTGAAATCCTTTATGATCTCTTTTTACAGAGTACTGAAATTTTCCTTGAAAAGATCTTTGACTTCTTTAGTTAGATTAATTCCAAGGTATTTTATTTTTCCATGGTGCTATTGTAAAAGATATTGTTTTCCTAATTTCCCTCTCTGCATTTCCATGTTATATCTAAGATGTTTGATATTCAGAACGATAGTAAGTGTAAGGTCAACTGCCTATGTTATAGGATAATAATATCATTAAGCTTCTTTTCTGCAGGGTTAACAACTAAAGTTTGCAGACCAAAAATTAGAGAGAAACAAGGGCTACGAGGACAGCCAAGATTTTGGCCCTAGCCTTTCAAGGTCAGTGAGGACTCAGGACATAAGAGAACCTGTTCTGAAACATCCTAGAACTCAGTTGTGTCCCAAATTTTCTGATCAAGGAGATTATGAGGCCACAGAGGAAAGTGATCAATGATATAGAGTGTGTGTAAGGAGAGTCACATGGAGAGAAAACATTCTCTCAGGCCTTCACAGAGAGCAAATTGGTCAAGATATGGCCATGACTCATCCACATGGCTGACACTGACAAAGGATCTATAAACTGTGATATAAGTTTTAGGGTAAATCCTGAGGGGATTTGACTGACCTTGTGAGATACAGAAGTTACATTTCTTGCTTTATAGGTCTTTCTTGATCTTGGTCTTAATCATCCAGCAGAAAAGTATAAAAGTGAGCTTAAAAAACGTAAAGCCATATTAATATGCTGAGCTGTAAGAGGCTCAAGTCAACAACTTCTGACATTGACAGTCCTATGGATAACCCACTACTATGATGGACTACTGAACTATATTGGAATATTTTGCTGAATTTACACAACTACAATATTTAAATGGCAATGGAAAACTCATCTGTGACAAAACTAAACAAAAAAGGGGGATACAAATGAAAGACCATTATATATATATATATATATATATATATATATATATATATTAGTTAGTATAGATATACAACTACTTCTCTTAGTTGAAAGAGAAGAAAGATTTATACTAGTAGTATTTTGACTGGCTATCATGTCTTCATCTTGTACTCTGAATAACCACTATGAAGACAATAATATAAAATGTATTAATTATTGAAACTGTCCTACTAAACGGTTTTGAAACTGTCTCATTGTTATTTGTTTCTTAATAAAATTAATAAAAAAATAAAGTACATGACCAATACATCTGACTTATAAAGTTCTGCTAGCTGCAGTGTATAGATCTCAAATGGGAGTGAGGTCGGCCTAGATCTTTGCTAAATGGATGTCTTGGATATCCACCACTTTTCACATTGTTGTATTTTCTATAGACTTTCCCCACTTCTTTCAACTTACTAATTTTATATCCAATTGAATTCTATAAGCATTTAGTGAGTGTCTACAGTGCTAGTCGATAGGGAAAAAAACCCACCTTTCTCTAGGGACATTGTTGTCCTGAAAAGACACAATATTATACATAATGTTCCATAAATTATAACTGAAAATAAAATGCTTCCAAGTGCAGATGTCTACACCATTCCTACCCACTAAAATATTAGGAATATTTTTCCAAATAGTACATATGGGGAATAGTGAGATAGTTCAGTGGTCTAAGCACCTCCATGGCAAGAGCAAGGGCCTGGGTTAGATGCCTGGTACCACATGTCGTGCCTATGGATAACCCACTACTATTATGTACTACTGGACTATATTGGAATATTTTGCTGAATCCACACACTTCCAATATTTAAATGGCAATGGAAAACTCATCTCTGACAAAACTAAACAAAAAAGGGGATACAAATGACTGTGGCCACCATGACTGGGAGTGGTGGTGCATGCCAGGAATCCCAGCACTGCCGAGGCTGAGACAGAAGGATCACTATGAGTCTGAGCTGTGTATCGAGACCCTGTACCAAATAAATAAGCAAATAAAAGATTAAAAAGAATTAAATATTGGATATGTATTTCAAGAGGTTTGTTATATAAATTTGAGCTGTCAGAAAACTGTCAAAAGACCATTAAGTGCATAGATTATCTTGCTAAGAAGGACAAAATCCTCTTGAAAAATGGGCATCTTTGAGGGTCTGTCAAATGCATCCACACAGCATATGCAACCTGAGAATCCACCCTGGTATCTTCATTTATCAATCTTATTACACTGCTTACATATTCACTTAATGACTGGAATTTCATAGTAATTTTCTTACAAAAAAGAAAGAAAGAAAAGTTTCCACTACTCACTGACTTGGCTGGCTGTTTCTTGTCTGGGACACGGGGGGAATGACTGACTCAGAACAACAGCAACCTGGAAGCCAACAAGAGGATTTCAAATATAGAACTGCAGAGCAGTCCAGAGTTACAGGGCAAGAAGGTGATAGATTATTAGCTAAACACAGCCACATTCAAACACTGCAGAAATTTGGCTCCTTAAGAACTCATGCAGGACTGTGGAGATAGCTCAGCTGTCTAAGCACCTGCCTGGCAACCCAAAGGTCCCAGGCTGGATCCCCTGTGCCATATGCCATGCCGATCCTAGAACTCCCAGCACACTGTGCCAGCCACCAAAATCAGGTATAGTGGCACACATCTGGAATAGCAGAGCTTAGGAGGCTGAAACAGAAGGATTACTATGAGTCTGAGCTGTGTAGTGAGACCCTATATCAAATACATAAATTAAAAAAAGAACTAACGCAAAGATAATTTTTATTTCATTTCATTTCTAATACTTTCTCAAGACCATTAACTTTACTGGTTGAATAAACTCTGATTTATAATAAAACGTATATAAAGATATATCTTAGATCATATATACTTGTGAATATGCAACATGACTTAGATAATGGTTTACAGGTACTCTATGCTTAAGTGTTTAAAGTTATTCCTTAGAATTTTTATGTAATTATTCATTTTTTAATTAGTTTTTTTGAGACATAATCTATAGTTCAGGCTGGCCTTGAACTCACTGTGTAGTCCAGGCTAGTATTGAATTCATGGCAATCTTCCTGCCCCAGTCTCCCAGATGCTGGGATTACAGGCATGCGCCACCACAGCCAGATAATTGTTTTATTTCTTTTTTATTTCCTTTTCCACAGAAGGTAAGTTGAGACCAAGATTCCTTTAAACTACTCACCCCCCTTTTTTTTTTCCAATTTTTTTTTTATTTTTTATTTATTTGAGAGAGAGAGAGAGAGAGAGAGAGAGAGAGAGAGAGAGAGAGAGTATGGTGTGTGTGTGTGGCCAGCCCAGCCCACCAGGGGGCGGGGCTGGCTGGCATGTGGTGCTGGGGGATTGAACCGCGGTCCCTGATGCCCTGCCAAGCTTGTTCCAAGTAGGTGCCTTAGACCACTGAGCCATCTCTCCAGCCCCTCACCCCCCTTTTAAAAAGCTTTGCTGCTACCATGAATAGATACAAGGAACTTGACCTTTGGGTAGTATGTGGCCCTCACATTTGGATCAATACCTTTGTGGATGTGGCTGCTACAGAACGGGGATAACTCTTCTTTTCTTGTTATTTGGATTAAGAGATCATTCAGATTCCTAGTTCTCAATCATCTTGGACTCATGACACACCATATTTTGAAGACACATATTTTATAATTTTTACTTTAGTATCCTGAAATGAGATTTAATTTATATAATTAAAAAGAAACGATAGCCCTAATTAACATAAAACTAAAAGGAGGAATAAATACAATTAGCTTATTTTATTTTATGGTAATATACATTTCAGTATGTGAATGCAGGTGAATGAATCAACTGGAAGGCTAAGGTAGGACGAACTAAAGAGAATCTCTAAACAGTACAAGTGAACTATTTTAGGCCTTGTAAGGATCTAACACTGATGGCCTCAGCCTACCAAATTACCATACTGTTTCTTCTTAATTGCGATAACCGCAAAATCTTCGCAGTGTTTCAAAGCTGAGCCTTTCATCTTCTTTTTTAAAGAAATATTTATTTATTTATTTATTTATTTATTTAGTATTTTTAGGGATGGGTCTACAGGGTGTTCAGGGTTTCACTACTAGATCGGACTCCTAGTGATCCTCCTGTTTACAACCTCCCAAGAGCTGGGATTGCAGGCATGCACTACCACACCTAGTCTCAATTGCCCTGGGGTGGGGGGCAGCAGGCAAGGTAGACAAGGGGATTGAATTCTCGGCTCTTTTGCCTGCTTGCAGGTATTTTAATCCTCTAAGCTATATGGCCAGCCCTTTCCTCCTCCTCCTCCTCCTCCTCCTCCTCCTCCTCCTCCTTCTTTTTTTTGGTGGTACTGGGAATAAAATTTAGGACATTGTGCTTGCAAAGCAGGTGCTTTTGCCACTGAGCTATCGCCCTGGCCTGAAACTGAGCCTTAGAGAGCCAATGAGTTAGAGAAGCAAAACAACAACAAGAAAAGTTAAATTAGCCAAAGAGGAAAAAACAGGAAAATCCTGGGAAGATGGTAGTGGAAGCAGCATAAATCTTGAATATTTCTCCCCAACTACTTCAATCTCTCCAAATTCTCCTATAGGTATGGATAGAGCCACTACAGTGAAGGATGTAGGAAAAGAACAATTGTTACAAGGAGTGGGAAGGAATGTGGAGTACATAGAAGGAGTATGATAAGGTGACGGATTGCTTCATATTTAAGAACAAAAGAGAATTGCTCCAAATGCTGAGTAATAAGGAGAAGAAAGAGAGGGAATTGCATCTTGCTCATGGCAGCCCCCTCCAATAGCCGCACCAGCTTCCATGCAGGCACGGGTAGTCCCGATATAACTCTGTAACATAAATCATACCCCACCAGACTGTACAATGTTAGTATGCACCCATGTAAGGGAGACAAAGACTCAAAAATTATATAAATGGGTGCAAAATGCCATGTTTGGATATGACATATCAGCCATTGGATGTGACAGTTGGTGACATCAAGAATAAAGCTGCTTCCTGGGAAAAAGTCTTCTTTTCACGTAAAGGTCTGTCTGATGAAAATCCTGATGCAATCTCATCAGTATTTCTGGAGAAATAAA
Organism: Octodon degus; assembly: GCF_000260255.1. Lineage (NCBI taxonomy): Eukaryota > Metazoa > Chordata > Mammalia > Rodentia > Octodontidae > Octodon > Octodon degus. Next base: position 13,393,385 of record NW_004524588.1, read on the forward strand.
TCAGCAACATCTAGAGTCACGTTAAAAGGATGTAGAAGGACATTTGCACAAGCTCCTTTTGACCAAAGGTGGGTAAACCTAATATCAATGAGAATGAGAAATCACTGAAATATCAATTATAGCTACATCCATGGTTCACAATGGTACATAAAAAACACTCTTATTTCTCGAGGTTAGTGAGTCAAGTCATTATTTTTAAACATGGAAAGAATTTCAAAACCCAATAAAACACTCATCCTACCATTTCTATTAGAAGTGTTCCATCACATTACTGAAAACTTGATGAAAGTTTCTCTTTACAGACATTTCAGTTACTAAAGGATTATAGAATTAGATTATTATTACTTGTAAACTCTACTAAAGCCATAAATTTAGGTAGACATTGAAGAGCCATATTTGCTAACAACCCAATACAGACAGAACATTATACATGTCCCAGTGGGAGAGCAACATATGGCTTTGAAATAGCCTTGACTACACCCACATTTTTCCAAAAAAATAAGCCTGAATTTGGTCATATCCTAGCCTATGAGATACAAAGGAAAGAGCAGCACATTAGCTAACAAGACTGGAATATAAAGGGTAAAACCCAAACTGTAGGGAGAGCAAGGGGAATAAAAGGAATTAAAATATGTTTCATCCATGTATCTACTCCCTAAAGTGCATGTTAACATCATGTTTATTTGTGTGCTTATTGTAGAGATAGTTTCTATATAATGACCTAGGAAGAGATCTCTAGATCAAAAAGGATATAAAAGAGATGCCAATCCCTGTGGGGTTTACATGGATATAAATTATTTTATTTTATTTTATTTTATTTTATTTTAAGGTTTTGGTACAGGCTCTCACTATGCAGGCTAGACTCATAGTGATCTTCCTGTTTTCAGACTCCTCAGCACTGGGATTACAGGTGTGCACCACCGTGCCAGGATTTGTTCACCCACTCAGTGCACTTGAGGCCAGGGACAGCCCAGCATACAGTATGTGGGATCGAACCCCAGTCCCTGCACTTGCCTAAATAGGGGATATAAATTTAAAAACCTGCCATTAAAGAATTATAATAGGGCCGCCAAATAGCTCAGTGGATTAAAGCAACTGCAAGCAGGCTCAGGGGCTAAGGGTTTGATCCCCAGGCCTGCCTTGCCGGCCCCACACCTGGGGCACGCTGAGACGGTGATTGAGATTGCAAACCCAGCACTTGGGAGGCTGTAAACAGGAGAATCACTAGAGTTCAATAAAAATACAGGAAAAAATAATAAAGAATTAAGAAAGCAAGAACTCGAGGACTAATTAAGAGAGGGAAAGGAGAAGAGCTAGGAAACATGACAATGACAAGCCATACAGTTATATGTAGAAGATGGGCAAGGCAATGATCCTGAGAATCCCCAGAAGATTTTCAAATCTAGTAGTTAATTCTCACCCTGGTTAACTATATATACTGACACCTGTGAACTGAGCAACTGCAGTGAAGTTGGCAATTTGTAATAGTAGGTTCATGCTTGGAGTGCCTGTGATTCTGGTCTTCTGAATATGGGCTGCTTGTCATGACATGCCAGTTGCTGCTGTGCTGTCTCTTGGGTAGATGACTGTTCAAAAAGAAGGGGATGGTGAATGAAGGCAGAAGACAGGAAAAGGGATGTTGTGGGACTGTCCTGCTTCAAGGTTGTATATGGTTATTTTTTGGACTTACATGCAAACATAAAAATTATATAATTCTTTATGCCTATTTTTAAAATATATTCTAATTTTTAAATGTTTTTTATCATATTCTGTAGGGACTTAAAGTTCAACATATCAATACTTGATGAAAAATACCTGTTCCATGTTATGCCTAAGATGTTTGATATTCAGACAGATAGTGAGGGTAAACTTCACAGCCTAGGTTGTATGGTAATAACAACAAACTTCTCTTCTGGAGGGTTAACAACTTAAGTTTGCAGACCAAAATCAGAGAAAAAGGAGGGCCACAAGGAAAGCCAACATTTTGGCCCTAGCCTTCCAAGGTCAATTAAGACTCAGGACATATGAGAACTTGTACTGTAACATCATGTAACTCAGTAGTGTCCCAAATTTTCTGATCAAGGAGATTATGGGGCCAAAGAGGAAAGTGATCAATGATGTAGAGTGTGCCTAAGGAGAGTCACATGGAGAGAAAACATTCTCTCAGGCTTTCACAGAGAGCACATTGGCCAAGCAATGGCCGTGACTCATCCACATGGCTGACACTGACAAAGGTTCTACAATCTGAGGTACAGGATCTCAGGATAAATCCTGAGGGGATTTCACTGACCTTATCAGACCCAAAAGCTACAACTCTTGTTGCACAGGTCCTGCTTTACCTTGGTCTTAACCATCCAGCAGAAAAGTATAAAAATGAAATATAAAAAGTAAAGCCATGCTGTTATGTTGAACTGTGGGGGACTCAGGTCAACAATTTCTGACATTGCCAGTCAAGCGGAAGACCCAATACTATTATGGACTACTGGACTCTTTTAGAATATTTAGCTGATTTAATACACCAATAATATTCAAATAACGGAACTAAACAAATACAGGGATACAGATGAATGTCCATTTTCTATCTGTGTATTCAAAATGATTAGAATAGATATATAGTTACATCTCTTAATGAATAGAGGGGTTTGTTCTAATACTGTTTGTAAATAGGATATCATGTCCACATCTTATACAGCAATTAACCACTAGGAAGAATGTAAAAAAAAATTAAAAAAATAATAAATTTGAACTGCTTTTTTTTAAAAAAAGAATTCAAATAAAAATTAAACAAGTGTTGTTTATGGTAGAAATATGAAAGCCAACAGTGTTATTAGGAATTAGTGCTATGTATTACATGTTCATGATGTTATTACAGGTATGTATTCTAAAATATATTGATTTAGACCTCTATACTGAAATATTGAAAATTGTATATCTACGATTTCATGCAAAGAATACAGGAGGCAGGAAGTAAATAAATGTGGAAATGAACTCAGATTAGGCCGTATGTTGACAACTGTTGGAGTTGGATTGGTAATTCATGACTTTTAAAATATTATTCTATTTTTGCATATCATTATAATCTTCATTAATATTACAATTGAGAAATATTTCAAAAAGTTTGGGAAAAGTACAAACGTTCAGAAAGGCAGATTGTAGCATCTAACTAGATGGGTATGACAGTGTGTACTCAATTTTGAGATGCTTGAGTTTCTCTCCTTATTAGAGTTGTATTCTTTCCTTGAATTTCTCTCTCCTCTTCCCTCTTCAGCAGTATTCTTTTATTATCTGTCATATCTACTTCATTTCTTTGCTACTTTTCTACCTTTTCCATCTTCTTTTTTATACTAGTCTGTCTTTTCTATATCCTCTTTTTCACTGGTTGTTTAAATAGTTGGCCACAGCCTTGAACTGGTGTTTTCTTCCTTTACAAATTGGTGGAACAATGAATTCAGGCTTTGTGCTTTTCCCCTCTCAGCCTTATTGATGTATATTCATCAAAAAATGTGCATTTTTAATATGTGCAAGGGGCTATTTTGGTAGGTATTTATACTGTAAAATGATGACCACTATCAAGTTAATTAACTTTTCATCTCATACAATTCAGACCAAACAGTTCCATGGAAAAGTTCACAGCAAAATCGAGCCACTTTCCATCTACACAAATTCAACTTTCCCAATGAAAAGGCAAGACCAAACAGTCCCGAATCCTCAGACTTATTAACCCACTTAAGAGAGATCTCACAGCAACAATGCTGGATGTGCCGGGCTTTGCACCACCCAAGAATCTGCCAGAAAACATGGAGTTTCACTGTCACCTGGCATGGGACATGATTTCTGACACCTCTCTGTCAGCAGCCTGGTTGATCACTGCAGATAAAGTGCCAAACCATGAGGCAGTGCCTTCTTTCTCCTGTTTATGTCTGCTCATGTGAAGTCACTTGAAAGCTGCCCTTGATCAAAGGCAGCTGGCAGAGGACTACAGGATTTTCATTATTTATTATTTATAGAGCATCATAAGTGTTATGCAGCAGTTTGCAAAACATAAAACACCAGAGAGAAGACTCATGCTGAGAAGAGCTGACAATGTAAATAAAGTGTAAACATCACCATGGATAACAGGAAGGCCCTTGAGAGGTAGAAATATGGGTGCCTTAATTTGGGAGAGACAGGGCAGAAGTGGATTCAAAAGGGAGTGTATCTAGAAAAAAAATTAAAAGCAAAATAACAATAAACATGTGTTCCAGAAACAATATACAATGAAATATTTAGCCCAATTTGTGAAATTAATGCAAATGAAAACCAAGTATTACACTAAGCTATCAAAGCTTTAAGACATGATACTACATGAGCTTTGTGAAAATTATGTATAGGATCATCGTCACTCATTTCTGTAGGCTCTGTAAATTGGTAGGAGAGTTTAGAAGAGTTATTTAGTATTTTATATCAGTTAGGCTTCTTATGTAAGGATCTAATCTACTTGTGGTATTTATAACTCTAACATATTGCAGAAAATAGTTCAGCACAATTCAGCTTTTATACACCCACAGTAGTGAAGATCCTGTGTACATAATGACACAACTGATGACAGAAGTAAAGAGAAGGAAAACGTCAAATGCTACTAGAATGGATCAGCTTTCCTGTTTCTGGGACAAAACTCTCCAACACAATTTAAAGGGGGAGAAGTTCTTTTTCAACTCATGGTTGCAGAGGGTTTGGTCTACAGCTAGCTAATCTGATGGTAGTAATGAGTTGACCGTAATGTTTCAAGTGGATCAAGCACAGTTCTTTCTGTAGTGTCATACTTTTAGAAAATTTATCCTAGTCCCATAAGCTTTTATTTACTCCAGATTTTTGTAACAACCATTATCTCCCAATAATATCAAGAAGCATAAAATTGTTTTTCTATTTCAATCCCATGTTTACTTTTTAGGACAATGAAGATATAAAATCAATAGATGGAAAAGTATATGATATAGATGAAGATACTGTACTCATAACCAATGTGTATAATATGAAAATAGAAATAATCTAAGTGGTACCAAGTGGAGCTTTAGTAAGTAATCATGACACACTTGGCTGATATAGTAACTCTATGTTCCTTAAATAGTAGCTTTGAAGGCAATATAGTAATGTGGAAAAATACTTAGACTATAATAGTAACAGATAAAAGCAAAATGCAAAATTAAGTATCTAGTGTTACTATACCAAATTTAAAAAGTAGGCAATAAAACAGAGACAGTACACTAATATGCTAATAGTAGTCATCATAGGAATGTGGAACATAGAGGATTTTGCTATGTTTCTCTATTATCTCATATTTTTAAAAATATGTGAACATTCATTTTGAAAAATTTGAAATAAAGGAGAAAGAAGCAGATTAGAAATTGTATGTCATCTTTCATATAACATGCTACCTCCAAGACACCTAGTCCAGCTGGAAGCTAATAAAACTTTGAAACTCTTCAGAGGAGCTATTCCAATACTCCTCACTGGATAACTGTAAGGACCATTTGTAGGACTACAGGCTAGAGCAGAGTTAACTGGGGAAAGAATGCTTTATAATGTGAAATTTTCCTTAAATTTTTTACTGGAAATAAAAAACCACAGGTGCCCCATAATAACCACATGAAGTTTTTCTGTGTCACAATTGTAAATGAGATTCTATAGTACTAAGAAGTGCCTATACAAAGAGATTTTGTGCCTAATGATAGAACTAATGATAAAAGAGAAGGAAAAAGTTAAATGATGCTAGCAGAAAATAGTTAAAGATAATCAATTGATGCATATATTGGTACATTAACTAATGTATATACATATTATATATATATATATATATAGTAATGTTATGTTTCTTAAATAGTAGCTTTGAAGGTTATATAGTAATGTGGAGAAATACTTAGACTATAAAAGTAACAGACAAAAGCAAAATACAAAATTAAGTATCTAGTGTTAGTATACCAGATTTAAAAAGGAGGCAATGAAACAGAGGCAATACACTAACATTCTAATGGTGGTCATCATAGGAATGTGATCGATCGATTTGTCTGTCTGTCTGTCTGTCTGTCTATCTTATCTATCTATCTATCTATCTATCTATCTTATCTATCTTATCTTATCTATCTATCTATCTATCTATCTATCTACTTTACTCTAGAAGTCCAGCTAGCCCCTTGGTGGCATTGACAGTAAAGTATGCTAGCAGCCCACACATCTTTCTCCCTGGGGAGGGTTAGTCAATGGTCAAATCAAAGGTCCCCCATCTGTGTGACAATTATTAGTTGATAAATCAGCCCCACTGCCTATCTGCCTCTCCCACTGAGCTCCTTGTCAGCATGAGGCAGCACTGCAAAGTGGGCCAGTGGGAAGGTTCTGGCATCTGACTGCCTGGGTAAATCATGCCAGTAAATATAAACCACGTGGTGCCTATAACTTGCTAAGGGGCGCTCTCCTAGCATCTCTACATCCTTGCCAAGAGGTGGGTGTCAGCTGTTCGACTTCTTTATGGAAGCTATAAGCACAGTTTCTAGGACTCTGTATTATGCAATCTTCAACCTCCGTCTCTTCCCTCTTCCAAATTTCCTGTGTGACTCAGAGAGAAGCTAGTTACCATAGTAGATTCTTAAGCCTCTCTGAGAACACAAAGAAAGTTATGGGCCCATAATTTTACATGTAGTTCCTGGAGTTCACTAGATTCCTGAACCCTATCTCAATCTCAAATTAAGAGTCTAGGGTTTGAGGATCAATTTGTCAAATGGAGGTAATTCAATTTTTGCTTTGTATATCATATTAACATCATCTTTTGATATGTGTATATTTGGATATGGTAAAGGAATTTCTTATACAAGAGGTATATCTGATGATATAGTGGATAACTAAAATTTATGTAACTTTGTCAAGTAGGAAAATTGGTATTCTAGCCCATGCCCATGTCTTTCTTAATTTGAAACGTGATGGTAAATGGTGCTTTGTCAAAGCTTTCAGGTAAATAGGCACACATGTAGGACCAATGTCCTGAGTAGCAAAGCAAATCTCCTTCCATCTTCTCTGGCCCCAAAGAAATCTATGAGCAAGAACTCATATAACATCTCCTGTATTATGAAAAGTTGACTTTCAAGATTCAGCACTTTCCTCCGTTCTGCGTCTGCTTGATGGCATGAGCAGGTTTCAGCGTTCTGTTAGCAACGCCCGCTGAGGGAGAGCTACATTTAAAGGGTAAGAAAAGCCATCTGCGTGCCACTCAGCGCTGGCTCTGGTGACAGTAAATTTTATAAGACTTGGCCACTATCGCTAGCCGTAAATGAAACGTCATTTCTAGTTGCTTTTTTCTTCTTAGTCTTACACTAGTCAGTCTTGAAACCAAACAAGTAAGAAATTATATAAAGGCTCAGGGTCCTTGGTCTTTCTGTCTTTGGTCACAAATTCTGCTTTTAAGTTATTTGTTTACATGTGAAATGAATCAAAATTTCCCAGTCTTCCTATTATCTGTAAATAAATGTACTCGTGTACACTAAAGATCTAATTATGAATGACACTGTTTTGCTTCTTTAGATTCCTTCAGATTTGAATGAAGAAAGTCTTCTGTGAGATTTTCATTTTATTGACAAGACCCTGAACGAGTCAAGATAAATCTCATTATGGTTAGGCGAAAGATTTTTATTTCAAGAGAAATTACTTTACATTTGAATTAGCTTGTATCTCCAGAAATCTTGTCTCAGGTGCGATAAGCCATAAATGATTGCCAATTTCACATCGGTAAAATTAAAAATTATGAAAAGCTACTCAAAGCAATTTACAACTTGATGGATAAAAGAGCTTCTGCTTAACATGAGGTAAATTTTTCCTCCACAGAGTTCAAACTACAGTTTAAAGATGGTGTGAATAGGGAGACAACAAAATACAATTTAATCCTTTCTTCACTGCAACTGATATTCTGCCTGAGTACACATGTTCTTTTCCCAAGTAAAAATCAGTTCCCACATCTTTTCAAGCACTTTCTTTTCCTTTGACATATTTAGTGTTTTCAGGGACACTGGAAGGTCCTCTTGTTTGGGTTTCTGTTTTCTAATTTTCCTCAGTTTTGGTTGGTGCTTTGAGGTAGATGCCAAGCTCTAGCATCTTTGGAGCAAACTACCATGAAGCTCCCCATAGGTGAGTTCATTCACTCGTTCATTCGTTCATTCTTTCTTTCTTCTTTTTTTCTTTTATTGTACAGGGTCTCACTATGCAGCTCCAACTCATAGTGATCCTCCTGTTTTCAGCCTCCCCAGCTCAGGGCACCATGCCTGGACCCCATCAGGGGTGGAGCTGGCACTGCATGGGGTACCTGGGATCAAACCCTGGTGAGTTCTTTTCTGGAACCTGTACACTATTACTTCCACTCAAATGCTAAGCTTTCATTGTGTGCTATTTATTGACAGGCACAGACCCAGCTGGACAGTGCCTCAGGATGGGCAATGTGGGTCCAGGTTCTTCCCTGAAGAAGAGATATTTACCTGTGGTCTCTTCTGCCCAGGCTTGATCACCACCAAAGGCCAACCTCACTGGTACTGTAGTGGCTCTCTCCAGAAAGGAAAGCAACCTGCCTAGTCTAGGAATCTGTCTTTCACTCCTATCTGCTCTTGGTACTTCATCCTTAATTACTACACTTGTCTCTTAGATCCTGATACAGTGGTGCCTCAGTTCACGGACTGAAGTCTTTCCACCACTGTGGACACAAACCAAACTGAACAAGAAATGAAACGAATTTCCCCATAAAGTTAACATGCAGCCTAGGCCTAGTTCACTTCTCATTCACTTCAGTTTGCAATCAGAAGCATGGAAAGAGCTGACGTCATGTTGCAAAGCCACTCTTTCAGCAAATCCCTTTGAAGAGCTTGCCAGTACAAAGCACACAGGAAGGGAACGTGAGCTGGGAACGTAAGGGTGAGAGCCCTGGGATGAGTGGTGGAGGCTCTGTTAGCCTTTTTGGGGGGCCATTGAATCTCCCTGGGAAGCTGAGAAACCCGGAACCTTACACTTAGGCTGAAGATTTTGATCTCTTCATCTGGCAGACTGAACCATAACGGCATCCCCCCGACTCCTGGGGAGCTCTGGTTTCTAGCCTGGTTGTATTTTGATGTTGTTTCTTCTGTTTGTAGTCTGGGAAAGTGAGTTGAAGGCACCATAGCCAAAGATTTCCAAAGGAAAGCTCATGTTTAGACATCTACAGCCTTTCCCTCTCTACTTATTATCTAATACTTTTATTTTTAATGTGCTTGCTGCCTTTTTATTTCTTTTGAATCTACATTCCTTTTTCTTTGTCCATTTCTAGTAGTACTCTTTGAATGGCATCAAAGGACAAGTCCACGAACACACACAGCCACAGAATAGATGGAGTGTTGCTGGTCGGATATTTCATTTTTCATAGATTTCCAATCCTAGGTCATTGTATATAACAAGAATATTGAGTTGATTTTTTCAGTCTACTTCTTCCCTCGTCATCAACCTGCCCTTTTTAAAAACTTACCCGGTTGTTTATATCTGTTTGATGCTCTATTCCTAATTTCTATGACTATAGGTCTGTGCCTCACCAGGAAGAGTGAATGCGATCCTGTCATTTTGCTTCCTTCACTGTGTTTCTTGGCTGTAATCAGGAAATGAGCTGATCCGCAGCTCGAGGCACATCGTTAGGAGAATACTTAGGGCAAATTAATGCTGATTAACTCTGATCGTGAGGTTGGAAGCTGTATTTGATGATAGTATGCTTCTATGAAAATAATTTTGTAATTAAAGCATGAAATATTGAATAAGCCATTTCGCGATATTCAACCACCATGAATCTTGAGAGTGCCAAGTTCATTCCGCAGTGCTACATATGTTTAATTGCCTTTAGTAGTAAGAAAGGCTGCAATAATTTTAAACTAGAGGAGAATGCTATTACATCTTCATGATGCTTTAATGTCTCTTGCCATATATATTTTTATCTTATCACTACATTTTAAAACAGGCAATACATTTAATTAACAATATTATTTTTAAATAGATGAAGGAACCGACCTCTGTTGAACACTATTTCTAGGTGTCTTATATGCACTAAATAACTGTGTTCCATAACACTCATAAAGTTAATTTCATTTTTTGTTTATTCTGATGTTCCAGATGATAAAACTTGAGGCTTGTAGCAGTTACTTTTCACAGCTAAAAGAGGTCACTGCAAGGATAAAAATTTAGAACTATTTAGTTACTAAACCAGTGCCTGAAAACTCATGTCCACTGTGCGCTCTTAATCAGGATTAACAGTTTATTGGGATCTTGTAAAGAAGCCCATTAGGACTATCTTGCAAATACTGTGTTTCCTGGCTGGTCATGTTTGAATAAGGACCTGTGGTCTAGCTTTATAAAAAGGTTGTTGAACAATTTACCTAGAGAGAGAGTATTTAGATGTATTCTAGGGGAGAACTTTGCTCTGTTGCAGCAGTTAGGGCGCTGGGGCAATAAGAGAAAGGAATCAAGAATCGTGCAGCTCCTCGCAGGCCAGGGAAGAGACCGACCAAGTGGGAGAGAACACGGGCAAGAGAACCGAAGGCTCAGCCTCCTCATCGGGCTGAGAGCAAAGAATGATGACGCTTCTCCTGCTAGTAAACACTGGGGCTCATTTTACTTGGTTGAAAATGAACTTCGAGAGAACCCAAAGAGAGTGATTGAAAATGAATCAAGCCAGGCTGGTGGGATACCCCGCGATGCCAGCAGGCAGGAAGACCTAAGTTCAGATCCAACTGAGGCAGCTCTGTGGCTAAGGAAGTCTCCATATTTTAACAAAAAATGCAAAATGAAATAAAAAGATAAAAGGGCTGGGAATCCAGCTCTACACCAAGGCCCTATTCAGGGGCCAATCCCTGTATTGGTAAGAAAGAAAAGAAAAAAGACTTACTGAAGCCAAAGATACAAGGAAACAAAGAAAATGGAGCAAAAAGGAGACGCCTCTAAGTAGTATCAATAAGTATGTCCAGGATTACGGGTACAATTTTTTAAAATAAAATTTTCTCTTTTTTTAAAAAGGAAATTCTTACTTTGTATCTATTTAACTTTATGGATTCTCAAATTTATACTATAAATACAATTTAGGGGAAAAAGTACCATTTTCTTTTGGTAAAATAGTGTGATGGTTAAGAGGTTTGGAAGCAAAGCGGTATGTAAAGCTATAGCTCTTAAATTTAGTTCCATTACTTAATTAATTTTGTAACCATTGACAAGTTTATATACTGCTGCTGAGCATCAGTATTTTTTATTACATTCCTCAACAAATGGTAATGATTATTATATAATTATGATAATAATTATTATTTTGAGAATAGGTCTTGCTGTGTAGTTCAGGCCAGCCTTGAACTCGCTACACAGTCCAGACTAGACTTGCACTCACACAGAAATCCTCCTGCCTCGGCCTCCTGAGTGCAGGCATTATAGACATCATAGAGTTGTATGCTGTTTTGTGTTAACTGTTAAGAATAATTGAGGGCTGGTGAGATGGCTCAGTGGTCTAAAGCACCTACTTAGAACAAGCTCAGCAAAGCACAAGGGACCGCGGTTCAATCCCCCAGCACCACATGCCAGCCAGCCCCGCCCCCTGGTGGGCTGAGCTGGCCACACACACACAAAAAAAAAAAAAAAAAAAAGAATAATTGAAAGTGTGGTAATTTATTAGCATTAGTGAGCCTGTCCTCAGCAGCAGTCATCTGGGATGCCTGCAGTGACTCCTGAGTCTTCTACCTGGGTTACAGCATAGGGCAGGAAAGAAAAGAAAGAGCAAGTGACAAAACGGAGGAGGGCAGCAGGACTCTGGGATGCCCAGATGCTCTGGCCCAGGGTCTGCAGCTAGCTGCTCCTTTATTTAGCTGGTACAGGGGCAGGGATGGGGTGTTTTACCTGGAATGGCATAGAAGCAAAGGTCAAACAAGTTTAACATCATAAGGGAAAAGAGTTAAGACCCGCGCCTGGGGGCTGGTTGCCAGTGTGGTCCTCCTCGGACTGCAGCCTGCCTGTGAGCCTCACTGGCCCAGAGGAAGCCAGATTTTCGCATTCAAAACTGGCCTGCAAGGCAAGGGCAAGTTAACTTACAGTTTGTTGCCCCCAGTAGTAATTCCCAAATATTTTTTCTCCTGAAGATGGCCATGCCCTTGAGTATAGTGCCCACCCTTGTACCTAGGCCATGGTGCCATGTCAGCTGATGGCTGTCTGTGGTCAGGAAGTCAGAGCCAAGGGTATTGGAGAGCAAGAGCAAGACCACAGCAAGTCAGGATGAGGGACCTTCTGCAGCAGTGGTGCAGTCAGGGAAGGAAGACACCCAACACCGGGACGGAACTGCCAGCTAAAGAAGTAATGAAGCATGGGCCCAAACTGACTTGTATCTGAGCTTATCACCAGCCAGATGACTTTATGTTCAATTTCCCTTTATAGGATGACATGAATCTCACAATTTTATGGATAAACAAATCCACGAACAGAAGTAGACATGACTAGATTGCATTACAACTGTTATTTCTGATTTCTTCACTAGGCATTTATGACTCTGATAAATTTCTGAACAGATCAAAGTTAAGAAAAAAATGACAAAATTCCTTTACTTGTTGTTGAGGGATTCAGTTTTTCTGTTTGGGGGTTTTACTTTTACATGAATAGAGCCTCTACTTGTTAGACCTAGAATATGTAAGCTTCTGGTTTTGGATATAATAAGTTGAGACCTGATTGTGTAAGTTGGCTCTTTTTTTTTTTTTTTTTTTTTTTTTTTTTTTTTTTGGTGGAACCAGGGATTGAACTCAGGGAAGCACTTATTCCACTGAGCCATCTCCCTGGTCCCTTGTTGGCTCTTTTTATTGGCATGCTTTGCATGTCTTCATGTGGCAAGCATATTACATAGGTCAATAAAATTCAATCACTGTTTGTCCAAATAAATGTATGGCGTGGCCCAACTAGACATTTTAAGGCATGACCAAGTTTATTACCACAAATAATCACATCAAATATATAAATATATTTTAATTCATCCTTGCATACAATCATTTTCTATAAAAGTTTAGCTTTGTTTAAGATTTCTAACTGGCTTATGTGTGTTTAGTATTTAGTATGCATATGTTCAGGTCTCATATCTATACAAAATGCATCAGCTTGGAAATTTTATGAGGATAAATATTTTTCCTTCTTGACTTCTAAGTTATTTTTCTCTCTCATCTTGGCTGGAAGCATTGTAGTAATGGCTTCCCACCCAATATTCTAGCCTACTCTTTAGGCCAACTATAGCCTTGAGTGGAAAGTATATAAGGTACAAATTGCTCACATCAAATGATTGAAATGCTTTTGGCCCCAAGAAAAATCTGGCTTCTCTAGCTGTATATGAGTCAGAGGCATTTCTCTATTCTGAACACAAGTCATTCATCTTGGGGGAGCCAGTAGAGCCCACAGAGTTTGTGCAATGACCCATGCATGTCACCTAGACACCTCCAGCAACTGTGGAGATGATGTAAAGTAAGCTGGCTGTTCTTCGCATATCACCACCTGTTTAGTGTTACGACAGCATCTGTGAGCCACATCCAAGTGACACATGAGTGGTGATGATTAACCGTGGCACCAGAAGGCTTTCAAGGTTCAGCGTTTGCTCCATCTGATACCAGGCAGCGTTAGTCTTGCTTTTCTTTCTTCTTTCTTCCCTTACCTCCAAATATCATAGACTTATCCACATATTCCTGAGTTATTGCATTTCCTTCCATTTCAGTTATAATACTTAGAGCTTTTGATGTGACCTTTTCAGGTTCCCATGTGTCTCTTCACCACAAACTGACACCACAGGCACTGCTTATACTTGTATAATGCAGGCATTAAGCTCGGGTTGTCTCAGAAGCTCTAGTATTCTTCCAAAAAAAATTCCTGACTATGAACCTTCAACCTAGTACCATTTCATTCTGTTGCTACCAGCAATGAAATCTGAGAAAGAGCCAGCAGGCAGTGCCAAGCAGGACAGGCCACTGTTGAGGCAGAGACACAAAGACCTTTCTCTCATTCTTTTTTTTTCTCTCCAATCTTGGGTTTGGAAAGACTGAGACACTAAATCTGAATTGCAGTGTGCGTTTGAAAGAAAATATTTGAGAGGTCTCAATCCTTGGAGGGAAGAGAATTCTGCACACGAAACCGAAAGGACTCACTTTTAGCCTCCTATCTCAGAAGCACTTAATAGAAACCAGGATTAGCTTTCTGGTTGGGTCCCAGTTAGTCCATGTTTCATGTGTTTGTGTGTGTGTGTGTGTGTGTGTGTGTGCACGCACGCACGTGTGCCTATGGGAGGGACATTCACAGATGAAAAGTAACCTTACAGCAGTAACAGAACCCAATTCACACGTGGTCTCCCATGTAACCCGATGGAGAAGAAAGACTTGGGGATAGTAATAAAGCCACACGATCTCTCTGTTTGTCCATAAAGCCCCTCAGTAATATGTCATCAGTTTAATATAACCATTTTAAATGTATTTTCTCAGCATATCCTTGCATCTTTATAGTATGATTAAAGAGAAAAAGCTACTGTTTATCATGTCATTCATCTATCCAATTGTACTCATTTATGTGTTCCCTCCTACTTTGCACTGGAAAACACATAATGCACATAGTTGTCATAATGGGGAAAAAATTTGTGTTCTCCATTTTGGTTTATTTCTGAACATTGTTCTTAATGGATGCAGACTCAACTAGTTTTTGGATAATTTAATTGATTTATCATTGTTATAAAAGACTGCAGTAAATATATTCCAAAGCGTAATTTTTTATTTTTTTAGTTATATACCAGCATCTATATATATAAACTTTCACAATAATCCTAACATTACATTTTATAATTGAAAGACATTTTTTTGAACTCTGAAAATTGCATCTTTATCTATTGTTTAATAGGAAGATAGGTTCATTGTAGGTATATTTTACTAACCATTTTCCATAGTTTTATTTCCTGGAATTTTACCTTTTCTGATTTTATTCTACCAGTCCAAAAAGTTTTTGGATCATTACCATACCCTTAAATGTTGTATCCTATAATTTGATAAATATGTTTTATGTCCTCTTTTAAACTTCTGATTTAAAAAACTGAAAATAAAACCCACCACATACAAAACTCAGGCCTTTCACATCTACCTTTGAATTTCTTTTTATAGTGCTAGTTTATTCACTGAAACTTTTTGTTTATTTATTTATTTATTTTAATTTGGTCTGGGCGTGTAGCTTGGACGCATAGTGATTCTCCTGTTTCAGCCTCCACAGTGCTGCCTGGTTTTGGTGGCTGGCACAGAGTGCTGGGGAGGGGCCAGCACTGTGGTACTAGGGATTGATCCTGGGTCCTTATGCTTGCCTGGCAGGTGCTTAGACTGCTGAGCTATCTCCTCTGAAACTTCTATGTGTGGCTCTATTTTCGCTGCCTGACACATAAAATCCACTCTGTCTATACCTACCTATTCCCCCAGTTAGGGGAGATTATCTTATTATTGAATATTTTCCTCATTTCCATTTTCTTATTTCTGTCAAATCAGGAACCCCTGAATTAAGTTTCTGGAATTGATTTCCTATTAATGTTTTTTTCTTTTTTTGGTTGGTTTTATCATTTCCTCTTTGGCTTTTTGTGTCTCTTCTGGGAGATTTCTTTGGTCTTAATCTCTTGGCCTTAAGGGGATGTGCTAGATTGTAACCTTGAAACCCTGCAAGGACTGAAATGTTCATTCATGCACCAGAGCAGGTTGGTGCTAACGGCTCACAGCTAAGCCTGATGTCAGCAGCCACCTTCACAGCGCTTCCCAAAGTCAAGTTCCTCTTTCATCATGCATCCATTATCAGGTTAATAAGTTTGAACCCCCTAGACTCTGCCTCAGAACAATTCCAAAGGTCATGCCAAGGGCAGAACCCAAAAGGCTTTCACCACATCTGACCCCCCACTCTATGCCTCAACCTACAGGTAGAGAGACCACATTTTTCAAAAGTGGTCTTTCCTCCTTAGTCCATGTAAATATCCTGCCTGCAAATTTGAGTGTCTCAAAGTCTATCCCATTAGGAAGGTGACCTGTGACAAATCCTTTTACATTTGCTAATTTCTTGGTTCTCTCTTTCTAGATACTGAGCAAGATTCATTTTCTATGACACATCTGTTTTTCACACATGCTGTTTGTTTTTTGTTCTCAGTTTTGTGTGATATCCAACATTTTGGATTTTGTGTCATTTCATGGACTTTTTGGGGGCAACCTTTTGTTTCCAAGAGTTCTTATTTCTTTTTACTTTCTTGGCAAGATTCACATTAAAGGAACAAAGACATGGCTATGATTACTGTGCACTCTCATATGCTAGCAGTCTATTCTGCTCTGAGTCATTTAATTTTGAGAAGAATCCTCCACCTATAGTCTAATGCAGATGATCTGGGATCAATATTTAATAGGGGTGTGATGGTTGAACTCCACTGTCAATAGAACTAAATTAAGAAATTGCCAGAGAGCTCACTGAGTCATGGAAGTACTATGTTCATGTGTAGGTCAATAACTACCATTCATAGCTTATGCTGTTAGGAGGTAGGGGCCAGTAGGAGGTGGGCCACTGTGGCAGGCGTGTCTCTGGACAGTGTTTCTCCCCAGTGCTTTCTGCTTCTGTTCTGAAATGAACAGCTTTGCTCCAGTCTACCATGCAGGCACATATTTCTGCATTGGCGCCAGCTGTTCATGGACTAGATCCTCTAAAATCAGGAGCCACATGAGACATTTTCCCCTTTAAGTTGTGGGTGTCTTATGTTTGCTCCCAGTGAACCAAAAGCTAATGCCAGGGGGAGAGAAGAGGCAAGGGTGTGTTGGTCTAGTGGTCCACATGCTGAATTTTAACCTTGCATCTCATTTACTTTTTATTATTATTTTATTTGCATTTCTAGAACAGCTTTATTAAGATATAATACAAATTCAAAGTGAGTTGTACATTTTGAAATTGGGTTGTCTTAATGGTTTGTGAGAGTTTTTATATAATCTCCATATAAATCTATTTGATACACAGTCTTACAGTTTTCTCCTATTCTGTGCAGTAGGGACTAGGAAGGTAGCTCAGCGTCTCAAGCAGCTGCCTAGCAAGCTCCAGGGCCTGAGTTTCATCTCTAGTATAAAAAAATTAGAGTATTCTTTACACTGTCTTTCCACCTTCTTCATTGGTGTCCTCTGAAGCATAAAATATTTTAATTTTTAATAAGGTACACTTCATCTAGTTTTATTTTTCTTTTGTTTCTGTGTCACAGCTAAGAAATCCTTTCCTAATTCCAGGTCATGAAGATGCTTGACTATGTTTTCCTAAAAGATTTTTATCTTTTTAGCACTTTCTTTAAGCCTCTGACCCATTTTGAGATTATTTGTCCATGTGGTAGGTGATCAGGTTTAAATTCGTTATTTGACATGTGGATAGCCAGTTCTCCCAGCACAACTTTTTCCTCATTGAATTGTTATTGAACAGTTCTTCATTGTACTTATTAGATTGTCACCCTGATCAACATCAGTTGACTCAGTTGACCATGGAACTGTGGATCTGTGGATTCTCAATTCCTTGAAATTGACCTATCCTTAGGGCATCCTATGACCTTAATTACTATAGCTTTGTATTCGTTTTTGTAGTGGGGATATGTGGGACTTCAAATTGTTTATCCATTCATGCTTTTTTCATGATTGTTTTAGTAATTCTGAGTTATTCTGGTTATTTGGCTTTCTACATTTACACATGAATTTTAGAATCATCTCACATTTTGCGAAAGTTTTAGTTTGTATCTTGATAAGGTTTGCACTGAATGTAAAGATCAACTTGGAAAATATTGCCATTTCAACAAAAATTAGGCTTCCAATCCAGGAACACAGAATGTGTTTCAGTTATTTGGTCTTTAATTTCTAGGATATTTTCTAGTCTTACACTTCTTTTGTTAAACTTAACCTAAGTATTTATTTTTCTTTCTGATGGTATTTTAAACAAAATACTTTCCAATTTTATGTCAGCTTATTCATTGTTAATTGTAAAGACATAAGTAATTTATGCACTTTGACCTTGTGTTCTATAACCATACCCAATTCATTTATTAATAATGTGGTTTTTTTTGTTTTTTTTTTTTTTTTTGGTGGAACCGGGGATTGAACTCAGGCTCCTTGCACTTGCCAGGGAAGCGTTTATTCTACTGAGCCACCTCCCTGGCCCCCATTAATAGTCTTTTGGTGGGACACTTAGTAAT